>NC_045994.1:0-357500 GCF_010909765.2 Amblyraja radiata
GGGGGGGGGTTACTGTGTGTGAATGCGGCTAGTGTGTATGTGGGGGGTAATGTGTGTGTGGGGGGGGTGGGGTTAGTGTGTATGTGGAGGGGGGTAGTGTGTGTGTGTGGGATTAGTGTGTGTGTGGGGGTGTTAGTGTGTGTGTGAAGGGGGCTAGTGTGTGTGTGGGGGGAGGTTAGTGTGTGTGTGGGGCGGACGTTCATGTGTGTGTGTGCGTGGGGGGGGGGTTAGTATGTGTGTGGGTGGGGGCGTTAGTGTGCGTGTGAAGGAGAGGGTTAATCTGTGTCAAGTCCAGTCAAGTCAAGTTTATTTGTCACATACACATAAGAGATGTGCAGTGAAATGAAAGTGGCAATGCTCACGGACTTTTGTGCAAAAAGACAAACAACCAAACAACCAAACAAACTATAAACAATCATAACACACATATTCTTTTACATAATAAATAATGGAAGGAAAAACGTTCAGTAGAGTTAGTCCCTGGTGAGATAGGCGTTTACAGTCCGAATGGCCTCTGGGAAGAAACTCCTTCTCAAACTCTCCGTTCTCACCGCATGGCAACGGATGCGTTTGCCTGACCGTAGCAGCTGCAACAGTCCGTTGCAGGTGGAATGTGCCTCTCATGATATTGTTGACTCTGGATTTGCACCACCTGATGTATAGTTCCTGCAGGGGGCAAGTGAAGTTCCCATAGTGCGTTCGGCCGAACGCATTACTCTCTGCAGAGCCTTCTTGTCCTTGGCAGAGCAATTCCCAAACTAGATGGTAATGTTCCCGGACAAGATGCTTTCCTCCGCCGATGCGTAGAAGCACTGGAGGATCCTCGGAGACACTGAATTTCCTCAATTGCCTGAGGTGGTAAAGGCGCTGCCTTGCCTTACTCACGAGTGCTGAGGCGTGTGATGCCCATGTCATATCCTCGGAGATGTAGAGATGTTCACCCTATCCACAGGATCCCCCCTTTATCCTCAATGGAGTGTACGTCTTCGGATGATGTGCCTTCCTAAAGTCCATGATCAGCTCCTTCGTTTTTTTGATGTTCAAGAGGAGGCTGTTATCCTGGCACCAGAGTGCTAGATCAGCCACCTCCTCCCGGTAGGCCTTCTCGTCGTTGTCTGAGACCAGGCCCACCACCACAGTGTCATCAGCAAACTTAATTATTGAGTTGAAGCTGAACCTAGCCACACAGTCATGTGTGTACAGGGAGTACAATAGGGGGCTGAGGACTTTAGGGCTTTATTCTTTGGAGCGCGGAATGTCAAGGGGGGACTTGATAGAGGTCTTTTAAATGATGAGAGGGATAGACAGAGTTGACGTGGATAAGCTTTTCCCACTGAGAGTAGGGAAGATTCAAACAAGGGGACATAACTTGAGAATTAAGGGACAGAAGTTTAGTGGTAACATGAGGGGGGACTTCTTTACTCAGAGAGTGGTAGCTGTGTGGAATGAGCTTCCAGTGAAAGTGGTGGAGGCAGGTTCGTTTTTATCATTTAAAAATAAATTGGATAGTTATATGGACGGGAAAGGAATGGAGGGTTATGGTCTGAGCGCAGGTATATGGGACTAGGGGAGGATACGTGTTCGGCACGGACAAGAAGGGTCGAGATGGTCTGTTTCCGTGCTGTAATTGTTACATGGTTATATGGTTATATGGAGGACGCAACCCTGGGGCGATCCTGTGCTGAGGGTGAGGGACTTCGATGTATTCCCTCCCATCTTGACTACCTGGGGCCTGGCGGTGAGAAATTCCAGGACCCAGGCACACAGGGAGGTGTTGAGCCCCAATTCCATTAGCTTCCCGGCCAGTCTGGTGGGGACTATCGTGTGAAGGCTGAACTGTAGTCTATGAACAGCATCCTTCTGGCTGTCCAGATGAGAGAGAGCAGTGTGCAAGACCTGGGATACCGCATCGTCCGTGGATCTGTTCGGACGGCATGCGAACTGCAATGGGTCCATGTTCCGAGGGAGGAAGGCGCAGATGTGTTTCTTCACCAGCCTCTCAAAGCATTTCATGACTACCGAGGTAAGGGCCACCAGGTAGTCATTCAGACAGGCTGGGGAGACATTTTTTGGTACCGGTACAATGATGGATTTTTGAAGCAGGCAGTGGGGGGGGGGGGGGGGGGGGGGGGGGGGTTATCTTCCACAGAGACCTAGATAATCTACCAGATCTTAAAGAACTCGGCAAAAATCTGCAATATCTGCAATCAACAATAGAAAGCTCAGAAGAAGAAGCTGATTTTCAAAGACCTTCATCTGAAATGGCTTCAAAGGAGAAGGAGAGAGATTAAGCAAATGGAACAGTCGGTAAGAGCCAATGTTACTAAAGATATTTCTCAACTGAGACTTGATAGGAACAGTACATTGGAGAATAATCTATCTAAACATTTGAAAATGCTTGTGGTGAATTAAAGGAGCAACTCACTTCTTTAAAGAAGCAGGTTAAAGAAGTTGACAAAAAGTGAACTGCAGAAATTAACCGGGTGGAAAAAGACTGTAATAAGAAGTTTGATGCCATGCTCATGACTACTAAAAAGTACGACACGCTGATGGAAGAAATGGAGACTACATTGAGCAATATGGCTAAGGAGATAGAGCGTCTGAGAAAAGCACAAGAATCTGCTGAGGGGCCACTTGCCAAAATGTCTGATAAATGTCTTGATTCGGAAGTGAGATCGAGAAGGCAGAATTTAAGTATTGTTGGTGTTAAGGAAAGGCGAGAGACTGGAGCTTAACCACGGGAATCCGTTAAACTTACTTAAACAAGTTTTTAAACTACCGGAAAACCCGAGATTAGACGTGGCTCGCCGAGTGGGAAGTTTTCAAACAAGACCAAATGCCCCCCCCCCCCCCCCCCCCCCCCCCCCCCCAAGACAGATGATATTTACATTTCTTGACATCTCTGCATACAATGAGAAAGATTTCTTACGGATCGAATCTGACATTTGAAGGAGATAACATCAGATTCTTTCGGGATTACCCCCCTGGAATCGCCAAAAAAAGGGGACGTTCACAAAGACAAGACATATTCTGAATGTAAGATATGGAGTAATGTATCCTGCAAAAATGAGGATAACCTATAACTCTGCTGAACGTTCCTTTACGGACCCAGAACTGGCATTTAAATATGCACAAGACATCGCAAGGGAGTAAGTGATTATCAGAAAACACCCCTTAGAAGTCTACAGAGGAGAACCGGCAAAGATCAGACTTTTTAATAAAATAATTTACTCATTAAGATGGCGGAGTTCTCCACTAGACACTGGCTAGACGTGTTTTCTGCTTGGAATGTGTTTTCGAGCGCACAGTCCATGTTTCACTTTGAATGAAAGACTTAAAGATAAACAAATTGAAGTTGACGATACAGAAACAAAGTCTACCTGGGAACACGGAAAAAAATATATAGAGGGACTGGAATATAAACATTTCTGATTTAAGAAACTATTTTATTATTATATATTAACATTAAATAATTAATTAACCTAACTAACTCAATAATACTTATCTACTAACGTAACTCAGTCCGGAGGAGGCGCTGTCCTGAACGGCTGCCTGTCCTGCAGCTGCCCGTTTTTTCCCCTTCTTTTTTATTATTTTTAGTACGTTAAGTGTACAGTCAGGGGGTCTAATCTTTTTATGTGTGGGGGGTGGTGGGGGGGAAGGGGGAAACTGCTTTTCAAGTCTCTACCTGGTCGGAGGGGTTGCCTTCCTCCGAGCAGCGTCTTCGACCTGTCCTCGCGGCCTACCAGCGGGTCCTGGAGCGACGTTTCCCTGAGGGGACCTGGCCAGAACATCGGCTTTGGCGGCGGCGCAGAACATCGGCTTTTGCAGCGCTGGAGCGCTGACGTGGAGCGGGCGATGCCTTTCCTGGGTCGCTGCGCTGGAACTCCAGTATGCTGGGACCGCCGATGAGAACATTGTGGAGCCGCGGTTCTGTGGAGCGGCCAGCTGCGACGCTGAACTTTACATCCCGGAGCCTGGGATCTCTCGCCGAGATCGCCAGTGTGTGGAGCTCCGTCGGGCGCGGTCTGTTGGCTTGGAAGCCGCGGTCTCCGGTGGGAAGGCGGCCGTTCCTGGCACCCCAAGCCGCTGGGGGTTCTCCCGATGCCGGAGCACCATCACCCGGCTAGAACATCGGGCGCCGTGGCGGCGACTGTGGAGGCCTCAATAGGCCCGACTCTGGGTGGACAAGAGGATGGGGACTGGACTTTGTGCCTTCTCCCTCAGTGGGAATCACTGTGGGGGGATGTTTTTGTGTTTTGGTGTTGAAATTCTTCTTGAATGCTATGTTGTATTTTTATTAGTGTGCTGCAAGGACATCTGAATTTCCCCTGAATAAGGGGATTAATAAAGTCTAATCTAATATCAAATCTAATCTAACAATGACTAACCTACAATACAATACAATACCTTTTATTTGTCATTTGAACCTCACATGAGGTTCAAACGAAATTTGGTTTCTGCAGCCATACAAAAAAAGAACCATGGTGCCCCGTAAAGCGGTCTCCCACCGGGGACCCGCGAGCTCCCGGTGTCACCATCCACCGGTGTCGGGTCGCACCAGCGCGCCACCGCAGCTCTCCACGCTCCGAAGCTGGCCAGCTCCACGGAGGTAGGTCCGCAGCTCCGCAGCTCCCCGGAGGTAGGTCCGCAGGTCCGCATCTGGTCCACAGCTCCGCAGCTCCGCAGCAGGTCCACGGCTCCGCTGATCCGCAGTTCCGTGACTTGAGCCTCCAGGTCGTTCCGGTGGAGGCCGCTCCACATCGCTAGGCCCCAACGGCAACGGAGACCCGACAGGGAAAAGGTCGGGTCTCCATGCAGGGAAGAGATTTAAACGTTTCCCCCACCCACCCCCCACCCCCCACATATACACATTTAAAAACCCGCTACAAATTAAACCCTCAACAGGACAAAAAATAAAAAATTCACAGACAGACTGCAGAGGCAGAGAACAAGGGAGCTCCGTTTATGATGCTAACTAACCCTAATTAAGTTTAAAGATAATGAGCTAAAAATAATGATTTATATTAATAGAAAGTAACTAACCAAAATGTTCATAACAATACTAATATAACCGTGTGTGAATGAAGGGGAGGAGTCATACACTTGGAAAATATCCAAGAGTCTGACTGTTTAACCCCTTGGAACCTGCTCTTGTCTAAGATAGATTTAAAAGGGGGATGTAATGTAATAATAGAATGCAATTTATTGTCATTTAAACCTATGACACTTCGGGTGTATAGGTAAACACGGGCATATAATTTACATATGGTAAATGTTAGTATATATTTAATGCTAGACTACTTGGAAATGTGTATATATATTTAGAACTATCTCTTTCTCTTTCTTTTTTCTGCTCTGATTGGATAACGTTCACAAATATGAAACGGCCCGTCATCCTCGGTCAAGGGGGCGGAGCTAAATGTATAATAACATCAACGGTAGCCCATAAAGATTTTCCCACCTCTGGTGGTTTCATTTTCTTAAGGTATCTTCTCTTAGATATCTTAACATCACGTTTTATTTTTACTACTATGATTTTTATGTTTTTATTTTTATCACAATACACTTTCTTATCTTTTTTAAGGTACACTTTAGAAAGGAGATGCCAAATAAACTTAAAAGTTAGGGACGACTACCCAACACCCAGAGCTCTGAAGTATCTGCTTGCATCATATGACTTAAAGATACCAAATAGATGAATAATGCAAGACGGTATACAAAATAAACGGAGAAATTACGTTCTGTAGCTGGAACATACGGGGCAAGATCTTTGCCCAATTAAAATCATTTAATTCTGACATAATTTTTCTGCAGGAATCATATAACCATATAACCATATAACAATTACAGCACGGAAACAGGCCATCTCGACCCTTCTAGTCCGTGCCGAACACGTATTCTCCCCTAGTCCCATATACCTGCGCTCAGACCATAACCCTCCATTCCTTTCCCGTCCATTAACTATCCAATTTATTTTTAAATGATAACAACGAACCTGCCTCCACCACCTTCACTGGAAGCTCATTCCACACAGCCACCACTCTCTGAGTAAAGAAGTTCCCCCTCATGTTACCCCTAAACTTCTGTCCCTTAATTCTCAAGTCATGTCCCCTTGTTTGAATCTTTACTATTCTCAGTGGGAAAAGCTTATCCACGTCACCTCTGTCTATCCCTCTCATCATTTTAAAGACCTCTATCAAGTCCCCTCTTAACCTTCTGCGCTCCAAAGAATAACGCCCTAACTTGTTCAAACATTGAATCACACATGAAACAACAAACACAGATAGAGTGAAGGCAAATTGGATCGATTAAACATATTACTCTTCATTTACTTCCAAATCCAGAGGCACGGCTATTATTATTCGAACAGGCATGCCATTTAAATCAAAGAATATCATATCGGATAAAGAGGGAAGGTATGTTATAGTTTCGGGAGAAATTTACTCCACCCCACTTACTATGATAAATATTTATGCCTCTAATTTTGATAACCCCCAATTCTTTAATAAAATCCTGGCTATAATATCAGAGTTTAATTATCAAAATGTAATAATAGGGGGGGGGGGACGTTAACTGTGTCTATGATCCATATTTAGACAAATCCGTGAAACGAAGGAGGGGTAACATAAAATCTAAGACTAGCGAACTTTTAAACACATATATAACAAATACTAATAGAACAGACTAGACCAGGTGCAGACCCGTTCGGTCTGTTCCCCCAACGTGCGGATGTGGGGGGGGGGGGGGGGAGGCGACATGCAGCGTCACACACACTAACCATCCCCACCCCGCACTCACGCTAATTACCCCCCTTGATATTATATTAATATTATTAATTTGCTCCTTTTACCCCATAACCACCCTATCTACTGACGCATAGCCCCCAACTTGCAGTCACATCTAGAGAGGGGAGGGGGGGGGTAGAGAGTGAGGGCAGATAGAGAAGGGGCAGAGACAGAGAGAGAGAGACAGAAACACAGAGAGAGGGACAAGAGGGAGAGGGGGTGGAGAGGAGGAGAAGAGGGAGGGTGGGTGAGGGGGGAAAGTTGGGGAGGAGGGGAGGAGAGAGAGAGGGTGAAAGTGAGGGGGGGAGAGCGGGGGTGCTGAGAGGGTGGGGAGCAGGGAGGAGGAGGGAGGGTGGAGGGAAGAGGGTAGGGGGTGTGGAGGGGAGGGGATTTAGGGGAGGAGGGGATGGAGGAGGGGAGGGAGAGGTGGAGAGGGGGAGGGCAGAGGAGAGAGAGGGGGAGGGGGCGAGAAGGGGGGAGGAGAGGGGGGGAAGGGGGAGAGGGGGGGAGAGAGGGTGTGCTGAGAGGGGGTGAGGTGAGGGGGAGAGGTGGGGAGCAGGGAGGGGGAGGGAGGGTGGTGGCAAGGGGGTAGAGTGTGTGGAGGGGAGGGGGGTTTAGGGGAGGGACGGTGGGGGAGGGGATGGATGGGGAGAAAAAGAGGGGAGAAAGGGGGGCAGAGGAGAGGGGGAGGGGGGAGGAGAGAGGGGGGAGGAGAGAGGGGGGGAGGGGGAGAGATAGGGGGAGGAGAGTGGGGAGAGGGGGAGGGAAATGGGGGAGAGAAAGGGGAGAGAAAGGGTGTGCTGAGAGGGGGCTGAGGTGAGGGTAGGGGAGCAGGGAGGGTGGAGGGAATGGGTAGGGGTGTGTGGAGGGGAGGGGGTTTATGGGAGGGACGGTGGGGGAGGGGATGGAGGGGAGGAGGGGGAGAAAAAGAGGGGGGATTGGAGGAGGAGAGGAGTGGGGGGGAGAGGAGAGGAGGGAGAGGAGGGGGGGAGGAGAGGTGACGAGAGGGGGGGAGAGGTGAGAGGGGGAGAGGAGAGGGGAAGAGGAGAGGGGGGAGAGGAGAGAGGGAGTGGAGAGGAGAGGGGTGAGAGTGGGGGGGAGGAGAGGAGAGGGGGGGGGAGAGGGGGAGTGGAGAGGGGGGAGAGGAGAGGAGAGAGAGAGAAAGGGAAAGAGACAGGGGGGAGATATTGAACAATTTATTTTCTTCGGTATTCACCAAGGAGAAGGATATTGAATTATGTGAGGTAAGGGAAACTAGTAGAGTAGCTATGGATACTATGAGTTTCAAAGTAAAGGAAGTACTGACACTTTTGAAAAATATAAAAGTGGATAAGTCTCCAGGTCCTGACAGGATATTCCCTAGGACATTGAGGGAAGTTAGTGTAAAAATAGCCGGGGCTATGACAGAAATATTTCAAATGTCATTAGAAACGGGAATAGTCCCCGAGGATTGGCATACTGCGCATGTTGTTCCATTGTTTAAAAGGGGTTCTAAGAGTAAACCTAGCAATTATAGGCCTGTTAGTTTGACTTCAGTGCTGGGAAAATTAATGGAAAAGATACTTAACCATATAACCATATAACAATTACAGCACGGAAACAGGCCATCTCGGCCCTACAAGTCCATGCCGAACAACTTTTTTTCCCTTAGTCCCACCTGCCTGCCCTCATACCATAACCCTCCATTCCCTTCTCATCCATATGCTTATCCAATTTATTTTTAAATGATACCAACAAACCTGCCGCCACCACTTCCACTGGAAGCTCATTCCACACCGCTACCACTCTCTGAGTAAAGATGTTCCCCCTCATGTTACCCCTAAACTTCTGTCCCTTAACTTAGAGATAATATATATAAGCATCTGGATAAACAGGGTCTGATTAGGAACAGTCAGCATGGATTTGTGCCTGTAAGGTCATGTTTGACTAATCTTCTTGAATTTTTTGAAGAGGTTACTAGGGAAATTGACGAGGGTAAAGCAGTGGATGTTGTCTATATGGACTTTAGTAAGGCCTTTGACAAGGTTCCTCATGGGAGGTTGGTTAAGAAGGTTCAACTGTTGAGTATAAATGCAGGAGTAGCAAGATGGATTCAACAGTGGCTGAATGGAAGAAGCCAGAGGGTAATGGTGGATGGTTGTTTGTCGGGTTGGAGGCAGGTGACTAGTGGGTTGCCTCAGGGATCGGTGTTGAGTCCTTTGTTGTTTATCATGTACATCAATGATCTGGATGAAGGTGTGGTAAATTGGATTAGTAAGTATGCAGATGATACCAAGATAGGGGGTGTTGTGGATAATGAAGAGGATTCCCAAAGTCTGCAGAGTGATTTAGGCCATTTGGAAGAATGGGCTGAAAGATGGCAGACGGAGTTTCATGCTGATAAATGTGAGGTGCTACACCTTGGCAGGACAAATCAAAATAGGACGTACATGGTAAATGGTAGGGAATTGAAGAATACAGTTGAACAGAGGGATCTGGGAATAACCGTGCATAGTTCCTTGAAGGTGGAATCTCATATAGATAGGGTGATAAAGAAAGCTTTTGGTATGCTAGCCTTTATAAATCAGAGCATTGAGTATAGAAGCTGGGATGTAATGTTAAAATTGCACAAGGCATTGGTGAGACCAAATCTGGAGTATGGTGTACAATTTTGGTCGCCCAAATATAGGAAGGATGTCAACAAAATAGAGAGAGTACAGAGGAGATTTACTATAATGGTGCCTGGGTTTCAACAACTAAGTTACAGAGATAGGTTGAATAAGTTAGGTCTTTATTCTCTGGAGCGCAGAAGGTTAAGGGGGGACTTGATAGAGGTCTTTAAAATGATGAGAGGGATAGACAGAGTTGATGTGATCAAGCTTTACCTTTGAGAATAGGGAAGATTCAAACAAGAGGACATGACTTCAGAATTAAGGGACAGAAGTTTAGGGGTAACATGAGGGGGAACTTCTTTACTCAGAGAGTGGTAGCGGTGTGGAATGAGCTTCCAGTGGAAGTGGTGGCGGCAGGTTCGTTGGTATCATTTAAGAATAAATTGGATAGGCATATGGATGAGAAGGGAATTGAGGGTTATGGTATGAGTGCAGGCAGGTGGGACTAAGGGAAAAAAATTGTTCGGCGCGGACTTGTAGGGCCGAGATGTCCTGTTTCCGTGCTGTAATTGTTATATGGTTATATGGTTATATGGTTATAAATGTATGTAGAATTGCTAACGAAACTGGAAGGGGATATTCGTTTTATTCGCCGGTACATAAAACTTTTTCAAGAATTGATTATTTCTTAGTAGACACGAAATTAATTCCATATACAATCAATCCTAAATATCAAAACAGTATTATTTCTGACCACTCCCCGCTAACTTTTCTATTAAAATTTAAAGGAATGCCGGGTAAAACATATTTTTGGAGGTTTAAACCCCAAATTTTTTAATAACCCACAAGGTTATACATATTTAAAACAACATCTGAATTTTTTTTGAGACTAATGTTACACCAGGTATTTCACCTTCCTTATTATGGTAAACTTTCAAGGCATTTATCAGAGGAGTTATAATTTCATATCAAACTTTCCAAAATAAAATTAGACAATTAGAGTTAGATAATGCCAAAGATCCAACCACAGATAAACATAATAAGATAACATTATTGAAATTTAAAATAAACAGAATGTTTTCGGCAATAGTTAAAACTATTCTAAATTACAAAACAGGAAAACTTTGAATTCGGTGATAAACCACATAAACTTCACACGTCAACTGAAAAGACGAGAAAAGGAAATACAATTACTAAAATTAAATCAGAGAAAGGCGAATTATTAGCATTACCTAAAGGTATTAACAAAAGATTTGCTCAATTTTATAAAAAATTGGAATACATCCAAAACCACAACAGATGACATCAAAATTATAAACTTTTCAGATAACTGTAACCTTCCAAAACTCTCAGAACAAGAGGAACTAGGAGCACAGATTACACTTGAATAAATAGAAGAAACACTAAAGCCACTGAAAAATGGTAAGACACCTGGACCAGATGGCTTTAGCAATGAATTTCACAAAAGATTCCACGAGATAACTGCCCCATGTTTACAAAAACTATACACTCACGCCTTTAAAGAAAACATACTACCAGAAACATTAGCTGAATCAACTATTACGCTTATACCAAAAAAAGATAAAGATCTAGAAGAACCAGGTTCATATAGAGCTATAGCACTTTTAAATACAGATCGGAAAATAGTAGGAAAGACCTTAGCGAGAAGATTGAGTAAATATATTAGCAAATTAATAAATCTAGATCAAACGGGGTTTATTCACAAAAGATACTCATTCAATAATCTGAGACACTTGTTTAATATAATGTACTCACATAAAACGGAAGAGGATGATGTATCAATTGTTTCTCTGGAAGCAGAGAAAGCATTTGATCAAGTAGAATGGCATTATTTTTATAAAGTACTGCAAAAATGTAATATGGGAGAGAATTTTATTTTATGGGTAAAATTATTATATGACAAGCCGACGGCAAGAATACTAACCAATAACATGTTATCTTCAAAATTTCAATTATCAAGGGGCAATAGACATTATCACCCCTGCTATTTGCCCTCGTGATAGAACCTTTAGCAGAAAGTATAAGAACACTATTGGTGACAAGGTCCCACACAAGATATTAGTGTGCAAAATTAGAGCAAATGGTATTGGGGTGGGGTATTGACATGGAAAGAGAACTGGTTCGCAGACAGAAAGCAAAGAGTAGGAATTAACGGGTCCATTTCAGAATGGCAGGCAGTGACTAGTGGGATGATGCAAAGCTCGGTGCTGGAACCCCCAGTTGTTTACAAAATATATTAAAATTTAGACGAGGGAATTAAATGTAACATCTCTAAGTTTGCGGATGACACAAAGCTGGTGGCAGTGTGAGCTGCGAGGAGGATGCTATGAGGCTGCAGGGTGACATGGATAGGTTGGTTGAGTGGGCAGAAGCATGACAGATGCAGTATAATGTGAATACATGTGAGGTTATCTATTTTGGTGGCAAGAACAGGAAGTCAGATTATTATCTGAATGGTGTCAGATTAGGAGAAGGGGTGGTGCAACAAGACATTGGTGAGCTTGTACATCAGTCACTGAAAGTAAGCATGCAGGTACAGCAGGCAGTGAAGAAAGCCTTCATTGCGAGAGGATTTGAATATAGGAGCAAGGAGGTCCTACTGCAATTGTACATGGTCCTGGTGAGACCGCACCTGGAATATTGTGTGCAAATTTGGTCTCCTAATTTGAGGAAATACATTACTGTTATTGAGGGAGTGCAGTGTAGGTTTACCAGGTTAATTCCGAGGATGGCGGGACTGACATATGATAGACAATAGGTGCAGGAGTAGGCCATTCGGCCCTTCAAACCAGCACAGCCATTCAACGGTGATGAAAGAAAGACTCGAATGAGCTTGTATTCGCTGGAATTTAGAAAGATGAGAGGGGATCTTATGGAAACGTAAAATTCTTAGAGGATTGGCCAGGGTAGATGAAAGAAAAAGCTTCCCCACGTTGGGGGAGTCTAGAACCAGGGGTCACCGTTTAAGAATAAGGGGTATGCCATTTAGGACTGAGATGATGAAAAACGTTTCACCCAGAGAGTTGTGAATCTGTGGAATTCTCTGCCACACAAGGCAGTGATGCCAATTCACTGGATGTTTATGGGCACGCGCATGGGCCCCAGCTATGCCTGCCTCTTTGTAGGTTACGTAAAATAATCCCTATACGACGCGTACCGTGGCCATATCCCCAAACTCTACCCCTGCTACATTGAAGACTGCATTGGTGCTACCTCCTGCACCCATGCAGAACTCACTAACTTCATCCATTTCACCACTAATTTCCATCAGGCACTCAAATTCACCTGGACCATTTTCGATATCTCCATATTGTTTCTAGATCTCACCATCTCCATCGCAGGCAACAGACAACGGATCGACGTCTACTATAAACCTACTGACTCCCACAACTATTTGGACTACACTTCTTCCCACCCTGCTTCCTGTAAGGACTCTATCCCCTACTCCCAATTCCTCCGTCTATGCCGCATCTGCACCCAGGATGAGGTGTTCCAAACCAGAGCATTGGAGATGTCCTCATTCTTTAGGAACGGGGTTCCCCTCTTCGACTATAGATGCTCCTCTATATCCCGCAGCACCGCTCTTCCTCCCCAACCCCTCTCCTCCACCCACTCGTAACAAGGGTAGAGTCCCCCTTGTCCTCGCTGTCCACCCCACCAGCCGTCACCTACAACATATAATCCTCTGACATTTTCGCCACCTCCAATGAGATCCTACCACTAGCCACGTCTTCTCATCTCCTCTCCTTTCTGCTTTCTGCAGACACATTCCGTAACTCTCTGGTCATTTTTTTCCTGCCCACCCACACCACCACCTCCCTGGATACTGTCCCTTGCAACCGCAGGAAATGCTACACTTGTCGCTTTATCTCCCCCCTCAACTCCCTCCAAGGACCCCAGCAGTCTTTCCAGGTGAGGCAGACGTTCACCTGCACCTCCTCCAATCTCATCTATTGCATCCACTGCTCTAGGTGTCAGCTGCTCTACATCGGCGAGATCAAACGCAGGCTCGGCAATCGCTTCGCCGAACACCTCCACTCAATTTGCAATAACCAACCTGATCTCACGGTGGCTCAGCATTTCAACTGCCCTTCCCATTCTGAATCTGACCTATCTGTCCTGGGCCTCCTCCATGGCCAGAGTGAGGCCCACCGTAAATTTGAGGAACAGCACCTCATATTTTGCTTGGCTAGTTTACATCCAGCGGATCCATACAGAGAAAGGTTGAACATACAGAGAAAGGTTGAACAAGTTAGGGCTTTATTCTTTGGAGCGCAGAAGGTTAAGGGGGGACTTGATAGAGGTTTTTAAAATGATGAGAGGGTTAGACAGAGTTGACGTGGAAAAGCTTTTCCCACTGAGAGTAGGGAAGATTCAAACAAGGGGACATGACTTGAGAATTTAGGGACTGAAGTTTAGGGGTAACATGAGGGGGAACTTCTTTACTCAGAGAGTGGTAGCTGTGTGGAATGAGCTTCCAGAGAAGGTGGTGGAGGCAGGTTCGTTTTTATCATTTAAAAATAAATTGGATAGTTATATGGATGGGAAAGGAATGGAGGGTTATGGTCTGAGCGCAGGTATATCTGACTAGGGGAGATTATGTGTTCGGCACGGACTAGAAGGGTCGAGATGGCCTGTTTCCGTGCTGTAATTGTTATATGGTTATATGGTAGAAACATTGACCTCCAATTTCAGGTAGTCCTTGCTTTCTCCTCCCTTCCTCTCCCCCTTCCCAGCTCTCCCACAAGCCTACTGTCTCCGCATCTTCCTTTCGGTTTCTCCCCCCCCCCCCCCCGACATCAGTCTGAAGAAGGGTCTCGATCCAAAAAGATCTTGATACTATGGTTGAGTGGTCACAACGATGGGGCATGCAGTTCAACCCTTCTAAATGTGAAACCGTGCGTGTCACCAGACAGAGGAATCCAGGCGAAACATCCTACAATATCCTTGGTGCCTTGAAGAATCCAAACAAACCAAGTAGCTTAGCATCAAATTACAGAACGATCTACGTTGGAATGGTCAGACTCATCATGCAACGGTGAAAGCAACAGGTGTCCTAAATTTTCTGAGATGCAACTTTCATCATTGTTCAACTTTTGTCAAGGTGAAGTTAGACTTCACCCTCATTAAACCACATTTGGACTACGCAGTTGCAGCATGGGACCCATTCACAAATAAAAACATGTCTTCTATCGAACGTATCCAAAGACAGGTAGTCCGATTTGTTACTAATACCCATGAGAGAGAAGCGAGTGTTTCCAAACCTCTGAATTCTCTGGTGGGGGTGGAACCCTCTCCAAGACAGACTTAAAGCTCACTGTTTGACATATTTTTACAAAATATTAAATGGTCAGCTCGCCATAGATTAACAAACGTACAACAAATCCAAACCTATTAGTAGCGATGCTACAAAACATACCTTCAGCGGCGCTACAGATCTGCATATATATATATATATATATATATATATATATATACTAGACTGTCGGACCCGTTGGGTCCCAGCAACACACGGGAGGGCTGGTCACCCAATGCAATATTCCACCTCTCCACAAATTCCAATATTACTGGCCAGTGGTGGAGGGGGGGGGGGGGGCTTTCCGTTGCGCTAGTATGGGTGTTGTGGGCTGAAGGGACTGGGTTCCAGAGGGCTAGTATGGACATCGTGGGCTGAATGGATTCTTGAGCTGGCAGCTCAGTCACTGAGGCCAGGCAGCTCAGTCACTGAGGCCAGGCAGCTCAGTCACTGAGGCCAGGCAGCTCAGTCACAGATGCCTGGCAGTACAGTCACTCAGACCTGGCAGGCTGGCAGCTGAGAAAATGCCAGAATTCTGCACAAAACAGGCGACAGACTCTGTGAGAGAGAAGGGGGAGTGGGTGGACTGAATGGATTATTGGGCTGGCAGTTCAGTGAGTCATCGCTGGTGGGCTGGAGTTC
The DNA here is from genome assembly GCF_010909765.2 of Amblyraja radiata. Lineage (NCBI taxonomy): Eukaryota > Metazoa > Chordata > Chondrichthyes > Rajiformes > Rajidae > Amblyraja > Amblyraja radiata. Next base: position 15,339 of record NC_045994.1, read on the forward strand.
ACTTACTCAAGGCTGGTGGGATGGCAGTGCAGTCGCTCACGGCAGTTCATTCAGTCACCACATCTCCCGTCAGCCCCCCACTGTGCTCCTTGCCATTCCCCTTCCCCCCAAACATTCAGTCCATCACCCCACAAACTATTCCCATGCACTCTTAGTGGCTCTCCAACAGAGCAGCCACTCCTGCCAATTAGGATCCCATTGTGATGAAGAACACGCAGGCATGAAAAGTGCAAAAGGGATTTATTAAAGTTTAAAATGTGAATGACTCTTAAAATATAAGAACAATTTAAATGTTAAAGATGAGAATAATTACGTTCTTTCTTGTTGTGTCTCTTGTCGCTGCTCACTGCGTCTTTATGTCTCTTTGCTGTTGATAAAAAAAAGAGACAGTTTAAATATAGGGAGATTGAGGGGTCAAGTTTTAGCCATATAACCATATAAGAATTACAGCACGGAAACAGGCTATCTCGGCCCTACAAGTCCGTGCCGAACAACTTTTTTCCCTTAGTCCCACATGCCTGCACTCATACCATAACCCTCCATTCCCTTCTCATCCATATGCCTATCCAATTTATTTTTGAATGATACAAACGAAACTGCCTCCACCACTTCCACTGGAAGTTCATTCCACACCGCTACCACTCTCTGAGTAAAGACGTTCCCCCTCATGTTACCCCTAAACTTATGTCCCTTAATTTTGAAGTCCTGTCCTCTTGTTTGAATCTTCCCTATTCTCAAAGGGAAAAGCTGGTCCACATCAACTCTGTCTATCCCTCTCATCATTTTAAAGACCTCTATCAAGTCCCCCCTTAACCTTCTGCGCTCCAGAGAATAAAGACCTAACTTATTCAACCTTTCTCTGTAACTTAGTTGTTGAAACTCAGGCAACATTTTAGTAAATCTCCTCTGTACTCTCTCTATTTTGGTGACATCGTTCCTATAATTGGGCGACCAAAATTGTACACCATACTCCAGATTTGGTCTCACAATTGTACAATTTTAACATTACATCCCAGCTCAATGCTCTGATTTATAAAGGCTAGCATACCAAAAGCTTTCTTTACCACCCTATCTATATGGGATTCCACCTTCAAGGAACTATGCACGGTTACTCCCAGATCCCTCTGTTCAACTGTATTCTTCAATTTCCTACCATTTATCATGTACGTCCTATTTTGATTTGTCCTGCCAAGGTGTAGCACCTCACATTTATCAGCATTAACCTCCATCTGCCATCTTTCAGCCCATTCTTCCAAATGGCCTAAATCACTCTGTAGAATCCATTTTGCTACTCCTGCATTTATACCCAACAGTTGAACCTTCTTAACCAACCTTCCATGAGCAACCTTGTCAAAGGCCTTACTAAGGTCCATATAGACAACATCCACTGCTTTACCCTCATCAATTTCCCGAGTAACCTCTTCAAAAAATTCAAGAAGCTTAGTCAAACATGACCTTCCAGGCACAAATCCATGTTGACTGTTCCTAATCAGACCCTGTTTATCCAGATGCTTATATATATTATCTCTAAGTATCCTTTCCATTAATTTTCCCACCACTGACGTCTAACTAACAGGTCTATAATTGCTAGGTGTACTCTTAGACCCCTTTTTAAACAATGGAACAACATGCGCAGTACGCCAATCCTCCGGCACTATTCCCGTTTCTAATGACATTTGAAATATTTCTGTCATAGCCCCTGCTATTTCTACACTAACTTCCCTCAATGTCCTAGGGAATATCCTGTCCGGACCTGGAGACTTATCCACTTTTATATTTCTCAAAAGTGTCAGTACTTCTTTTACTTTGAAACTCATAGTATCCATAACTACTCTACTCGTTTCCCTTACCTCACATAATTCAATATCCTTCTCCTTGGTGAATACCGAAGAAAAGAAATTGTTCAATATCTCCCCCATCTCTTTTGGCTCTGCAGATAGCTGCCCACTCTGTTTCTCCAATGGACCAATTTTATCCCTCGTTATCCTTTTGCTATTAATATAGCTGTAGAAACCCTTTGGATTTACTTTCACCTTACTTGCCAAAGCAACCTCATATCTTCTTTTAGCTTTTCTAATTTCTTTCTTAAGATTCTTTTTACATTCTTTATACTCCTCAAGCACCTCATTTACTCCATGCTGCCTGTAATTATTGTAGATCTCCCTCTTTTTCCGAACCAAGTGTCCAATTTCCCTTGAAAATCATGGCTCTTTCCGATTTTTACTATTTCCTTTCAACCGAACAGGGACATAAAGATTCTGTACTCTTAAAATTTCACCGTTAAATGTACTCCATTTCTCTTCCACATCTTTCCCATAAAACAAAATGTCCCAATTTACTCCTTTTAAAGCCTTTCGTATCTCTTCAAAGTCAGCCTTTCTCCAATCAAAAATCTCTACCCTAGGTCCAGTTCTGACCTTCTCCATAATTATATTGAAACTAATGGTATTGTGATCACTGGTCCCGAACTGTTCCCCAACGCATACCTCTGCCACCTGACCCGTCTCATTTCCTAACAGGAGGTCCAGCACCGCCCCTTCTCTAGTAGGTACTTCTATTTATTGCTGCAAAAAACTATCCTGCACACATTTTACAAACTCCAACCCATCCAGCCCATTTACAGAATCTTTGTGTGGAAAATTGAAATCTCCCACAATCACTACCTTGTGCTTACTACTAATATCTGCAATCTCCTTACATATTTGCTCTTCCAATTCTCGCTCCCCATTTGGCGGTCTATAATACACCCCTATAAGTGCTGCTACCCCTTTCCCATTTCTCAGTTCCACCCAAATAGCTTCCCTAGACGAGCCCTCTAATCTATCCTGCCAAAGCACTGTTGTAATATCTTCCCTGATAAGCAATGCAACACCTCCACCTCTTGCCCCTCCAATTCTATCACACCTGAAGCAACGAAATCCTGGAATATTTAGTTTCCAATCACAGCCCTCCTGCAACCATGTTTCACTGATCGCCACAACATCATACTTCCAGGTGTCAATCCAGGCTCTAAGTTCATCGACCTTTCTTACAATGCTCCTAGCATTAAAATATACACATTTAAGAAACCCACCCTCTCTTATTCTCTGTTTATTGTCTTTTTCTTCTCTCTCCCCTACATTTTGGGTCAGAGTGCTACCATTATCTGCCTCCTGCCTCACACACTGACTGCTAGCTTTCCCAATTTGAGTCCCACCCCCCAACCATACTAGTTTAAAGTCTCCTCAGTAGCCTTTGCAAATCTCCCCGCCAGGATATTGGTCCCCCTCGAGTTCAAGTGCAACCCGTCCTTTCTGTACAGGTCGCACCTTCCCCAAAAGAGGTCCCGATGATCCAGAAACTTGAATCCATACCCATTGCACCAGTCCCACATCCACTCATTTACCCTCCACCTCGCTCCATTCCTACTTTCACTATCGCGTGGCACAGGCAGTAATCCTGAGATTGTTACCTTTGCAGTCCTTCTCCTTAACTCTCTACCTAACTCCCTAAATTTTTGTTTCAGGACCTCTTCTCTTTTTTTACCTATGTCGTTGGTACCTATATGTACCACAACTTCAGGCTCCTCTCGCTCCCATTTCAGGATTTCTTGGACCCGTTCAGACACATCCCTGACCCTGGCACCAGGGAGGCAAACTACCATCCGGGTCTCTTGTCTGCGTCCACCGAATCGCCTATCCGACCCCCTGACTATAGAGTCCCCTATTACAATTGCCCTCCTCTTCTTTTCCTTACACTTCCGAGCAACAGGACCGGTCTTTATGCCAGAGGCCCGGCCACTGTCGCTGCCCCCAGGTAGGCTGTCTCCCCCACCCTTACTCAAACATGAGTACTTATTTTCAAGGTGTACATCCACCGGGGTACTCACCAGTCCCTGCCTCTGCCCGTTGCCCTTCCTAACTGTGACCCAGTGTTCTGTCTCCCGTGGTCTTGGAGTGACCACCTCCCTGTAACTCCAATCTATGACCTCCTCGCTCTCCCTGAGCAGACAGAAGTCATCGAGTTGCTGTTCCAGGTTCCTAACACGGTCCCTTAGGAGCCCCATCTCGACGCACCTGGCGCAGATGTGGACGTCTGGAGGGCACTCAGACTCCATGACCTCCCACATCTGACATCCAGAACAGTAAACTGCCCTGGCCCTCATTCTCCCCCTTAACCGAATACAATAAAGCCTTACCCGGGATACAAGCCAATCAGCTGCTTCCTCTAGTCCTGTAACGGCTGCTTCCTCTAGTCCGTTCGACCAATCAGAGGCTTCCACCAGCCCCCTTAATTTGAAGTGTGATCTGCGAATGGAACGTTGCAGATTTTGGTCGCTCCTCCCTCTGTAACGGCTCCTGTGCCTCTGTTGAAACAAGCCCCGCGATGGGTTTTTTAACTCACCACACGGAGGTCGCTTCTCCCTCTGCAACGGCTCCTGGGCCTCTGTTGAAACAAGCCCCGCGATGGGTTTTTTAACTCACCACACGAAGGTCGCTCGTCCCTCTGTAACGGCTCCTGGGCCTCTGTTGAAACAAGCCCCGCGGTGGGTTTTTTAACTCACCACACGGAGGTCGCTCCTCCATCTGTAACGGCTCCTGGGCCTCTGTTGAAACAAGCCCCGCGATGGGTTTTTTAACTCACCACACAAAGGTCGCTCCTCCCTCTGTAACGGCTCCTGGGCTTGGATAGCTTGGACCCAATAGCAGCGCAGAATCAGGCAGGTATAGTTGGTAATGAACTTTATTACGATACTGTAACACAGAGTAGTAACACAGGAATGGGTACACCATACTCGCACAGAGGCTCAGGAATGAGCGAGGGTTCCGAAGAGGGGCAGGCAGGTTCGAATCCGTGTAGGCAGTCGGGAAATCGCTGGAGAGTCTTGCATGAATGCTGAGAACAATCTGGCAGTGTGTGAACGATGAGGAGAGTCTATATACCGGGTTAATTTGTGATCAGAGGCAACTGAGTGCAACAGGTGAGGAGAGTTGTGCTGATGAGAGGGTAGTGGCAGGCAGGCAGGTGAGGAGAAGGAGGGACCGGTGGAAAAGTACTGGGAGGTGAAGTGGATGAGAATGAGGAGAGGGCTCCTGGCGTCCCAAAACAAAAAAATAAATAAACCCAATCCCCACGCAGAGTTGGGTGGGAGGAGGGGGACCGGAGGAGGGCTAATATTCGCCCGAGACACCCATGTCCGCATCCTCCTCCATAGCATCAGAGGAAAGCTCCGTCTGGTCGTCTCTGAGCGCCTCAGACGGAAGAGGGGACAGAGTCTCAGGGGCGGTGACCCCTCTACGTGTGGCGGACTTGGACGGCTGGTCGGGATGACGCCGGTGAAACTCCCTGATGAGGGAGGCGTCCAGGATGTGTCGAGCAGGAACCCAGGACCTCTCCTCTGGACCGTAACCCTCCCAATCGACCAGGTATTGGAGACCCCTCCCGCGACGGCGGGAGCGCAGGAGGCGGTGCACCGTAAAGGCGGGGCCTCCCTCGATGAGACGAGGAGGTGGAGGAGGAGGGACTGCGGGGACCAGGGAGCTCTCCCGGACTGGCTTTACTCTGGACACGTGTAACGTAGGATGGACCCGCATGGAACGAGGCAACTTGAGCCTCACAGCCGCTGGGTTGATGACCTTCTGGATCTCAAAGGGACCGATGAACTTGGGTGCCAACTTCTTGGACTCCACCCTCAAGAGAAGGTCCCGGGTCGACAGCCACACCTTCTGGCCCGCGAGGTAGGTGGGGGCCTGGGTGCGGTGACAGTTGGCAGCCGTGGCGTAACGGTCCACGGAGCGGAGAAGAGCCGCCCTGGCTTGGGTCCACGTCCTGCGGCAGCGACGAATGAAGGCCTGGACGGACGGGCATGAAACCTCTTTCTCCAGCGCCGTGAACAGTGGAGGCTGGAACCCGTAGGCACACTGGAAAGGGGAGAGCCCAGTGGCCGAGCTTGTCAGGGTGTTGTGGGCGTACTCCACCCACAACAACTGCTGGGACCAGGAGAAGGGATGCTTGGACACCATACACCGCAGCGCCGTCTCCATCTCCAGATTCTTCTTTTAACCATATAACCATATAACAATTACAGCACGGAAACAGGCCATCGCGGCCCTACAAGTCCGTGTCGAACAACTTTTTTCCCTTAGTCCCACCTGCCTGCACTCATACCATAACCCTCCATTCCCTTCTCATCCATATGCCTATCCAATTTATTTTTAAATGATACCAACGAACCTGCCGCCACCACTTCCACTGGAAGCTCATTCCACACCGCTACCACTCTCTGAGTAAAGAAGTTCCCCCTCATGTTACCCCTAAACTTCTGTCCCTTAATTCTGAAGTCATGTCCTCTTGTTTGAATCTTCCCTATTCTCAAAGGGAAAAGCTTGATCACATCAACTCTGTCTATCCCTCTCATCATTTTAAAGACATCTATCAAGTCCCCCCTTAACCTTCTGCGCTCCAGAGAATAAAGACCTAACTTATTCAACCTATCTCTGTAACTTAGTTGTTGAAACCCAGGCAACATTCTAGTAAATCTCCTCTGTACTCCCTCTATTTTGTTGACATCCTTCCTATAATTGGGCGACCAAAATTGTACACCATACTCCAGATTTAGTCTCACCAATGCCTTGTACAATTTTAACATTACATCCCAGCTTCTATACTCAATGCTCTGATTTATAAAGGCTAGCATACCAAAAGCTTTCTTTACCACCCTATCTATATGAGATTCCACCTTCAAGGAACTATGCACGGTTATTCCCAGATCCCTCTGTTCAACTGTATTCTTCAGTCTGGCCGTTGGACTGGGGATGAAATCCGGACGTCAGACTCACGGTGGCCCCCACAAGCGTGCAGAACTCCCTCCAGAACACAGAGGCAAACTGGGGTCCTCGGTCGGAGACCACATCGACGGGGAGACCATGGAGCCTGAAGAGTGGAGTAACATGAGCTCGGCAGTTTCCTTGGCTGACGGAAGCTTGGGCAGGGGCACTAAGTGAGCCATCTTGCTAAATCTATCGACCCCGGTCAGGATGGTGGTACGACCACTGGATGGGGGCAGGCCGGTAACGAAGTCCAGGGAGATGTGGGACCATGGTCGATGGGGTACAGGCAGTGGAATCAGATGACCCGCAGGAGCTTGGTGTGAGACCTTGTGCTGGTTGCAAACGGGACAGGCGTTGACAAACTCCCGAGTGTCCTCCTCCAGCGATGCCCACCAGAAGCTCCGTAGCACCATCTCCTTGGTCCGCTGAATGCCGGGATGACAGGTGAGTCGAGAGCTGTGGGCCCACTGAAGGACGTCGGACCGCAGGGCAGAAACCACAAACAGGCGATCAGGAGGGTATGCGCTGGGTCCCGGCTGGTTCTCCAAGGCCGCCTTGACCTTCTCCTCCACTTCCCAGGTGAGAGAGGCCACCCTGTGCGAGGACGGGAGGATGGTCGTGGGGCCAGAGGCAGGCTCCTCCTTCGCCAAGAACTGTCGAGAGAGGGCATCGGGCTTCACGTTGCGGGACCCAGGTCGGTAGGAGAGGGAGAAGTTGAGGCGGGTGAGGAAGAGAGACCAGCGGGCCTGACGAGAGTTGAGCCTCTTGGCTGACTGGAGGTATTCAAGGTTCTTGTGGTCCGTCCAAACCAAGAAAGGCTGCTCGGTTCCCCCCAGCCAGTGACGCCATTCCTCCAACGCCAACTTGACCGCCAACAGTTCTCGGTTGCCAATGTCATAATTCCTCTCAGCAGGGGTCAGGCGTCGGGGGAAGTAGGCGCATGGATGGAGCTTCTGGTCCCCGGCAGCCCGCTGGGACAGAACAGCTCTCACCCCCACGTCGGAGACGTCCACCTCCACCACGAACTGTCTCTCTGAGTCCGGAACTTGGAGGATGGGGGCCGATGTAAACCGTGTCTTGAGTGTCTGTAAAGCTTCGTCGGCCGCGGCAGACCACCGGAACGGAACCATGGAGGAGGTGAGTGCCGTGGGGGGTGCGGCCACAGTACTGTAGCCACGGATGAACCGTCGGTAAAAATTGGCGAACCCCAGGAACCTTTGGAGCTGCTTGCGGGAGTCAGGAACAGGCCAGGTGGTGACAGCAGAGACCTTGGCGGGGTCCATCTTGATGTTCCCTTGGCCAACGATGTATCCTAGGAAGGAGACTGACGGGGAGTAAAACTCACACTTATCAGCTTTAACGAAGAGCGAGTTCTCCAGGTCCGATGTAGAACTGCCTGGACGTGGTGTACGTGTTCCTCCTTGGTCCGTGAAAAGATGAGGATGTCATCAAGAAAGACGAACACGTACTTGTTCAACATGTCTCTGAGAACGTCATTGACCAATGCCTGGAAGATGGCCGGGGCGTTGGTGAGGCCAAAGGGCATCACCAGGTATTGATAATGTCCCGTGGGAGTGTTGAAGGCGGTCTTCCACTCATCTCCCTCTTTGATGCGGACCAAGTGGGAGGCGTTGCGTAGATGGTGATTACCAGACAGGAGCATGCGCACTGGGACCGTCTGGTGAGAAACAGTCCCCAGGAGATGGCCGTCGAGGGCGTTGGCGGAACCAGGTTCAGGCAGGGAACACAACTGATGCCTAGCTGGCGGGCTAGTTCCTTGTCCATAAGATTAATGTCACAACCAGAGTCTATGAAGGTGGCGAGGGTGTGAGAACCATCAGACAACAGCAGACGGGCATGACAAAGAGGGCGTCGGGCAGAGGAAAGTTCAGAGGTTCGACTCACCAGTAATTCCTCCGCTACTGGTGAGTCTGGCCTTTTACTGGACACTTGGAGATGTAATGACCCACCTGCATGGGTTCGGGTTGCCTCGACGGTTGCTCCGACGAGGGTAGTCCAGTCTCCGGAGGAAAACGAGCTTGGGTGGATAGCTGGCGGTCCGCCTGTCCCTGTCGCCTTTCCCGACGTCTCGCCAGGATGCGTCGGTCCAGACGGGTCGTTAGCTCGATAAGCCCATCCAGAGAAGAAGGAAGGTCGTGGGACACCAACTCATCCTTGATATAGTCATTCAAGCCCAGCAAGAAAGCGTCACACTGGGCCGGGGCGTTCCAATCACTCTGACAGGCCCTGGTGCGAAAGTCGATGGCGAAGTCAGCGACGCTCTGGTTCCCCTGGCTCAACCCCAGCAGACTTCCCGCAGCGTCCGGACCCATCGAAACCTCACCGAACACCTTGCGAAGCTCCGCGGCGAAGGCCTGGAAAGAGGAGCAAGCTGGCGTGCGTCGCTCCCATTCAGCCGTTCCCCACAGCCGAGCTCTGCCAGTCAGGTGATTAATGGTAAACGCCACTCTCGCCGCTTCCTGGGCGAAGGTGTAGGGCTGTAGGGCGAAGAGAATGGAACAGTTCGTGATGAATGGTCTCCAGCGTAGCGGGTCTCCAGCGTAGCGGGCCTCCAGCGTAGCGCTCCGGGGTTCCCACCCGGGGCTCAGGTGATGGTCCTGGCGGACCGGGAGCTGGTGCTGTCGGAGCCGGAGGCGAAGCATGGGGTGTAGCCTGGGCGAGGGTGGTCGTCAGCTGTTGGACCTGGGTGGCTAGTGCAACCAATGCTTGAGGGTGAAGTGGATGAGAATGAGGAGGGGGCAGACTGTGACAAAACTAACAGGTCTATAATTGCTAGGTTTACTCTTAGAACCCCTTTTAAACAATGGAACAACATGTGCAGTACGCCAATCCTCTGGGACTATTCCCGTTTCTAATGACATTTGAAATATTTCTGTCATAGCCCCGGCTATTTCTACACTAACTTCCCTCAATGTCCTAGGGAATATCCTGTCGGGACCTGGAGACTTATCCACTTTTATATTTTTTCTAAAGTGTCAGTACTTCTTTTACTTTGAAACTCGTAGTATCCATAACTACTCTACTAGTTTCCCTTACCTCGCATAATTCAATATCCTTCTCCTTGGTGAATACCGAAGAAAAGAAATTGTTCAATATCTCCCCCATCTCTTTTGGCTCTGCAGATAGCTGTCCACTCTGTCTCTCCAATGGACCAATTTTATCCCCTTAATGTTGTTCTAAAACATTTGCCAACATTTAACAAAGAAAATCTGAGAATTTATCTCAGAAGTCATCATTCAACGAAGCACGCTTTTTATGACAACATTCTTGATCGATGTTCCATCCTTCAGGAAATGTTTGATATTTCCCTTCATCTTTCCTCGGTTAAGAGCCACATATAGTTTTCCATGCTGAAATACCGGTTTGTCTAGGTAGATCAACACCTTCTGCATTATTTGTCCTTGTGCTTTATGGATCGTCTGAGCAAAACTTGATTGAATTGGGTCCGCTGAAGGAGAATGTCTTCAACTTCTGTTAATTTGAGTGCATACTCTGCTCAACATTCAGCAGAGGCCCATTCTCCTCAACAAATTGCTGTTGTTCAGTTCTGTCGTATTGCAATTCCTGCAGAAATTCTGGATTGTCATCATCAAGGTGCATCCTTCCCTTTCTTGGTTGTTGCAAATTAATATTTCCATTGATTTGTTGTAATTATCAATCCCCCAAACTCACTGAAGAATTAGTGCAAAACATTTTTTTGAGACGGGGCTGTCGAGGTGGCAAACGTCCTGTAGCTGAGGGAGGGGGATGGATTCAGATGGGGGCTCTCGTGGCTGATGAGGGATGGGGGTGGCCTGTAGCGGGGGATGGGTGTGGCTTCACGAGGGTGGCATCCTAAGCCAGGCGGAGGACAGCGTCTTGAGGTGGCGAATCTCAGTGGGGGGGGGGGGGGGGGGTGGAGGTGAGCGACCTGCTCATGGCCTCTGGACTCACTCACTGCCTTGGGACTAACTCATGGTCTCTGGACTGACTCACTCACTCACTCACTCATGGCCTCTGGACTGACAGACTGAATCACGGCTTGTGGACTGACTGACTTATGCCCGACTTCTGGAGTCACGTCCGATTTTTGTGAACTGAAAACTGTAACATCTACATTGAGGAACAGCTTCTTCCTGACAGCCATCAGGCTATTACACATAACGAATAAGCTCTGAACTACGAAAGACTATATGATCTATATTACTAAAACTAAGATCTTGATCACTTTCTGACTCTGTTTTGTGATTTCTAAAAGAACGGCGCCACTTACAGCCGAATTTTTGGCCACGTCGCTCAGAGTCCCCCTCCGCCGGATTGGACCAGAGGAGTTTTCCCATTGATAAAAAATCAGAGAGTTATTACTGTTTAAAAAAAATCACAATTTTCTCTGCGGCCCACGCTGGCGGCGGGGAGGGGGGGGAGGGACGACGACTTTAAAACCCAGAAGTGTTGTGCCACACTGTCTCTGCGAGGGAAGAAGCGAGAGGGTCACGGCTCTCTGAGCTACAAATAACACTGAACTCACGTGTACTCGACGGTGAGTCCCCTTGATGTGGTTCTAAAACATTTGCCAAATTGGTTGTCTTGGTTTTATTAAAAATGTTTTCAGAAAACGTATTGGTTGTAAAGTGTTTGCCAAATTGTTCGTCTTGGCTTTTGAAAAATGTTTTCAGAAAATGTATTGGTTGTAAAATGTTTGCAAAATTGTTTGTCTTGGCTTTTAAAATGGTTGCAAGTTTTCAGATGGATAAAGCGTGAATAAACATTTTATTAGATCAGGACTGTTTATTGCAAAATTGGTGCTTATTCCGTGACTTCCGCTGAGTGGCAAAATGGCGCCGATGACGTCATTTCCGGTTCGTGCCAAGATGGCGCTGACTGCAGAAGGCACAGTGATGACGTCGTTGAATAATTCACGAGACCTTAAATAAGTAAGCTGTACAATCTGGAGTTCAAAGTCATCTTTAAACTGTACAACTAGTATAGCGGTACAGCAGGTTGTTAGTTCATCGTTACCGCTTCCAAGACTGAGCAGTGTGGGAAGTGGGTGCTCGTATAAATTATACAGTAAGGTGCGGTTAGTGAGGCTGTTTCTACTATGATTGGTTCACATGCAATAACCAATCTACATCCTTCCCCGTATTTGTTTGCAAAATTGTTTTACGCACGCTTTGATAGGGAGAATACTGATGTGCCTTCCCGATCCTCCATTCGTTGTGATGGCATTTCAGTCTCAGTCACAGAGGCCGACGTTAGGAAATCCTTCAGAGGGGTGAACCCCCGAAAAGCACCTGGACATGATGGTATACCCGGTCGTATTCTAAAAACCTGTGCGGCCTAACTGGCTGGAGTTTTACGGACATTTTCAACCTTTCACTTCTGAGGTCTGAGGTCCCCACCTGCTTTAAAAGAGCATACATTAAACCAGTGCCCAAGAAGAGTAAGGTGACGCGCCTCAATGACTATCGACCAGTGGCACTATCGCCGGTGGTGATGAAATGTAAGGGAGAAAGAAGAAACATACAATAAACAGAGAATAAGAGAGGGTGGGTTTCTTAAATGTGTATATTTTAATGCTAGGAGCATTGTAAGAAAGGTGGATGAACTTAGAGCCTGGATTGACACCTGGAAGTATGATGTTGTGGCGATCAGTTGCAGGAGGGCTGTGATTGGAAACTAAATATTTCAGGATTTCGTTGCTTCAGGTGTGAAAGAATTGGAGGGGCAAGAGGTGGAGGTGGAGGTGTTGCATTGCTTATCAGGGAAGATATTACAGCAGTGCTTTGGCAGGATAGATTAGAGGGCTCGTCTAGGGAGGCTATTTGGGTGGAACTGAGAAATGGGAAAGGGGTAGCAACAGATATAGACCGCCAAATGGGGAGCGAGAATTGTAAGAGCAAATATGTAAGGAGAGCGCAAATATTAGTAATAAGCGTAAGGAAGTGATTGTGGGAGATTTCAATTTTCCACACATAGACTGGGAAACACATTCTGTAAATGGGCTGTATGGTTTGGAGTTTGTAAAATTTCTACTAGAGAAGGGGCGGTGCTGGACCTCCTGTTAGGAAATGAGACAGGTCTGGTGGCCGAGGTATGCGTTGGGGAACAGTTCGGATCCAGTGATCACAATACCATTAGTTTCAATATACTTATGGAGAGGGTCAGAACTGGACCTAGGGTTGAGATTTTTGATTGGAGAAAGGCTAACTTTGAGGCGATGGGAAAGGATTTAAAAGGAGTAAATTGGGACATTTTATTTTATGGGAAAGATGTGGAAGAGAAATGGAGGACATTTTAAGAGAACAGTATCTTTATGTTCCTGTTCGGTTCAAAGGAAATAGTAAACATTGGAAAGAGCCATGGTTTTCAAGGGAAATTGGACACGGTTCGGAAAAAGAGAGAGATCTACAATAATTATAGGCAGCATATAGTAAATGAGGTGCTTGAGGAGTATAAAGAATGTTAAAAAAATCTTAAGAAATAAATTAGAAAAGCTAAAATAAGATATGAGGTTGCTTTGGCAAGTAAGGTGAAAGTAAATCCAAAGGGTTTCTACAGCTATATTAATAGCAAAAGGATAACGAGGGATAAAATTGGTCCATTAGAGAGTCAGAGTGGACAGCTATCTGCAGAGCCAAACGAGATGGGTGAGATATTGAACAATTTCTATTCTTTGGTATTCACCAAGGGGAACGATGTTGAATTATGCGAGGCAAGGGAAACAAGGTGAGTAGCTATGGAAACTACGAGATTCAAAGAAGAGGAAGTACTGACACTTTTGAAAAATATAAAAGTGGATAAGTCTCCAGGTCCTGACAGGATATTCCCTAAGACATTGAGGGAAGTTAGTGTAGTGTTCCATTGTTTAAAAAGGGGGTCTAAGAGTAAACCTAATAATTATAGACCTGTTAGTTTGACGTCAGTGGTGGGAAAATTAATGGAAAGGATACTTAGAGATAATATATGTAAACATCTGGATAAACAGGAGCAAGATGACGCTGACTGCATAAGGCAGAGTGAAGACGTCGTTGAATAATTCAAGAGAGCTTACTGCTCTGTCTATGGTGAGTGTGTTGGACGGTATTTAAAGCATGCTTTTGCTTCAGCAGCAGCAGCCTCTACAGGAGGCTTTAAACATTTGATTCATTCGATTTACACACTGTATGTTTACCACGTTCTTAAGTTACTTGGCAATTTAGTATTGGTTGTGAGTATGTGATTGAGTCTGTCTGTGTGAGTGTGTGTGAGTGAGTCGGTGTGTGTGTCAGTGTGTGTGTGTCAGTGTGTGAGAGTATGTGTGTGTGTGAGTCTATCTGTGTCAGTGTGTGTCTTGAGTCTGAGTGTGTCAGTCTGAGCCCGTGTGTGTGTGTGAGTCAGTGTGAGTGTGTGTGTGCGTGAGTCAGTGTGTGTGTGAGTGAGTCAGTGTGTGTGTGAGTGTGTGTGTGATAGTCAGTGTGAGTGAGTCTGTGTGTGAGAGTCAGTGTGAGTGAATGTGTGTCTTTGTGTCTGTGTATGTGTGAGTGTGTGTGTGTCAGTGTGTGTGAGTCAGTGTATGTGTGTGTGTGTGTGAGTGAGTGAGTCTGTGTGCGAGTGAGTGTGAGTGAGTCTGTGTGTGTGTCTGAGTGTGTGTCAGTGTGAGTGTGTGTGTGTGTGTGTGTATATGAGTGTGTGAGTGTGAGTCTGTGTTTGTGTGTGTGAGCGTGCGTCTGTGTGAGTCTGTGTGTGTGGCCGTTTGAGTCCGGTTGAGTGAGTCTGTGTGTGTGTGAGTCTGTGTGTGTGAGTCTGTGTGTGAGTCTGTGTGTGCGTGAGCGTGGGTGTGTCAGTGTGTGTGTGTCTGTGCGTGTGAGTCTGTATGTGTAAATCTGTGCGTGTGAGTCTGTATGTGTAAATCTGTATGTGTGAGTCTGTGTGTGACTGAGTCTGTGTGTATGAGTGTGTGTGTGTGTGCGTGCGTTTGTGTGAGAGTCTGTGTGTGTGAGTGAGTCTGTTTGTGTGGCTGTGCGTGTGTCTCTATCTGTGTGAGTGTGTGTCTTGAGACTGAGTGTGTGTCAGTCTGAGCCCGAGTGTGTGTGTGTGTGCGTGTGTGTGTCAGTGTGCGTGTGCGTTAGTCAGTGTGTGTGTGTGTGTGCGTGTCAGTGTGTGTGAGTCGGTGTATGTGTGTGAGTCAGTGTATGTGTGTGTGAGTCTGTGTGTGAGTGGTGTGAGTGAGTCTGGGTGCCTGCGAGTGAGTCTGTGTGTTTTGGAATTCTGAAATTAGGATAGATGTCTCTCACGGTTCGCCCTGACCTCCACAAAACGGCTGTTTTTAACAGGTCGAAAAGTACGCATTTCGCATATTAACAACATATACCGGAAGCTGCGATGTCCTCCAGATGGAATGAACAATTCCATTCGTCAAGCCCTTTCACCCAGAGACCTTACATGCAACCTCCTATACACACAGAGTCTCAGACACACACTCACACACAGACTCACTCACACACAGACACACACACACACAGCACACACACATGGACCCACACACATGGACACACAGGCTCACACGCACACACACACAGACTCACTCACACACAACCAATACTAAAATGCCAAATAACTTCAGAACGTGGTGAACATACATTGTGTAAAGCAAATGATTCAAACGTTTAATGCCTCCTGTTGAGGCTGCTGCTGAAGCAAAAACGTGCTTTAAATAAGTCCTACAAACACACTCACCATAGGCAGAGCAGTAAGCTCTCTTGAATTATTCAACAACATCTTCACTCTGTGCCTTCTGCAGTCAGTGCCATCTTGTCACGAACTGGAAATTATGCACTCAGCTACATCTTGCCACTAAGCGGAAGTCACGGAATGAGCGCCAATTTTGCAATCGATAACAGTCCTGATCTAATAAAATGTTTATTCACGCTTTATCCATCCGAAAACTGTTGAAAGCCCTTTAAAAGCCAAGCCCATTGGGCAAACACTTTGCAACCAACAAAAGACATTTTCTGAAAGCCCTTTAAAAGTCAAGCCAATTGGGCAAACACTTTGCAAGCCAACAAAATACATTTTCTGATAGCCCTTTAAAAGCCAAGCCAATTGGGCAAACACTTTGCAAGCCACCAAAATACACTTTCTGGAGAGTCTTTAAAAGCCATGCCAATTTGGCAAAACTTTGCAAGCAACAAACAAATTTTCTGAAAACTACATCGAGGGGACTCACAGTAGAGTAGACGTGCGTTCAGTGTTATTCGCAGCTCAGAGAGGCGTGAATCTCTTGCTTCCTCTGTCTCGCAGAGACTGAGGCACGACAAGTCTGGGTTTTATAGTCCCTCCCCCCTGCCGCCAGCGGGAGCAGAAGAGAGAATGGCGATTTAAAAAAAAAACATTAATAACTCTATGATTTTTCATCGATGGGAAAAACCCTCCAGTCCTATCCAGCGGAGGTGGACTCTGAGCGAGGTGACCAAAAATAACGGCCGTATGTCGTGGCATTCTCTCGGAAATCACGAAACAGAAAGTCGAAAGCGGTCAAGATCTTAGTTTTAGTAATACAGATTTTTCCACTTGCCATGCCTGCGTGTTCTTCATCACAACGAGAACCTAATAGGCAGGGATTGCTGCGCTGTTGGAGAGCCGCTAATAGTGCATAGGGGGGCAGGTTGAGGGGAGATGGACTGAATGCGTGGGGGGAGGGGAATGGCAAGGAGCAGAAGGGGGGGGTGAAGGAAGGAGGGGTGCCTGAGTGAACTGCCACACCAGCTGAGTGACCAGAATACCAGCCCACCAGCCATGAGTAAGTGACCTGCCAGCCATGTCACTCGACTGCCAGCCCACCAGCCATGATTCAGTGAACTGCCAGCCCACCAACCATGACTCACTGAACTGCGAGTCCAAGAATCCATTCAGTCCACAATGTCCATACTAGCCCTCTGGAAACCAGTCCCTTCAGCCCTCAACTCCCATGCTAGCGCTCCAGAAAGCCCCCCCCCCCCCCCCCCCCCCCCCCCCGCCCCCCCGTACAGCAATATTGGAATCGATGGAGGCCCGGGACCGTTGGAGACAGTGGAGGAGGGTCATGGCGGTGAGTACTTAAATCGGGCGCGGGGCTTGTTTTCACAGAGGCCCGGGACCGTTGGAGACAGTGGAGGAGGGTCAGGGCGGTGAGTACTTAAATCGGGCGCGGGGCTTGTTTTCACAGAGGCCCGGGACCGTTGGAGACAGTGGAGGAGGGTCAGTGCGGTGAGTGCTTAAATCGGGCGCGGGGCTTGTTTTCACAGAGGCCCGGGACCGTTGGAGACAGTGGAGGAGGGTCAGGGCGGTGAGTACTTAAATCGGGCGCGGGGCTTGTTTTCACAGAGGCCCGGGACCGTTGGAGACAGAGGAGGAGGGTCAGGGCAGTGAGTACTTAAATCGGGCGCGGGGCTTGTTTTCACAGAGGCCCGGGGCCGTTGGAAACAGTGGAGGAGGGTCAGGTTCCACACTCCATATGGAGGGTTTCTGGTGGAAGCCGCTGATTGGCGGAAGCAGACTAGAGGAAGCAGCTGATTGGGTGCAACCTCAGGTTAGCATTTCTGCTTGCTGGTTAAAGGTACAGTGCTTTAGTAAAGGTACAGTGAGCCACGGGTACAGTGGGCTAAAGGTACAGTGCATTAGTGAAGGTACAGTGAGCCAAGGGTACAGTGGGCTAAAGGTACAGTGCTTTAGTAAAGGTACAGTGAGCCAATGGTACAGTGGGCTAAAGGTACAGTGCATTAGTAAAGGTACAGTGAGCTAAGGGTACAGTGGGCTAAAGGTACAGTGCTTTTTGTTTATATAATAAAGGTGCAGTTTAAAGGGCAATAGGGAGCAGCTGTTTGTGTCAGATACTTGCTGATTTCTCCCAGCAGTTTCTATTGTATTATACTGGTATCGGATCCAGGGTAAGGCGAGAGAATGACAGTCAGAGCAGTGTACTGTTCTGGATGTCAGATGTGGGAGGTCATGGTGTCGGATGGCCCTCCAGACGTCCACATCTGCACCAGGTGCAGAGAGATGGGGCTCCTAAGGGACCGTATTAGGTTCCTGGAGCAGCAGCTCAATGACCTCTGTCTGGTCAGGGAGAGTGACGAGGTCATAGAGGAGAGTTATAGGGAGGTGGTCACTCCAAAACCATGGGAGAGAGACATGCGGGTCACGCTATGGAAGGGCAAGGGGCAGAGGCAGGAACGAGGGAGTACTCCAATGTCGGTACACCTTGCAAATAAGTACTCCTGTTTGAGTACGGATGAGGATGACAGCCTACCCGGGGGGTAGCAACAGCGGATGGGCCTCCAGCACAGAGACCGGCCCTGTTGCTCCTAAAGGTAGGGAAAAAAAGAAGAGGGCAATAGTAATTGGGGACTCTATTGTTAGGGGGTCGGATAGGCGTTACTGTGGACGCAGTCGGGAGACCGGGATGGTGGTCTGCCTCCCTCGTGCCAAGGTCTCGGACGTGTCTCAACGCATCCAAGATAACCTGAAATCAGAGGGAGAGGAGCCTGAGGTCGTGGTACATATTGGTACAAATGACATAGGTAAAAAAAGTGAAGAGGTCCTGAAGGGAGGATTTAGAGAGTTGGGAGGAGAGTTAAGGAAAAGGACCAAAAAGGTAACAATCTCAGGATTACTGCCTGTACCACGCGACAATGAGAGTAGGAATGGAGCGAGGTGGAGGATAAATGCGTGGCTGAAAGACTGGTGCAGAGGGCAGGGATTCAAGTTTCTGGATCATTGGGACTTCTTTTGGGGAAGGTGGGACCTGTACAGAAAGGATGGGTTGCACTTGAACCCGAGGGGGACCAATATCCTGGCGGGGAAATTTGCAAAGGTCACTGCGGAGACTTTAAACTAGAATGGTTGGGGCGAGGGACTCAAATAGAGAAAGCTAGTAGACAGAATGGGAGGCAGGAAGCAGAAAAGGGAAGCACTCGGACACAAGAGGAGAAAGAAAAAAAAGGAAATAAACAGAGAAGAAGAGACGGGGGGTTTCTTAAATGTGCATATTTTAATGCTAGGAGCATTGTAAGAAAGGTGGATGAGCTTAGAGTCTGGATAGACACCTGGAAGTATGATGCTGTGGCGATCAGTGAAACATGGTTGCAGGAGGGCTGTGATTGGAAACTAAATATTCCAGGATTTCGTTGCTTCAGGTGTGATAGAATGGGAGGGGCAAGAGGTGGAGGTGTTGCATTGCTAGTCAGGGAAGATATTACAGCAGTGCTTTGGCAGGATAGATTGGAGGGCTCATCTAGGGAGGCTATTTGGGTGGAACTGAGAAGTGGGAAAGGTGTAGCAACACTTATAGGGGTGTATTATAGACCGCCAAATGGGGAACGTGAATTGGAAGAGCAAATATGTAAGGAGATAGCAGATATTAGTAGTAAGCACAAGGTAGTGATTGTGGGAGATTTCAACTTTCCACACATAGACTGGGAAACACATTCTGTAAATGGGCTGGATGGTTTGGAGTTTGTAAAATGTGTGCAGGATAGTTTTTTGCAGCAATACATAGAGGTACCTACTAGAGGAGGGGCAGTGCTGGACCTCCTGTTAGGAAATGAGACGGGACAGGTGGCGGAGGTATGCGTTGGGGAGCACTTCGGGTCCAGTGATCACAATACCATTAGTTTCAATATAATTATGGAGAAGGTCAGAACTGGACCTAGGGTTGAGATTTTTGATTGGAGAAAGGCTAACTTTGATGAGATGCGAGATGATTTAAAAGTAGTGGACTGGGACATTTTGTTTTATGGGAAAGATGTAGAAGAGAAATGGTGGACATTTAAAGGGGAAATTTTAAGAGTACAGAATCTTTATGTTCCTGTTCGGTTGAAAGGAAACAGTAAAAATTGGAAAGAGCCCTGGTTTTCAAGGGAAATTGGACATCTTGTTCAGAAAAAGAGGGAGATCTACAATAATTATAGGCAGCATGAAGTAAATGAGGTGCTTGTGGAGTATAAGGAATGTAAAACGAATCTGAAGAAAGAAATTAGAAAAGCTAAAAGAAGATATGAGGTTGCTTTGGCAAGTAAGGTGAAAGTAAATCCAAAGGGTTTCTACAGCTATATTAATAGCAAAAGGATAACGAGGGATAAAATTGGTCCATTGGAGAAACAGAGTGGGCAGCTATCTGCAGAGCCAAAAGAGGTGGGGGAGATATTGAACAATTTCTTTTCTTCGGTATTCACCAAGGAGAAGGATATTGAATTATGTGAGGTAAGGGAAACGAGTAGAGTAGTTATGGATACTATGGGTTTCGAAGTAAAAGAAGTACTGACACTTTTGAAAAATATAAATGTGGATAAGTCTCCAGGTCCTGACAGGATATTCCCTAGGACATTGAGGGAAGTTAGTGTAGAAATAGCCGGGGCTATGACAGAAATATTTCAAATGTCATTAGAAACGGGAATAGTCCCCGAGGATTGGCGTACTGCGCATGTTGTTCCATTGTTTAAAAAGGGTTCTAAGAGTAAACCTAGCAATTATAGACCTGTTAGTTTGACTTCAGTGGTGGGCAAATTAATGGAAAAGATACTTAGAGATAATATATATAAGCATCTGGATAAACAGGGTCTGATTAGGAACAGTCAACATGGATTTGTGCCTGGAAGGTCATGTTTGACTAATCTTCTTGATTTTTTTGAAGAGGTTATTAGGGAAATTGACGAGGGTAAAGCAGTGGATGTTGTATATATGGACTTTAGTAAGGCCTTTGACAAGGTTCCTCATGGAAGGTTGGTTAAGAAGGTTAAACTGTTGGGTATAAATGCAGGAATAGCAAGATTGATTCAGCAGTGGCTGAATGGGAGAAGCCAGAGGGCTGGTGGATGGGTGATTTTGTCGGGTTGGAGGCAGGTGACTAGTGGGATGTCTCAGGGATCTGTGTTGGGTCCTTTGTTGTTTGTCATGTGCATCAATGATCTGGATGAAGGGGTGGTAAATTGGATTAGTAAGTATGCAGATGATACCAAGATGTGGATAATGAAGAGGATTTCCAAAGTCTACAGAGTGATTTAGGCCATTTGGAAAAATGGGCTGAAAGATGGCAGATGGAGTTTAATGCTGATAAATGTGAGGTGTTACACCTTGGCAGGACAAATCAAAATAGAAACATAGAAATTAGGTGCAGGAGTAGGCCATTCGGCCCTTCGAGCCTGCACCGCCATTCAATATGATCATGGCTGATCATCCAACTCAGTATCCCGTACCTGCCTTCTCTCCATACCATCTGATCCCCTTAGCCACAAGGGCCACATCTAACTCCCTCTTAAATATAGCCAATGAACTGGCCTCGACTACCCTCTGTGGCAGGGAGTTCCAGAGATTCACCACTCTCTGTGTGAAAAAAGTTCTTCTCATCTCGGTTTTAAAGGATTTCCCCCTTATGCTTAAGCTGTGACCCCTTGTCCTGGACTTCCCCAACATCGGGAGCAATCTTCCTGCATCTAGCCTGTCCAACCCCTTAAGAATTTTGTAAGTTTCTATAAGATCCCCTCTCAATCTCCTAAATTCTAGAGAGTATAAACCAAGTCTATCCAGTCTTTCTTCATAAGACAGTCCTGACATCCCAGGAATCAGTCTGGTGAACCTTCTCTGCACTCCCTCTATGGCAATAATGTCCTTCCTCAGATTTGGAGACCAAAACTGTACGCAATACTCCAGGTGTGGTCTCACCAAGACCCTGTACAACTGCAGTAGAACCTCCCTGCTCCTATACTCAAATCCTTTTGCTATGAAAGCTAACATACCATTCGCTTTCTTCACTGCCTGCTGCACCTGCATGCCCACTTTCAATAACTGGTGTACCATGACACCCAGGTCTCGCTGCATCTCCCCTTTTCCTAGTCGGCCTCCATTTAGATAATAGTCTGCTTTCCTGTTTTTGCCACCAAAATGGATAACCTCACATTTATCCACATTATACTGCATCTGCCACACATTTGCCCACTCACCCAGCCTATCCAAGTCACCTTGCAGTCTCCTAGCATCCTCCTCACAGCTAACACTGCCCCCCAGCTTAGTGTCATCCGCAAACTTGGAGATATTGGCTTCAAAATAGGACGTACATGATAAATGGTAGGGAATTGAAGAATACAGTTGAACAGAGGGATCTGGGAATAACCGTGCATAGTTCCTTGAAGGTGGAATCTCATATAGATAGGGTGGTAAAGAAAGCTTTTGGTATGCTAGCCTTTATAAATCAGAGCATTGAGTATAGAAGCTGGGATGTAATGTTAAAATTGTACAAGGCATTGGTGAGACCAAATCTGGAGTATGGTGTACAATTTTGGTTGCCCAATTATAGGAAGGATGTCAACAAAATAGAGAGAGTACAGAGGAGATTTACTAGAATGTTGCCTGGGTTTCAACAACTAAGTTACAGAGATAGGTTGAATAAGTTAGGTCTTTATTCTCTGGAGCGCAGAAGGTTAAGGGGGGACTTGATTGAGGTCTTTAAAATGATGAGAGGGATAGACAGAGTTGATGTGATCAAGCTTTTCCCTTTGAGAATAGGGAAGATTCAAACAAGAGGACATGACTTCAGAATTAAGGGACAGAAGTTTAAGGGTAACATGAGGGGGAACTTCTTTACTCAGAGAGTGGTAGCGGTGTGGAATGAGCTCCCAGTGGAAGTGGTGGCGGCAGGTTCGTTGGTATCATTTAAAAATAAATTGGATAGGCATATGGATGAGAAGGGAATGGAGGGTTATGGTATGAGTGCAGGCAGGTGGGACTAAGGGAAAAAAGTTGTTCGGCACGGACTTGTAGGGCCGAGATGGCCTGTTTCCGTGCTGTTATGGTTATATGGTTATATGGAATATTGCGTCTGGGGACCAGCCGTTGTTGTGGTTTTCCGATGCTCAAATGAATTCAGATCACGTGGAGAATTCTTCAAGAAGTTCAAACTTTATTTGCAAATAAAGGCTACTACTTTTCCACACATCAAATCACGTGGAGCTTTTTCCCGCGCTCCCCTCAAGACAAAGGATCGTTGCTTCTTATACCATTTTCAAATCAGCATGCCCCACCCCTGTTACGTTTCCATATCCAAGCATTTGCTAACATTCCCTTATTTCCAACCAATCACTCGCTTCCTCTTATGCCCTTCTTACCAGTACTTTTCCACAACAACCACAGTCATAAGTCACATGACTCCCCTTTATGGCCCCTTGCTATCCTCGTGGCTTCTTCCTTTCTTTGCCATGTGCGTGTAACTCCTTTGTTCAGATTTCATTCCAACAAAGTGAAACTCACAAAAAATAGATACTTCCCAGAACCCACTTCTCAAAATACCAAAGATAAAGTGATTACACAATTTGTATATACAAGACATTGCTCCAATTAAACCTATACATCTTGGGAAATAATGTAACTTCTCAAACTACAGATCCAAACACAAAGATCTAATGTAAAATAAAAATACCATATATATTTCCCTAATTAAAGGACAATATATATATATATCCCAGATGATCTTCTTTATAGATCATATTTAAACTAACATTATCTTACGTTACACACTTTAAAATAGGAATTCACTCTGTCTTTGCAAACCCACATCTCTTATAGCCAGGATCATAAAACTGTCCCAGGTGACAAACGATAATTGTCTCTTGGCTATCTTACACTTCCCTCCCCCTCCTTGTAGGGATCCCCCTTCTCTAGGGAGAGACATTCCATGGGGCCTCTTTACGACCTTGCATTCACACTGACAACATTATTCAAAGATTGGTACATTTCTAGACCACCATCTCTTTCTTAAAACCTTAATTCCCTTAGTTTGTATAAACAAAAGAAAGCCAACATACAAAGGTCACATACCCCCCACTCCAGGAACTTCTACTCATCTTATCTGTTTCCCTCTTATCTCAACATAAGTATAATTTAAACATAGCTCACAGATCCAGAGATGCCTTGCTAGAGATGCCTTGCTATCTAATATAAACAATTGCCAGTCGTAAACGCTGAGCCCTTTGTTTTACAGAATGTCTCCTGATAAAAAAACATGTGGTCTGTGACTGACCAAATGGCCTGTAACCTGAGAACGGCCACACTTCTTAAACTACTTTCAAATACAGATTCTATACGATACATTCAATACAGAAAATAATATCTACTATATATCCCCCCCTTTGAGACTACTTAAGTCTCATAGAAAAAGAACACCACAAGCTCCACATCTTGGTTGTCAAATTAAACTACGGCCAATTTCAGGGACCTTAAATTTGTAATGCTCAGTTTTATAGTGTTCTTTCTCCAAAAACCTGGATACCTGAGCCAAAAACCCACCCCCCTTTCTACTAGGGTGGGGAAAAGACCCAGTTCTCCGCACAATCTATAGTTCAACATCTCTGGCATGTTCTGCACATCATCATAGTATTCTATCCTCCGTGTCTGCTTCTTAGGGGGAACCTTTATCCTGGATCAACGAAAGCTGCTTGGCAGTGCCTCTTACTAGAAAAAACTTAACACGGGGTAAGACACAACATAGCACCACAATAACCCCCAGCAATGCAACTCCAATATTCACCCCTATCTTAATCAGCCATGATCCCCAACTGCCTAATTTCCCCCAGCCAATTAAAGACATCATGTCCAAAACCCACACTCTGCTTGTTCTCTTTCTCCAAAATTCCCAATCTATCCATTGCTTTAGTGAAAAACCCCTCTGGGCTAGTATTATTAGGTTTGAAGGTGAAGCATTGTTCCCCAAACCAAAACACATACACCCCCTTATTCTGATCTTATTTACACCATTCTTAGAGACATTAATGTCTCCAAAAACCTCACTTATTATCTTGTTAAAGCTCTGCTCTTCCCTCACTTCTTTGTCCTCCTGTTCACTTACCTCAGGGCTATTATCGAGTCACACCTGTGGGACTGCCCTCATGTACGGATTGAGATGGTGCCAGGTAGATCAACCTTCCACCTGAACAGCGGTGGGTGATCCGGAAAGCTCATGCATACATCTTGGCTTCAGGTTTAAAGGATCCTTCCTCCTGGTTCACCATCAAATGCTTTTGCTTTGTCTGTGCATAAATAGACTTGTGCATCATAATTAACTGTTGCATACACTGCTTACATTTTACCTCTAACTGTTCCAAACCCGGTCCCTTATTGGGACTTCTCCATTGACTCACCTGCATGGGTCAGCCAGTAAGCATCTCATGTGGTGTTATGTGGGTTATTTGGTTAGTTTGCATGTGACAACTCATCAGTGCCAATGGCAGGGCATCGATCCAATTCAACTTTGTAGTTACACAAATCTTATTTCTCTTAGCCTTCAATGTACCATTTATTCTTTCCACCATGCCCTGTGACTACAGATGATACACACACCCAAATCTTTGTTTTACTCTAAAGACTGTAGCACCAGCTTGACTACTCACTAAATGAAAACCAATACGTTATCATTATGATTTCTGTAGGCCCACCAAACCTTGAGATTACCTAATTCGTCAGAAACATTATTACAGTCCTTGCATCTAAATCTTTGGACAGTACTGCCTCCACACACCTGCTCAATCACTACTAGCATATACCCTTTTCCTCTTACCTTCTTTATTATGTCCACATAGTCGATCACCAGGTGCCTAAATAGACCTTCAGGCACAGGAATGTGACCTATAGGGATTGTTATTCCCTTTCTGACATTGTCATAATCTTGTTTAGATCACATACCTTATACTGGGATGAAACGTGGTCCACCGACACCTTCAAGTAAAGTGACCAAAACCCATACTTTTTACCCTCCTTATAACTTCCCCCCTTGTGCAATAATCTAACCCATGTACTTATGTCATAAGAATGGTCAGCAATGGTGTAGGTACTATCAATAATCCTTCAGTATCCACATGCCCTTTAAGTTCTGCTTAGATTACCTTACCTTGCATTTGAATTATGTCCTCTGTGGGGTCCAGATCCAAACTTACCTCAGGCGTAGTAATACCTGAACATCCTCCAGATGTTGTTCTGGCTGCATTATCTGCACCTTGATTTCCCTTTCTAATCATGCTCTTAAAACCCTAATTTCTGCCAACTGAGCTGAGCAAGTTTACAGGTAAACTTCCAATTTAATTACCTTAAATTCTAATTCATCCTGTCGCACCACTGCAAACCTTGCAGACTTGCTATTATGATCCCTTTAACCAGAAACATCCACAAACAAGACCCTTTTCATCTTCATTCAACGACTCTGACTTAAAACATTCCTCAGACTTGTGTGTCCTACTTCCTTCATTATTTTTCTTAATGACTTCACAATTTTAACAGACTCTCCAATCTAGTCTAAACTATATTCTGCCATTCCCAAAATCATCACCATCTGTCTTACTGTCTGAGGGTTAGGAGCTTTAATTATTGTTTCAATTTGATCCCGTGCTACAGTTTTCACTTCTTTGGATACTACGTGCTGAATATTCTACCTGCTGCTGACAAAACAGCCACCTTTTCCTGGATACTTTATGACCTCCTATGCCAGCTTTTCCAAGAAATTAAAATGTCTCACTCACATTGCTTCTTACTTGAGGAACAAACCAATAAATCATCCACATACTGTTTCAAATACTTTCTCAGGGTACACCATATAATCATATAACAATTACAGTACGGAAACAGAGCATCTCAAACCCTCTAGTCCATGCCGAACACTCACTCTCACCTAGTCCCATCTACCTGCACTCAGACCATAACCCTCCATTCTTTTCCTGTCCATACACCTATGCAATTTATTTTAAATGCTGAAATCAAACCTGCCTCCACCACTTCCATTGGAAGCTCATTCCACACAGCTACCACTCTCTGAGTAAATGAGTTCCCCCTCATTCTACCCCATAAATTTCTGTCTCTTAATTCTCAAATCATGTCCTCTTGTTTGAATCTTCCCTACTCTCAATGGAAAAAGCTTATCCACCTTAACTCTGTCTATCCCTCTCATCATTTTAAAGACCTTTATCAAGTCCCCCTTAACCTTCTGCGTTCCAACGAATAAACCTAACGTATTCAACCTTTCTCTGTAACTTAGTTGCTGCAACCCAGGCAACATTCTAGTAAATCTCCTCTGTACTTTCTCTATTTTGTTCACAGATTTTCTATAATTTGGCGACCAAAATTGTACACCATACTCCAGAATTGGCCTCACCAATGCCTTGTACAATTTTAACATTACATCCCAACTTCTATACTCATTGTTCTGATTTAATAAGGCCAGCACACCAAAAGCTTTCTTTTCCACCCTATCTATGTGAGATTCCATCTTCAGGGAACTATACATAGTTATTCCTAGATCCCTCTGTTCAACTGCATTTCTCAATTCACTACCATTTACCATGTACGTCCTATTTTGATTTGTCCTGCCAAGATGTAGCACCTCACACTTATCAGCATTAAACTCCATCTGCCATCTGTTAGCTCACTATTCCAAATGGCCCAAATCTCTCTGTAGACTTTGAAAATCTGCTTCATTATCCACAACACCACCTATCTTAGTATCATCTGCATTTTTACTAATCCAATTTACCACACCATCATCCAGATCATTGATACATATTATAAACAACCGTGGACCCAACACCGATCCCTGAGGCACCCCACTAATCACCCGCCTCCAATCTGACAATCATCCACCATTACTCTCTGGCATCTCTGGTGCACCTTCCAAATCTACCTTTAACATCTGATTAAAAACATGAGGCAAGTATTTAAATCCCTGCGGCATCCTAGCGATGTGGATTCAACATTTCTTCTTAATGCTGCTATCATAGCTATGTTCACCACTATCTTAATATAATTATTATTTCCTGATGACCATACCTGTTAACATCCCCAACATACCTTATCCATTACCTGCCTCTCTACTAGCCTTCCTTGACCTCCTCCTTGAGATCCCTCCCTCCCTTAGGGACCCCAGTCCTGTCAGGGCTCATGTCCAGATTTATTTCACTCCTAATAGGGCATTTGAGGAAACGCTCTCCCAAAGATATTAATTATTGGCATGGGATTCTCTGGCCCCTGTTTGGCTCTGTCATGGGACTGACTGTTTGTCGGTGCATCACTTATTTCATTTTTTTTCAGCCAAGTATGTTGTTATTGACAACATTGTCTTTCCTTTTTCATGCTCTTTCTTTTCAGCTCTTCATGTTACAGTCGCAACAGTTTTCTCTGCAACTCTTCCTGCGAGTCTGCAAGTCTTTTTCTTATCTTTGCAATATTTCTCGACCACATGGACCAAATAATTGCTGAACCGGGGGTGGGACATAGATGACAATCCCACCACCTCCCCCAATCTAGACTTCTGATTTGAGGAGGCATGACATCCACCACAGTGGTTCAGAATATAGTGTTCATTCTAGTAAAGTGTTCATTAACTGGTTGTCTTTTATTTCTTGTTCAGTTTCGAGTCTCCACTCTTTCAGCTGGTTTTCCAGATAGGCTTCTAGATTCTCTGTCTCCCCCAGTGGATCTCCCCTTAGTGCCTTGGGGTCCACTTTGAGTGGGAAACAGTGTCTGAGGGCCTGCCATACCCTCTGCCTGACTATGTCAAACGGCGTGCCATTGATCATTGCATTATCCACTGCATTTTTTACACCAGCCATCTTCAAAAGTTCTGTCAGTTTAGTGTTCCTACTACTTTCACCAACAGTGCCTTCAAATCTCCCATAGCCAATAAGCGTCCTGCATTCTCCTCCTCAAAAGCCCTAATCCATTTTCCTGCCCCCTCATAACTATTGGGCGGACTACTTTTTAGCCCTTCCAGGTCCTGGGTCCCCCAAGACACAATATACTGTGTCTGTCCTGCTCTTTTTATAAGCAATGGCATAACTTTTTCCTTCTGTACCTCTTCTTCTATTTCTATCTCTTGCCACTCCAATTCTCTTTGCAGTGTCTCCTTTCTTATTCCACGCTCAAATTCTTGCCTTTCAGATTTTCTCGCTTCTCTTATTTCTTCCCAGATCTCCTCCCTTCTTCCCTTTTCACCTCTTCTGTCACTGTCTGCATCTGCTCCCTCCTCCCTGCCACGCCTTCTTCTCGGTTGCCATTCATCTATCATTCTCCAATCCTGTCGGCTTCTTTCTTGGTTCCCCCTTTCTTCACCAGGGTATACCTGAAGATCCCTCTCATTCCTCAGGCTCCGCAATCTTTCAACATCCTCTTCTAAATCCCTCAGTTCTTGCTCCATCCTTTCCCTTTTTCTTCCTGCCCTTCTGTACTTAAATTCTCTTATTTCCTTCTCATCATCCCAACCTGTAATTTCTCCTTCTATCTCTACTGTTCCCCTTACCATGGGACACTGTTTAACACCGTCCGGGTTCAGGTAGGGAGGGGGAGACTCATGGTCTCTCAAGCTTGGGTATAAGGTCGACTTTCTAACCGGGTTTTTTTGACTCTCATTCTGCCATTCTGTTTACTCACCTTCTTCCTTTGTCTTCTTTACCTCCTGGTATACTCTCTTCAACCTTTCTCCTTCTACTCTGAACAGTTTAATTAACTCTAACTCCTTTTCTCTCTTCTTTTTC
Source organism: Amblyraja radiata (assembly GCF_010909765.2). Classification (NCBI taxonomy): domain Eukaryota; kingdom Metazoa; phylum Chordata; class Chondrichthyes; order Rajiformes; family Rajidae; genus Amblyraja; species Amblyraja radiata. Next base: position 44,668 of record NC_045994.1, read on the forward strand.
TGTGTTTCTGATTTATCTTCAGACATATAATTCTTGATTAATATTTCCATCTCATCACACAAATTTATATCGAAAGTACCTTCCTTGGGCCATTTTGTCACTAATTTATCCGTCCTTGTTTCCCATTTCTCAGAATGTTTTATAATGTCCTCTTTAGATACAGGGAACTTTTTACTTAACAATTCGACTGCAGTTACCTTACTCATCGTAAAAAAAAATCCCAGACTTTATCAATCAATCCAGTCGTAATCCTTACTTCTGTTTTATCCTTTTTCTATATTATTTTATTTTATTATTTTTATTATTTTTCATTTTATTTTTTATTATTTTTTATTTTATTAAAATTTTTTTTTATACTTTCCTACACACGTGGACCCCGCCCCTCTTTCTCAACGGTCTCATCCACTAATTTCAACGTGAATCTCGTCCCCTTCTCTACGATTCTAATCCACAAATTTCAACGTGAATCTCGTCCACTTCTCAACGATTCTAATCCACAAATTTCAACGCGAATCTCGTCCCCTTCCCAACGTTAAATCCGCTCGTTTCTCCTTGGATCTCGTCCCCTTCTCAACGATCTAATCCACTCTTTTCTCCTTGGATCTCGCCCACTTCTCAACGATCTAATCTGCTCATGCCTTAGGATTCTTTCCTTACCTAGGCAAGCCTGCACTCTTCTCAACAGGTGGTCTCTGTATAGTCTTATATACATTCTGTACAAAATACTACTTAGCTTAACTATTTTCTACTTACCCTATTGCGCGGACTTCTCGAGCAATCCTCCACGTCTCCTAGACAATTTAGTGCCAGATTCTTGGGTCGGAGAGACCTTCTGACTATGTAGGCACTTCTGTGTCCTCAATGGCTTTCCATGTACAACAGGTTATTTTCCAAATAAAGCAGAAAACCGCCAAATTTTTTGTTTTGGGTGGCCACCCTGTTTCCTGTTGTCTTAGAAAGCCAATGAGGGGCTTGGAAGCACCCTAAACGTTTTGTCTTTTAATCGATAGTCTCTTACCAACCCTGCTCGCTGCGCCAATTATGTTGTGGTTTTCCGATGCTCAAATGAATTCAGATCACGTGGAGAATTCTTCAAGAAGTTCAAACTTTATTTGCAAATAAAGGCTACTACTTTTCCACACATCAAATCACGTGGAGCTTTCTCCCGCACTCCCCTCAAGACAAAGGATCGTTGCTTCTTATACCATTTTCAAATCAGCATGCCCCACCCGTTACATTTCCATATCCAATCATTTGCTAACATTCCCTTATTTCCAGCCAATCACTCGCTTCCTCTTATGCCCTTCTTGAATGAATGAATGAATGAAAACTTTATTGTCATTCAGATATACACCTAGACACAGTGCACCTTGAACGAAATGTCGTTGCATTTGACTCTCCAATCAGGTAAATAGTAAAAGTAAAAGTGCTAGGTGCGTCCATAAAAATGCCTCATGTGCATGGTTCTGTAAAATAAATATATATAAAAAGTTTTTTAAAAGTGTCGATATTTAAAAAGTTCTAGCCTCGGTTTTGTTGATTGTTCAGTAATCTTATGGCCTGGGGGATGAAGCTGTTGCAGAACCTGGTTGTCCCGCTCTTCATGCTGCGGTACCTCCTCCCAGAGTTAAGCAGTATAAACAGTCCGAATTGTGGGTGTGTGGGGGCTCTGGTAATGCCCTTAGCTCTAATCAGACAGCGCTTGTACCCCATGTCCATGATTGAAGGAAGAGAAGTCCCAATGATTTTTTCCGCTGTCCTCACCACTCTCTGAAGGCACTTCCAGTCCGCAGCTGTACAGCTGCCGCACCACGTAGAGATGCAGCTGGTCATGACCGACTCAATTGTGCTTCTGTAGAAAGTGGCGAGGATGGGAGGGTGGAGGTGTAAACTTCTCAACCTGCGGAGGAAGTACAACCGCTGCTGTGCCCGTTTTGCCAGAGATGTAATGTTTGTGGACCAGTTTAAGGTGTCCGTTCTTACCAGTACTTTTCCACAATAACCACAGTCATAAGTCACATGACTCCCCTTTATGGCCCCTTGCTATCCTCGTGGCTTCTTCCTTTCTTTGCCATGTGCGTGTAACTCCTTTGTTCAGATTTCATTCCAACAAAGTGAAACTCACGAAAAATAGATACTTCCCAGAACCCACTTCTCAAAATACCAAAGATAAAGTGATTACACAATTTGTATATACAAGACATTGCTCCAATTAAACCTATACATCTTGGGAAATAATGTAACTTCTCAAACCACAGATCCAAACACAAAGATCTAATGTAAAATAAAAATACCATATATATTTCCCTAATTAAAGGACAATATATATATCCCAGAAGATCTTCTTTATAAATCATATTTAAACTAACATTATCTTACGTTACACACTTTAAAATAGGAATTCACTCTGTCTTTGCAAACCCACATCTCCTATAGCCAGGATCATAAAACTGTCCCAGGTGACGATAATTGTCTCTTGGCTATCTTACACTTCCCTCCCCCTCCTTGTAGGGATCCCCCTTCTCTAGGGAGAGACATTCCATGGGGCCTCTTTACGACCTTGCATTCACACTGACAACATTATTCAAAGATTGGTACATTTCTAGACCACCATCTCTTTCTTAAAACCTTAATTCCCTTAGTTTGTATAAACAAAAGAAAGCCAACATACAAAGGTCACATACCCCCCACTCCAGGAACTTCTACTCATCTTATCTGTTTCCCTCTTATCTCAACATAAGTATAATTTAAACATAGCTCACAGATCCAGAGATGCCTTGCTAGAGATGCCTTGCTATCTAATATAAACAATTGCCAGTCGTAAACGCTGAGCCCTTTGTTTTACAGAATGTCTCCTGATAAAAAACATGTGGTCTGTGACTGACCAAATGGCCTGTAACCTGAGAACGGCCACACTTCTTAAACTACTTTCAAATACAGATTCTATACGATACATTCAATACAGAAAATAATATCTACTATACCGTCCCGTGTGAAGCTGGGACCCAACGGGTCCCACTTAGTCTAGTTCTCTTTTAAATTGAACTGCTTTGTTTTTCAGCAAATCTTTTTAATTTACGAACCAAACTTGACCAAATTAAACGCAGTGAGTTCGGTATAAACTTCCTTTATTTGTTGTGTAAGGCACAAATGCATTAAAACTTTTGTTAAAATAAGTTTTAAATGCCTTTAAGTTTTTGTGCCAGTGACAGCTAGCTGGTACTCTGAGCAGTCGGCTATGTGCAACTTGGCTCACTTCTGCATTTTCACTTGGGTACAGTATGAATGTGAAGATGCTGGTACTGTTGATTGTCTGCACCTTGACAGACTATTAGGAACACTTCTCTATCCGTTTCCCACCACGGATGGCTGACCTCCTGAGTTCTACCGGCACTTTCGAGGGAAATGGGCGGGCAACATGTAGGGTCTGGACACTGCTGTTCCTCCAGGGTGTGTGCCACCTTGTCAAAGTTTGTCTCTTAAAAAGCTGATAGCAACAAAATTGTTAAAGGTAAGCATTGCAATCTTTAATTGATTCGGCAAACGGGAGTGTCAAGATCTACAATGAGAGCACAAACATTGCTCAGTGCTTCTCGGGCTCCACTCTCAGAACAAAGGAAAGTTAGCGCAATTATACATTTTTCTTATCCGTGAAACACTGCTGCCGAGTCTGAATATGGCATGACTGAAAGATTCTGCAGCCTTTCAGAATATAGGAAAAGCTGGGTCCAAATCAAGCTAATCCAATAACAAGTTATTACTTATCTCTGGAGCATCAACATTTTTTTTTCAATCTTGGCTTCTTTATGGCTTTGAAAGCTCTTATGCAGGCTTCCATCTTAATGTCTTTATTGAAAAGTCAACCTGTCCACCATATTGTGTTCCATATAATTTGCAAAGTAATTCAGACTTGGCACTAATCCATTCTTTTGTTGTACTAGATCATGCTTTTGTAGATCGACTCATTTTTAGATTTGACAATTAGCTCTTTCAACCTCACTCTGGCAATGGAGGCCCAGGTCAGACAGATCAGTGTGGGAGTGGGAAGGGGAGTTAACATGGTTGGCAACCGGGAGATCCAGCAGGCCTTGGCGAACTGAGTGTATGTGTAGGGTGAAATGCACTGCTAGTCTAGATACAAGGAAAGAGTCCGTGTTCGAGTGTGTGAGAATGCGTGTGAGAGCATGTGAGAAAGTGTGTGAGAGCGTGTGCATGTGTGAGTGGGAGTGTGTGTGAGAGGGCACATGTGAGAATGAATGTGAGTGTGTGTGTGAGAGCGAGAGAGGGAGTGTGTGAGACGGGCTATGTGTGTGAGAGGGAGGGTGTGTGTGTGTGTGTGTGTGAGAGAGAGAGGGACTGTGTATGTGAGAGGATGTTCATGTGTGGGAGGGAGCGAGAGTGTGTGTATGAGAGCAAGAGAGGGAATGTGAGTAAGAGAGAGAGGGAGTTTGCGAGAGGGAGTGTGTGAAAGAGCAAAAAAGAGAGGAAGTGTTTGAGAGGGAGTGAGTGTGAGAGAGTATGAGAGCAAGAGAGAGTGTGTGCGCGAGAGCAAGAGAGGTTAAGTGAGAGAGGGAGTGTGTGTGAGATATCAAGAGAGGGAGAGTGTGAGATAAAGCGAGTGGGAGTGTGTGTGCGTGTGAGAGAGAGGGACAGAGAGAGGGGGTGTGGGAGAGTCAGGGAGCTAGAGAGGGAGTGAGAGAGACAGGGAGCGAGACAGGGAGTGTCTGATAGAGCAAGCGAGAGTCGGTGTGTGAGACAGGGAGCGAGAGAAGGAGTGTGACAGGGAGCGAGAGGGAGTGTGAGAGGAGGGGGGTATGAGAGAGTGGAGTGGAGAGAATTTGTGTACAAGTGAGGGGAGAGAGTGGAGGGAGAGGGGAGGGAGGAATGTATTTGTGCAGCTTTAAGGAACATTGGTCAGGTAGCATTTGGAGTACTGCATACAGTTCTAGTCACTATAGGACTGATGTGGACACTTTGGGGAAGGTGCAGAGATGGTTGAACAGAATGGTTAAAACCAAGGAAATGCAGATGCTGGTTTACAAAAAAGGACACAAAGTGCTGGAGTAACTCAGCGGGACAGGCAGCACCTCTGGAGAGATGGAAAGGGTAACTGAAGAAACGTTCCGAAATGTTTCCCATTCCATCCAGCATTTTGTGTCTACCTGAACAGTGCCTATCCAGCAGGCTTGAGGAGCGGGCAAAGGCCTTGGCACAGAGCAGGCAGGTGAAGGGGTGCTGGCCGGTATGGACTCGTCGATGCTCCAGCAGGTCGTCGAGGCGGGTGAAGCCCTTACCACCGGACGGGCAGGGGAAGGTACGCTCACCGCTGTGGGTACGCCGGTGCTGCCACAGGCTGGACATGCAGGTGGTACCCTTGCCACTCTCAGCGCACTCAAAGGGTCTCTCTCCGGTATGTATCCGCTGGTGCTCCTGCAGTCCCCGTGCTCTCTTCACACAGTGGAAGAAGCTGCTCGCCAGCGTTGGCCCCCCGGTGCTGAAGCAACCCCCGCGAGCTGTCAAGCGCCTCACCGCAGTACGTAAAGTTGTAGGGCTGGCCACTGGTGTGCACGCACTGGTGAGACAGGCAAACAAATCGCTCTCCACACACCGGGCTGGTCACCAGTGTGCACCCGCTGGTGGGACAGCAGGTAGGTGGAGCGGGTGAGCCCCTTGCCGCACTGGGCGCAGATGTAGGGACGCTCCCTGGTGTGGGTGCACTGGTGCACCAGCAGGTTGCCGGACTGAGTGAAACCCTGCCGCACTGGGCGCAGGTGTAGGGGCGCTCGCCGGCATGGATGCGCTGGTGCACCAGCAGGTTGTTGGAGCGGGTGAAGCTCTTGCCACACTGAGTGCAGGTGTAGGGGCGCTCGCCGGTGTGGGTGCGCTGGTGTACCAGCAGGTTGTAGGAGCGGGTGAAGCTCTTGCCACACTGGGCGCAGGTGTAGGTGTGTTCGCCGGTGTGGGTGCGCTGGTGTTTCAACAGATTGCTGGACTGAGTGAAACCCTTGCCGCACTGGGTACAGGTGTAGGGCCACTCGCGGGTGTGGATGCGATGGTGGCGCAGCAGGTGATGGGAGTGGGTGAAGCCCTTGCCGCACTGGCCGCAGGTGTAGGGGCGCTCGCCGGTGTGGGTGCGTTTGTGCCGCAGCAGGTCATGGGAGTAGGTGAAGCCCTTGCTGCACTGGGCGCAGGTGTAGGGGCGCTCGCCGGTGTGGGTGCGCTGGTGCACCAGCAGGCTGTGGGACTGGGTGAAGCCCTTGTCGCACTGCGCACAGGTGTAGGGTCGCACAGCGGCATGGGTGCGCTGGTGAACCACCAGGTTGTGGGAGCGGGCGAAGCTCTTGCCGCACTGGGTGCAGGTGTAGGGGCGCTCGCCGGTGTGGGCGCGCTGGTGCACCAGCAGGCTGTGGGACTGGGTGAAGTTCTTGCCGCACTGGGCGCAGGTGTAGGGGCGCTCGCCGGTGTGGGTGCGCTGGTGCTTCAACAGGTTGCCGGACTGAGTGAAACCCTTGCCGCACTGGGCGCAGATGTAGGGCCACTCGCCGGTGTGGGTGCGATGATGCCGCTGCAGGGTATGGGAGTGGGCGAAGCCCTTGCCGCACTGGGCGCAGGTGTAGGGGCGCTCGCCTGTGTGGGTGCGCTGGTGCACCAGCAAGTTGCCGAACTGGGTGAAGCCCTTGCCACACTGGGAGCAGGTGTAGGGGCGCTCACCGGCATGGATGCGCTGGTGCACCAGCAGGTTGCTGGAGCGGGTGAAGCTCTTGCCACATTGGGGGCAGGTGTAGGGGCGCTCGCCGTTGTGGATGCGTTGGTGTACCAGCAGGCTGTGGGATTGGGTGAAGTGCTTGCCGCACTGGACGCAGGTATAGGGGCGCTCGCCGGTGTGGGTGCGCTGGTGCACCAGCATGTTGCCGAACTGGGTGAAGCCCTTGCCGCTCTGCGCACAGGTGTAGGGGCACTCGCCGGCATGGGTGCGCTGGTGCACCAGCAGGGTGTTGGAGCGGGTGAAGCGCTTGCCACATTGGGCGCAGGTGTAGGGGCGCTCGCCGGTGTGGGTGCGCTGGTGTTTCAACAGATTGCTGGACTGAGTGAAACCCTTGCCGCACTGGGCACAGGTGTAGGGCCACTCGCGGGTGTGCGTGCGATGGTGCCGCAGCAGGTGATGGGAGTAGGTGAAGCCCTTGCCGCACTGGCCGCAGGTGTAGGGGCGCTCGCCGGTGTGGGTGCGATGGTGCCGCAGCAGGTCATGGGAGTAGGTGAATCCCTTGCCGCACTGGGTGCAGGTGTAGGGGCGCTCGCCGGCATGGGTGCGCTGGTGCACCAGCAGGCTGTTAGAGCGGGCGAAGCTCTTGCCACATTGGGGGCAGGTGTAGGGGTGCTCGCCGGTGTGGGTGCGCTGGTGCTGCAACAGATTGCTGGACTGAGTGAAACCCTTGCCGCACTGGGCGCAGGTGTAGGGACGCTCGCCGGCGTGGGTGCGCTGGTGCTTCAACAGATTGCTGGACTGAGTGAAATCCTTGCCGCACTGGGCGCAGGTGTAGGGACGCTCACCGGCGTGGGTGCGCTGGTGCACCAGCAGGCTGTGGGACTGGGTGAAGGCCTTGCCGCACTGCACACATGTGTAGGGGCGCTCGCCAGTGTGGGTGCGCTGGTGCACCAGCAGGCTGTTAGAGCGGGTAAAGCTTTTGCCGCACTGGGCGCAGGTGTAGGGGTGCTCACTGGTATGGGTGCGCTGGTGCTTCAACAGATTGCTGGACTGAGTGAAACCCTTGCCGCACTGGGCGCAGGTGTAGGGCCACTCGCCGGTGTGCGTGTACCGGTGCACCAGCAGGTTGCCGAGCTGGGTGAAGCCCTTGCCGCACTGTGCACAGGTGTAGGGACGCTCACTGGCATGGATGCGCTGGTGCACCAGCAGGCTGTTAGAGCGGGCGAAGCTCTTGCCACATTGGGGGCAGGTGTAGGGGTGCTCGCCGGTGTGGGTGCGCTGGTGCTTCAACAGATTGCTGGACTGAGTGAAACCCTTGCCGCACTGGGCGCAGGTGTAGGGGCGCTCGCCGGCGTGGGTGCGCTGGTGCTTCAACAGATTGCTGGACTGAGTGAAACCCTTGCCGCACTGGGCGCAGGTGTAGGGGCGCTCGCCGGCATGGGTGCGCTGGTGCACCAGCAGGCTGTGGGACTGGGTGAAGCCCTTGCCGCACTGCACACATGTGTAGGGGCGCTCGCCAGTGTGGGTGCGCTGGTGCACCAGCAGGCTGTTAGAGCGGGTAAAGCTCTTGCCGCACTGGGCGCAGGTGTAGGGGTGCTCACTGGTGTGGGTGCGCTGGTGCTTCAACAGATTGCTGGACTGAGTGAAACCCTTGCCGCACTGGGCGGAGGTGTTGGGGCGCTCGCCGGCGTGGGTGCGCTGGTGCACCAGCAGTTTGTTGGAACAGATGAAGCTCTTACCGCAGTCTGAGCAGGTGAAGGGCCTCTCACCGGAGTGCACGCGGTTGTGCAGCAGCAGGTGGCCGTAGCGGGTGAAGCTTTTGCCGCACTCCGAGCAGTCGAAGGGGCGTTCTCCCGTGTGCACACGCCGGTGGATCTCCAGCTGGCTCGGGCACTGACAGGCCATGCCACACACGTCGCACTCATAATGCTTCTCCTTGTTGTACCCCGTCATGTGGTCCTCCGTCGAAGCCCAGCCCCTCAAAACTCAGCCCACGCACTGAGCAGATGGGGGGGGGGGGGGGGGGCGGCTCACCGGCACCCTGGCCGCCTTCAATGGCTCGCACACTCCCGTTTCTCCGTCCACACTTTCGGCTCCTATACGCTGCAGGAGGGGAACACAGAGGGTCAGAAAGCTGGCAAACAAAACACTATTTGCATATATTGTGTGCGTTTATGACAGAGGAAACCGTTATATAATTCTGAGCGGCACAGTGGCGCAGCGGTACAGTTGCTGCCTCACCGCCAGAGACCCAGGCTCGATCATGACGGGTGCTGTCTGTGTGGAGTTTGTACGTTCTCCCCTTGACCTACGTGGGTTTTTACTCCAGGTGCTCCGGTTTCCTCCAACATTTCAAAGACGTTCAGGGTTGTAGTTTAATCGGCCTCTGCAAAATTGTTAAATTGTCCCTAATGTGCGTAGGATAGTGCTAGTGTACGGGGTGATCGCTGGTCGGCGCGCTGAAATACCTGTTTTCACGCTGCATCTCTAAACTAAACTAAACCAAAGGGTCTCGACCCAAAATGTCACCCATTCCTTCTCTCCACAGATGCTGCCTGACCCGCTAGCTTCAGAGTACTTCAGCACTGTCTCCCTCTCTCTGTCCGTCTCTCACTCTCTCTGTCATTCTCTCTGTGTCTGTCAGTCTGTTTCTCTTTCCCTCTCTGTCTATCTCTCTCACTGTCTCTGTTTCTCCCTCTCTCTCTCTCTCTCTCGCTGCCTCTCTCGGCTTCTCTCTGTCGCTCTCACTCTTTTTGTCTTTCCATCTCTCTCTCTATCTATGTTTGCCTCTCTGTCTGTCTCTCTCTCTGTCTCACTCTGTCTCTCTGTATCTCTCTCTCTCTATCTCTGTCACTGTCCTTTCATCTCTCTCTCTATCTGTCTGTTTGCCTCTCTTGGCCTCTCTCTCTCTCTCTCTCTCTATTGCTCTGTCTCTGTATCTCACTGTCTCTCTCTCTCTTGCTGCCTCTCTGTCTCCCTCTCTCTGTCTCTGTTCTCTCTCTTTTTCTCTATGTTGCTCTGTGCGTGTCTCTCTCTGTACGTCTCTCTTTCTCTCTCTCTCGCTCTCACTCTCTGTATCTCTCTCTGAATCACCCTCTCTCTATGTCTCTCCCCCTCTCTCTATCTCTCCCCTCTCTTAATCTCTCTCTGCATCTGTCTCTGTCTCTCTCCCTCTGTCTCTTTCTCTGACCCTCTCGGTCTCTCAATTCAATTAAAAAAATATTTTAAAAACTTTATTGGCATGATAAAATACATCGTTATATTGACAGTATCTCATCCCACTCTCTCTCTCCCTCTCTTTTTTTAATTTATTTTTTATTTATTTATTAGAAGTAGACATATTATAAAATGTAGTTACATATTATAGTAAAAAAACTTTTCATATACATGTCATACATTATTAAAATTTTCCATTATCAATTACTTCTGCTTCTAGTGTTTTCATTTTTTATTGAAAGAGGGAAAAAGAGAGGGTAGAAAGTTACAAATAAAAAAGAAAGAAAAAAAAAACACAACAGAAAAACAAGGGAGGTGGAATGGGTTACCTGTAATACGTCAATGGAGATAGGTTCGTAGGTTATAAAGTATAGCTTTTCATCTGTTCCTGAGTTCAAGTTTCAGTTGGGTCCTCGTGCTGTGCCAATCTATCCCTTCAGATAGTTAATGAATGGAGCCCAAATTTTATGGAAAAGATCTTGTTTGTCCATTAAGACAAGTCTAATTCTTTCTAAGTATAGGGTCTCCGACATTTCCGTAATCCACATTTTAATTGTGGGGGTTGTAGGGCCTTTCCAAAATGTTAATATTAATTTTTTCCCGGTTATTATACTGTAGTTGAGGAAATTTCTTTGGTTTGTTGTGAGTGTTAAGCTTTGTTCTGACATTCCAAGTATTATTAATTTTGTGTCTGGGTCCAGTTTTGTATTAATAACTTCTGAAGTTATTTCAAAAATATCAGTCCAGAAATGTTTAAGTTTTATACAGTTTGCAAACGTATGTGTTAAATTAGCCTCTAGATGTAGACATTTATCACAAATAGGAGAGATTTGTGGGAAGATTCTATTTAGTTTTATTTTAGAGTAGTGTAGTCTATGTAAGACCTTGAATTGTATTAAAGTATGTCTGGCATTTAATGAACATTGATGTATTTGTTGTAAACTTTCGTCCCACATATCTTTCGTGATAGGGTGACCTATTTCATTTTCCCATTTGTATCTATATGGTTCGGTCGGTGGTACCTCGTTGTTTAGTAGGGTGTTATAAATATAAGCTACTAGTTTTTCAGTATTAGGATGCTTGTTCAGACATTCATCAAGAATTTCTGATTCCCTATTCCTATAGACTTGTGTATTAGATTTAACATAATCTCTAATTTGTAGATATCTGAAGAAATTATTTGAGTGCAGTCCATAATTCTGTTGTAACTCTTGAAATGAAAGAAAAGTACCTTTCCCATAAAGATGTCCTATATTTTTGATTCCATAATGTTTCCATTGTGTGAAACCTTTGTCCATAAAGGATGATTTGAATAAAGGATTATTTACAATGGGAAGGCAGAGTGGTATATTATTCAATTTTAAATCTTTTTTTATTTGTTTCCAAATTCGTATTCCACTATGTATTATGGGGTTTTCTTTATAGGTTTTTTTGTGCAGTTTTGTGGGGGCAAATATGATCGGTCCAATTTCAAAAGGTAGACAGTCTTCCTTTTCCATCATTAGCCAATCTGGTTGTTGATCCATTTCTTCCAGCCAGAAATTCATGTTTTTAATATGGACTGCCCAAAAATAAAATAAGAAATTTGGCAAAGCCAAACCTCCATTTACCTTTGATTTACATAAATGTTTTTTACTTATTCTATGATTCTTATAATCCCAGACAAAACTTGTAACAATGGAATCGACTTTTTTGAAAAAAGTTTTTGGGATATATATCGGAATTAATTGAAGTAGGTACAGCAGTTGCGGTAAAAAAAATCATTTTTATAGCATTAATTCTCCCAAGCATAGAAATGGGGAGTGTTTTCCAGAATTGAATATTCTTATGTAGTTTATTCAGTAAGGGTGGGAAATTTAGTTTAAATAAAGAGGTATATGTCTTAGTTACATAGTATTAAGTATTTAAATTTATCTTTAACTATTTTAAAAGGGGATCGTTGTATTGTATGTAAATTGAATTTTGTTATTGGCATGATTTCGCTTTTATTCCAATTAATTCTATATCCCGAAAACTGACCAAATTGAGTTATTAGATTTAATAGGTTTGGAATACTAGTTTCTAATTTTGTAATATATATTAGTATATCATCTGCATATAAGGAGATTTTATTCCTTGTGTCTCTAGTATTGTATCCAAATATTCCTGGTTGGTTCTAACGCTTTCTGCTAGGGGTTCGATTGCAAGAGCAAATAATAGTGGGGATAGTGAGCATCCTTGTCTACAGCCTCTAGAGAGATTAAATTTAGTTGATAACATTTTGTTTGTTAATATTCTAGCTGTTGGATTAGAATATAACAATTTAACCCATGTACAGTACTTCTCTCCTAGTTGACATTTTTCCATCACCGAAAATAAATATGGCCATTCTACCCGGCCAAATGCTTTTTCAGCATCTAACGAGATAATTGCTAGCTCTGCGTTAGGGATTCTATTGGAGTATATAATATTAAATAATCTTCTCAGATTATAAAATGAATACCGTTTGGGGATAAACCCTGTTTGGTCGGGATGTATTAATTTGCTGATCACTAAGTTCAATCTATTAGATAGAATTTTAGTTAATATTTTCTGATCAGTATTTAAGAGGGCTATAGCTCTGTATGAACCTGGGTCTTCAAGATCCTTGTCCGTTTTTGGTATAAGTATGATTGTAGATTCATTTAGAGTTTCTGGGAGTTTCTGTTGAGTATAACCGTATTTGTACATTGTCTGTAGTCGTGGGGAAAGCAAATCATAATTTTTTTTATAAAATTCAGAATTTAGACCATCGGGTCCTGCAGACTTTCCGTTTTTTAAGGATTTTATTGATTCTTCAATGTCTTTTATCGTAATTTCAGCCCCTAGCAATTCTCTCTTTCTGATCTAGACCCGCAAACTTACAATTCTGTAAAAATGTTTCCATTCCCGTTGATTGTTCTGTTATTTTAGATGAATACAATTTTTGGTAGTATTGTAGAAATCTATCATTAATATCTTTAGGCAGTGTTAATGTTTCTCCCTTGTCTGTTCTAATTTTGTATATTGTTTTTTCCCCATCCAATTTGCGAAGTTGACGCGCTAATAGTTTTTGTGGTTTGTCACCAAATTCAAAATTTAATTGTTTTGTATGTTGATAAAGTTTTATAACTTGGTCCGAATAAATCTTGTTTAATTTATATTTCAATACTGCAATTTTATTGTGTTTTATCGTGGATGGTGCTGCTGCATTTTCTGTGTCTAATTGCTTTATTTCCATTTCCAGTTTCTGTTGTTTGGCCCTATTCTCTTTATTAAAAAATGATTGGGAAGAAATTAATGCTCCTCGTACAAATGCTTTAAATGTTTCCCAAAGAAGGGAAGCAGAGATTTCAGGGCTATCGTTAGCCTCAAAAAACATTTAAATCTGTTTTACTAGGTATTCATTACATGACTTATCTTTTAAGATTTGGGGATTAAATCTCCATTGTGACTGTGTCTCTGCCATTCCGTTTACTTTGATCATAAATGTTAATGGAGCGTGGTCTGAGATTATGATGTTATGATATTGTGAGTTATAGGTAAATGGGATAAGTTTTGAATCTACTAAAAAATAGTCTATCCTTGAGTAAGTTTTATGTACTGGTGAGTAAAATGAATATTCTCGGCCCGATGGATTTTCAATTCTCCAAACGTCCTTAATATTAGTAGTATTAATGTATGAATTTAAAAATTCACTTGATCGAGATTTTAGTTTTCTTTGAGTTGATGATCTATCCAAACAAGCATCCAAAGTGCAATTTAAATCTCCACCGATTATTAAGTTTTGTTGTGTACCTTCCGGGATATTGTTAAGAATTCTCTTAAAAAACAGAGGGCTATCAAAATTTGGTCCATACACATTGAGGAGAGTCACCTTTTTTAAGTATAACTCCCATATTATTACAATATATCTGCCTTCAATGTCTTCTATCGTTGATATATGTTTAAAGGGTATACCTTTACGAATTAATATTGCAACACCTCTAGATGTATGTGAGAATGAAGAGTGGTACGCTTTAGCAATCCATTTTGCTTTCAATCTGTGTTGTGCTTCCTTTTTAAGATGTGTCTCCTGGAGAAATATTATATCTGTGGTCAATGATTTTAAATGAGCTAACACTTTGCCTCTCTTGATAGGTTCATTAATTCCCTTAACATTCCAACTACAGAATTTAATTCCCTCACCCCCAATTTTTATATTCATGTCTTGCATCTTGTGATTAAGTGGTAGAGCAGATGATTCAGCACACTCAACCCTACCTTATACTTGAACATCAGGTAGATGAATTTTAGGTCACGTCTGTTTTCCATCCGAACATATCTCCTTAAATAAAATATGCAATTCCATTCCAAATACAAAATATAATATGATATAAGATAAAAAAGGTGATAGCAAATAGGATTAGTAAAGTGTGGAAAGTAAAAAAGAAAAGCAACTACAACTACAATTAGTGCAGTTAGTGATAGCCACCCTAATGTGGCTAAGCATCTATGGACTTCCGTAGCTTTTGGTTTATAAAAATACTAGCTCCGTACTTTCCTTGAAAGGAAAGTTTCCAATTCGATGCATACAATTTGTGGGGGGGAAAGAAATATTGATTATATTCCATTAATGGTATAATTAGTAGTCTCAAATTGAAATGTTAGTTTTGTATAATATAAACATTTATCAAAGAATAATCAAAAACGAAAACATCAGAGAGAGCCACCAAACATTTCTCATTATAAAATACCTGAATCACACTTTACTTATATTTCATACTTTTAGTTAATTCTTAAATAATCTAAATAATCTTATTATCATTAGTTAGTGTTAGTTAATATTCTTGATTATTAATAGTTGTTAGAGGTTAGTACTAGAATGTTAGTATTATATATCCATTGCAGGAAATATACCCAATTCCTATTGCGAATTTTAGGCAACTCTTAAATATAATAGTTTAAAGTTTAGAGTTCCATATCTTCTCTGCCAGATAGCAGTATCCAGGTAGGTGTTAAGTGTTGAATATTTTTCAATCTTCGATCTTGTCCTCGATGTTCTTGGCAAATTCAAATGCTTCCGTGTGCTTGATGAAGAAGTATTCCTTCTTCTCGTAACTGACTCTTAGTGTTGCGGGGTATAACAGTCCATATCTCAGATTCTTTATGTTCTTCAGTATTCTTCTTGTTTCTGTGAACAACGCTCTTTTCTTAGCAACTTCCACAGGGTAATCTCTGAATACGCTAATCTTGTCTCCTTCATATACAAGATTTCTGCTTTTGCCAATTTTCCTCATCATGTCATCCAATACATGGTCATATTGGACCTTTACTATCATTATTCTTGGTCGGTCGCCCACCTTTGGGGGACGTCTCGGCACTCTGTGCGCTCGGGCAAGTAATGGCGCCTGGTCCAGGTTCAAAATTGTTTTCAGTACTTCTGCAGCAAATTCACGGGGGTCACGAGTCCCCTCTCTGCCTTCCTGGATGCGCACGATTCTTAAGTTCTGACGCCTCTGTCGTCCTTCCAAGTCTGTACATTTTTCAGTTATTTGATGTAACTTTGATAGGCGTTGGTTCTCAGTGATGAGTTGTTTTGTAGTTGCGGTGCTTGTCTCAGCAAGTTCCTCAAGTTCTTTTACAATCTTGTGGTGTTGGTTTAATGTCAGGAGAATAGGTTCAAGTTTAGAATCAAATCTGGATTCCATCTTATTCAGTTTTTCATTTACTTCTTCAACATTTTGAGTCATATTTCTTTCCATATCTAATTTCCAGTCTTCAAGGACTTTGTGTATAATCTCTGTAACATCTTCTTTAATATGTTCTTTAATTTCTTTTTTAAAAGATGTCAGCTCCTCTTTAAACTCTTTAAAGTTCTGTCTAAGATTTTTAAGTTCCTCCTTAAGAAACGTTTTTAATTCTTCCATCTCAGTCTTTTTCTTCTTCTTTGAGATGTCTTCTCGGGATGCTGTTAAACCTGAGGCCAAGGCTTCAGTTGGGCCTACCTCTTTAGTCTTGCCGTTTTTTGTCTTGTGGGGGGGAGTATGTTGAGTCGACATACTGCCGGTGTCGCGCGCCTGATGACGTCACGGGCTTACTGCAAAACAATCGGTGCCGTTTTCTGCAGGTAGGATCTGTCTTTTCCCCCCGTTTTTTCATTTTTTTCACGGAGCTAGTTGGCGCGAGTCTCTCCTACTCCATAGCGCCACCGGAAGTCTCTCTCTCTCCCTCTCTGTTTCTCGTTGTCTCTCTCTGCACCCCTCTGTCTGTCTCTCTCCCTCTCTCTGATTCCGTCTCTCTCTCTCTGTCACTGTCTCTCTCTCTCTCTCTCTGAGTGTCTCTCTCTCTCTCTCTCTGTCCCCCTCTCTCTCTCTCTCTCCCTCTCTCTCTCTCTCCCTCTCTGAATGTCTCTCTCTGCTGTCTCTGGTCAATTCAATTTCAATTTTCAATTTAAAAGATGTATTGGCACGATAAAAAATACATTGTTATATTGCCAAAGTATAAAACATGACATACATGTTTAAGATGCACAAGTATAAATACGTATACAGTGCATGGATAGATATGGCCCTGTACATAAACTCGCAATAGGCTTATAGCCCTTTATTGATTGCTACACGTTCTTGCAGCTGTTAGCAGTACAACAGAATAGCAAGTTTAGCAATTCAATATTAATTTCTTAGTGTCAGTTAATGTCAATTAGTGTGTGCGTACATATGTGCATGTTGGTCATTCGCCGTCTCTCTGGTTATGGCATGCTGTTACGTATTGTGCACCAAGATGTGCCGTATTTCCTTCTCCAAGGATTATTCTTAGTTTTGATGTATCCTCTAGTTCTTTAAAATCAGGGGTTGCCAGACTGAGTTCGTCAAAGTATGTTTCCCTTGTTTTGTCAATTTTTTTTGCATTTTAGGAGGAAGTCCACCTCTGTTTCAACCTCATCTGTCAAACATTGGCCGCATATTCTGTTTTCTCTTGGTTGCCAGAATCTCTTCTGTCTTCCTTTTTCAACTGCCAAATAGTGGTCACTTAACCTGTATTTGGTGAGGGTCTGTCTCTGCTTTATATCTCTAACAGTTGAGAGATAGTCTGTTAATTTATAATCTCTTTTTAGGGCACGGTAGCATTCTAATCTGCTTTGGCTTTTGGTTTCTTTATCCCAATGTTCCAAATACGTTTCTTTACATTGTTTGATAATTTTGTTCACTCTTACTGGTGATTGGGGATCAGTATTGATCTGAGGCTGGTCAGGATTTAACTGGATTGGGTTTAACTGAATAGGGGTAGTTAGTCTCAGTACCAACTGTCACAGGGAACTCTTTTCATGGCTCCCCTCTTGTGTTTGAAGGGTGTAAACTGGAGGGTACCTGGGGGGCTAGATTTAAGGTGATTCCAAAAATGTAGTGCTCTTTTCTGGATATTTATTATAAGTGGGTATCTGCCTAGTTCCACCCTACATGCGATTGTTGGTGTTTTACTTTGGATACGGAGTATGTTCCGACAAAATTCCGCATGCAGGGCCTCCGTTGCATGTTTTTCCCATTTACTATAACTATGGTGACTGAGCAGACCCCATACTTCACTACCATAAAGCGCAATAGGCTGGATTACAGTCAAATTTATTAAGCCAGATTTTAATTGGAATTTGGATGTTGTAGAATCTTCATTTTATTGCATACAGAGCTCTTCGAGCTTTCTCGTTTAGTGTTTTCACTGTCATAGTGAAGCTCCCTGATGCTGAAACAGTTAGACCAACGTAAGTATAGCTCATAGTGTGTCGATAACTATACCATTGAGAGTAAATTTGTATTTATCTTCCTGACATCTGGGTCTTTTCTGAAAAATCATGTTGTTGGTTTTCTTTAGATTTACTGCCAGGGCCCAATTTTGGCAGGACTCATCAAGTAGGTCCAACTGTTGCTGCAGTCCCTGTTCTGTGGGGGACAGCAGAACCAAGTCATCCGCATAAAACAGGGACTTTACCTCTCCGTCCAGAAGACAGAGGCCCAGCGCTGTGCTCTGGTCCAACTTTACTATCAAATCGTTGATATATACATTAAACAGTGTCGGACTCAGATTGTAGCCTTGCCGGACGCCTCTTCTCTGGGCGATGAGCTCAGTGCTTTTGTCCCCAATTCTAACGCCACATTTAGTATTCAGATACATTGATTTGATAAGGTCATATACCTTTCCTCCTATACCACAACCGAGAAGTTTGTAATAGAGCCCTTCGTGCCAAATAGAGTCAAATGCTTTCTCAAAGTCAATAAAACAGGCACATATTTTCCCATTTTTCACTTGGTGTACATGTTTTTCCATGAGAGTGTGGAGGGTCAGTGGTACGGTGTTTTGTGAGGAACCCAATTTGTTTTTTACTGAGAATGTTGTATTTGTTGAGGAAATCCTGCATTCTGTTATTTATGATACTGCAGAATAACTTCCCTAGGCAGCTACTGACACAGATGCCACGATAATTATTTGAGTCTAATTTGTTTCCACTCTTATAAATGGGTGAAATAAGCCCTTGACACCAAATATCAGGGAAATAACCTGAACGTAGTATGATGTTGAACAGCCTAAGCACTATGTCCTGCATCTCCGGAGTGCTGTACTTGAGCATTTAATTTTTAATGCTGTCTGGACCACAGGCTTTCTTTGAGTGAAGAGATTTTATTTTTATGGTCAATTCTTTCAAAGTAATTGGGAAATCAAGAGGGTTTTGATAATCTTTAATTATTGTTTCTAGTGTTTGGAGTTTTTCTTTGATACGAGAATAATTTGAGTTTATTTTATTTATTGGGATGTCTTTATATAGATTTTTGAAATGTGCTCTCCAGATATCACTGTCTTGAATTGGTAATGTTTGGAGTTTTATTGTGCTCAGGTTATTCCACATATCCCAAAATTGGTTTTGATTTATGGAATTTTCAATTTCTTCAAGTCTTTTGTGAGTGTAATTTTGTCATTTGTTCCTATTCGTATGCTTATACCTTTTAAGAGTTTCATTATATCTAATACGTTAGTCTGGATTGTTTGGTTGACGGTGTTTTTGGTTCGATATTTTCCCTAGATCTTTTCTGACACTTTTACACTCATGGTCGAACCATTTTTCATGGTTGTGTTTTTTGATAATTTTTCTCTTTGATAGCTGCCTTGTGGAAGATCATATTAATGTCATTTATAGCCATGTTAACACCATCTCTGGTAACCTCGTATGGGTTTGTCATGAATTTCAGTATTTTGTTTGTGAGATCAGGTGAGCTCAGGGCCATGATGAATTTATCTACACTATCTGAAGCCCATCTGTAAGTCTCATTTAGTTTATACAGCTTACTGGGTTCATTTTTTACGTCTTTAATTTGAACAGGTGATTTTAGGTACACGTTGATTTGACTATGGTCTGAAAGAGGGGACTGCTGCCTAAGCACTGATAGTGCAGGGGTCTATGTCAGTAATTGCGTAGTCTATCACACTAGACCCAAGCGCTGAGAAATATGTGAACCTTCCCAGCGAGTCCCCTCTGAGCCTACCATTAACTATGTACAGGCCCAAGGCTCGACAGAGATGCACTACCTCTGTACCACTTTTATTTATTTCAGTCAAGGTTGTTCCGGTTAACGATAGTTGGTGTGACAATCAAGGGGGTTTGACCAAACACATGGTTGTTGCCCTGTGGGTCTATGGAATCGGGTTCACATCCGGTCCTTGCATTCAGGTCTCCACATAGTAGCACATTTCCCTGGGCCTCAAAATGATTGATTTCCCTGTGGAGAGTTTCAAATATATCCTCTTCAAAATATGGCGATTCTATTGGGGGTATGTAGGCTGCACATAGATATATATCTTTTCCAGTTATTCCAATTTTTTAATCTAGTTTCAACCATATATGTGATATCCCCTGGTACACAAAAATGCTGGAGAAACTCAGCAGATGCAGTAGCATTTATGGAGCGAAGGAAATACGCAACGTTTCAGGCCGAAACCCTTCATCAGTCTGAAGAAGGGTTTTGGCCCGAAACGTTGCCTATTTCCTTCGCTCCATAGATGCTGCTGCACCCGCTGAGTTTCTCCAGCTTTTTTGTGTACCTTCCATTTTCCAGCATCTGCAGTTCCTTCTTAAACACTATGTGATTTCCCCTGTTTTATTGATGTAATATGACTGTCTAGTTCTTCTTTGTACCACTAAGAACCCCCCCCCCCCCCCCCCCGGTTCTGCCCTTATGTATATCAGTAGTTTTTACTGAGGGCACCATGACTTCATTGTACCCTGAAGGACAGTGAATGAACGTATCCTTTCGGTACCATGTTTCTGTTAATATCATTATATCAGTGTCTTCTATAGACTTTAGGAACTCAAGGTTCCCAGTCTTCATCCCGAAGGTTGAAGAGTAGAGACCCTGGATATTCCAGCAGCCTATGTGGAATGAACTCATTTATTTTGTATTTATATTCTTTTCTTTTTTAATTTAAATAAAACTTATTTTGTGGGACAGGTGCGAAAACACTAGTTTTTTTCTATAATTGGGGAATGTTAGGTAAAGTTTTGTATGCCATGGTAAGGCACTCATACTGCCACCTAGTAATAATAATTATATTAAATCAATATCAACAGTACTAATGATTTTTTCTCTCTCTTTTTCTGTCTCTCTCTCTGATTCGCTCTGTCACCCTCTCTCTGTATCTCTCTCTCTCTCTGTCTGTCTCACTTTCTCTGTCACCCTCTCTCTGTATCTCTCTCTCTCTCTCTCTGTCTGTCTCTCTCTGTCTCTCTTTCTGAATCTGTCTTTCTCGCTAACTCTCTCTCTGTCTTTCTCCCTCTCTCTCCCTCACTTTCTCTGCCTGGTCTCTCAATTCAATTTTTCAATTAAAAAACTTTATTGGCATGATAAAAAACACATTGTTATATTGCCAAAGTATAAAACATGACATACATATTTAAAATGCATAAGTATAAATACACTGCCTCTCACTCTCTCTCACTCTGTCTCTCACTTTTTCTCTATCTGTCCCTGTTTCACTCGCTGTCTGTCTGTCTCTCTTTTTCTCTGTCTCTCCCCCTCTGTCCGCTTTATCTCTCTCCCCCTCTGTCTCCCTGCCTCTCACCGTTTCTCTTTCTGTCTCTCCCTCTCACTGTCTCTGCATCTCTCTCTGTCTCTCACTCTGCCTCTCTATCTCTCCCTCTCTGTCTCCAGTTCCATCGGGACCCCACCACTCGCCACATCTTCCCATCTCCTGCCGTCTGCTTTCCTCAGAGACCGCTCCCTCTGTAACTCCCTGGTCAATTCGTCCCTTCCCCCCCGTACCACCCCCTCCTCGGGCACTTTCCATTGCAACCGCAGGAAATGCTACGCTTGTCTGTGTGTGTCTCTCTCTGTATCTCTATGTGTCTCTCTCTGTCTCTCTATGTGTATCTCTCTCTCTCTCTCTCTGGTTCTCCCTGTCTCTCAGTCTTTCTCTCTCTCTCACTCTGTCTCTCTCTCCCTCTCTCTGTCAGTCTCTCTCTCTCTCTCTGTCAGTCGCTCTCCCTGTGTGTCTCTCCCTCTCTGTCTCTCATTCGCATTCTCTCATTCTCTCTCCCTCTCCCACTGCTTCTCTCTCTGTCTCTCTGTCTTTCTGTCTGTTTCCCTCTCACTGTCCCACTCTCCGTCTCTCTCTCTTTCTCTCTCCCTCTCACTGCCTCTCTCTGTCTCTGGTCTCTCTCTTTCTATATCTCCCCCTCTCTCTCTGCCTGTCTCTCTCTCTCCCTCTCTGCCCCACTGTCTCACCCTCCATCTTTCTCTCCCTCTCACTGTCTCTCTCCCTTTCTCCGACCCTCTCTCCCTCACTCTCTGTGTGTGTCTCTCTCTCTGAGTGTCTGTCTCTCCCTCTCCGCCTCTCTCTCTGTCTCTCTCTTTCTCTGTCACTGCCTCTCCCACTCTGTCTCTGTCCTCTCTCTCCGTC
Source organism: Amblyraja radiata (assembly GCF_010909765.2). Lineage (NCBI taxonomy): Eukaryota > Metazoa > Chordata > Chondrichthyes > Rajiformes > Rajidae > Amblyraja > Amblyraja radiata. The sequence goes on from NC_045994.1 coordinate 66,509, forward strand.
TCTCTGTTTTTCTCCCACTTTGTCTCTCTCTCTCCGAGTCCGTCTTTCTCTCTCGCGCTGCCTCTCTCTGTGTCTGTCTCCATGTCTCTCTGTCTCTGCCTGTATGTCTGTCCCTCTCTCTTTCTCTCTCCCTCTTGCTGCCTCTCTGTTTCTCCCACTCTCTATCTCTCTCTCTCTCTCTGTATCTCTCTCCCTCTGTGTCTTTCTCTCTCTCCCTCTCTGTGTGTCCCTCTCTGTGTGTCTCTCTCTGTGTGTCTCCCTCCGTGCCTCTCTCTCTCTGGACCGTTCCCGCTCCCCTCATCCCCGACACTACTCCCCCACCAGATGGGGGGGGAGGACGACTCACCGGCACCTTGGCTGCCCTCAATGGCCGCTCACTTCCCAGTCTCAGTCCGCAGCAACAGCTCCTAAACCCTGCAGGAGGTGAACACAGAGGGTCAACAAGCTGTCAAACAGGACATCACTAACGCGGCAACATTACTGGTGCTTAAAAGGGAGGGGGGAGAAGGGGGGCAAGCAGGTGGGGGGGGGGAAGGGGGAGGGGAAGACTGAGGGGCAAGGGGTTTGCGGGATGGGGGAGTAGGGGAGGGGTGAGTGGGGGAGGGGTGTAGTGGGGGAGGGGGTGAGTGGGTGAGGCGGTGAGTGGGGAAGGGGTGAGTGGGGGAAGGGGTGAGTGGGGGAGGGTGCGAGTGGATGAATGGAGGAGGGGGTGAATGCGGGAATGGGTGTGGGTGAGTGGGGGGAGGGGGTGAGTGGGGAGGGGTTGAGTGGGATGAGGGGGTGAGTTGGTGAGGTGTCAGTGCGGGGTTGAGGGGGAAACGAACCGCCGACATTACTCCTCCTCCACCAGGCCGGCCGCTGCGCCACCATCAGCCCCGGCCTGGTCCTCAACATCCCCGACACTGACTCCGCTCTACCCGGTGTTTGTCTCCCGGAGCGAGGCCGGAGACTGGAGCCGTCACCGTGATGTCACCCCGACCCCCCGCGCTCACCCTGCCTGGAGGACCACGGGCGCTCGGCTCGGTTCACCCCGCCTGGAGGACCACCGGCGTTCGGCTCGGCTCGGCTCACCCCGCCTGGAGGACCACGGGCGCTCGGCTCGGCTCGGTTCACCCCGCCTGGAGGACCACCGGCGCTCGGCTCGGCTCGGTTCACCCCGCCTGGAGGACCACGGGCGCTCGGCTCGACTCGGCTCACCCCGCCTGGAGGACCGACCCGCCTGGAGACAGAGCGCTGGCGGAACGCGGACAATATAAGATCTTTGCTGGTACACAAAATTGCTGGGGAAACTCAGCGGGTGCAGCAGCATCTATGGAGCGAAGGAAATAGGCGACGTTTCGGGCCGAAACCCTTCTTCAGACGGGAGATCTTTGCTCCCGGGGGAAGACGAGACGGAAATGAGCGGGCAGAGCCTCAGCACGGAAATTACGTCACCAGCGGTGAGTGACGAGGAGTGTGGGGGCGCGGGGGGGGGGGGGGGGGGGCGATGAGGGTGGCGCATGCGCAGTGGTGGAGTTGCTGCTCACAGCTACAATCAAAGATCCTATAGCTCCTCTATAATCTTTGGCTACAATGATGGATCCACCCACCAGGCCTGTCTTGTCATGTCTTGTCTCTTCTCCCCGTCACTTTCAGCCCCGCCACTACATCCATATCCACAATATTACCATTTGATACAGGGACACAGATTGAATAAATCAATGAATGAAAAAAGAAAATAATAATTTTTATTATAAATACAAATAATTAGAAACAGGTAATTCGAGATCACAGGAAATAAACTGTGTGTGTGATATATGATTTATAATCAATGTATATGTGTGTGTGTGTGATATATGATTTATAATCAATATATATGTGTTTATAATAAGAAACTAGAGAAATATACATATGTGTGTGTGTGTTATATAATTCTCACAGGTCCTCCAACACAATATTCCACCTCTCCACCAATTCCAATATTCATAAAATCATAGATAGGTGTAGGAGTAGGCCATTCGGCCCTTCGACCCTATACCGCTATTCGATTTGATCATGGCTGATCATCCAACTCAGTATCCCATCCCTGCCTTCTCTCCATACCCCCTGATCCCTTTAGCCACAAGGGCCACATCTAACTCCCTCTTAAATATAGCCAATGAACTGGCCTCAACTACCTTCTGTGGAAGAGAATTCCACAGATTCACCACTCTCTGTGTAAAAAATGATTTTCTCATCTCGGTCCTAAAATACTTCCCTCTTATCCTTAAACTGTGACCCCTAGTTCTGGACTTTCCCAACATCGGGAATACTCTTCCTGCATCTAGCCTGTCCAACCCCTTAAGAATTTTGTAAGTTTCTATAAGATCCCCCCTCAATCTTCTGAATTCTAGCGTGTACAAGCCAAGTCTATCCAGTCTTTCTTCATATGAAAGTCCTGCCATCCTAGGTATCAGTCTGGTGAACCTTCTCTGTACTCCCTCTATGGCAAGAATGTCTTTCCTCAGATTAGGAGACCAAAACTGTACGCAATGGAGACCAAAACTACGCAATGGAGACCAAAACTGTACGCATTCCACCCGTGTCCTTTCCCCACCCCCTCTTCCCTTCCCAAGAGCGATCCTGCGGCCGGCGACCAAAGGCGTGCAGGCGAGGGGGATGTGAGTGAGTCAGGTCTGGTGGCCTCTGGTCCTCCGACTGTAGCTCGCAGCTGGCGGCGAGAGGCCACAGTGCAGCGTCTCTGGTCCTCCAACCTTTGTGCCAACCTGGCAGCAGGATTTGGGTAACATCAGGGCGCTGGTCGTGCGCGCCGTGCGTGTGGGGCGCGGCTACATCACGGCACAGGGCGGACGGACGTGTGGGCGGCTCGCATATGCTCAGCAGTCCCAGGTCGGAGCGGCACCCCCTCACTCCACAACCTCACCCTTCACCCACCCGGGGAAATGAGCGGCCATTGTGGGCAGCCAGGATGCCGATAAGACCCCCCCCCCCCCATCTCCTCGGTGTGCGGTCTGAGCTTCGATGGAGGACCACATGACGGGGCACAACAAGGAAAAGCGTTATGAGTGCGACATGTGTGTCAAGGCCTGGGTGCACACGGGCGAACGCCCCTTCGACTGCTTGTATTAGGGCAGGAACTTAATGATGGCATGTGAGCTGAAGGTCCACTGGTGGGTGCACACGGGCGAGAAGCCCTATGGCAGCTCCATCTGCGGCAAGAGCTTTGCCGCATCGGGGCTACGGCACCACTGGCGGGCGGCCCTTCACCTCCTCTGATTGTGGCAAAGGCTTCAAATCATCCAACCACCTGCTGGTGCACCAGCGCACCCACAACAGTGAGCGGCCCTACACCTGCGACCAGTGCGGCAGGGGCTTCATCCAATCCAGCAACCTGCAGTCCCACCAGCGCACCCACACCGGCGACCATCCCTTCCCAGCCCGGTGTATGGAGAGCGCTGTGCCATGGCTCCCACGCCCTGTCTCACCAGCGCGTGCACACCAGTGGCCAGCCCTACACCTGCCCGTTCTGCAGTGAGGCAGCACTGGCGGACCCACGCCGGCGAGCGGCTGCTCCCACTGTGGCAAGCGTTTCAAGAGAGCTTCAAGAGGCCTTTGTGGCCCTTGTGTTCAAGAGAGGATACACACCTGAGAGAGAATCTTTGTGTGCGCTGAGTGTGGTAAGGGTTTCGCCCGCATGTCCAGCCTGTGGCAGCATCAGCCTACTCACAGCGGTGAGCATCCCTTCTCCTGCCCATCCTGTGGTAAGGGCTTCACCCGCCTTGACCATCTGCTGGAGCACTGGCGAGTCCACACCGGCATGCGCCCCTTCACATGTCCACTCTGTAGCAAGGACTTTGTCCGCTTCTCCAGCCTGCTGCAACACCGCCACGTGGATAGGTGCGGTTTAATTAGACACAAAATGCTAGAACGAATGGGTAACATTTCGTGTCTAGATCCTTCATGATTCTCGACTCGGAACATCACCCATTCCTGTCCTGCTGAGTTACTCCAGCACACTGTGAAACGGCATCTATCTTGGATTTGAAGTATAGGAGCAGGGAGGTTCTACTGTAGTTGTACAGGGCCTTGGTGAGACTGCACCTGGCGTTTTGTGTACAGTTTTGGTCTCCAAATCTGAGGAAAGACATTCTTGCCATAGAGAGAGTACAGAGTCCTGGGATGGCAGGACTTTCATATGAAGAAAGACTGGACAGACTTGGCTTGTACTCACTATAATTTAGAAGATTGAGGGGGGATCTTATAGAAACTTACAAAATTCTTAAGGGGTTGGACAGGCTGGATGCAGGAAGATTGTTCCCGATGATGGGGACCTCCAGAACTAGGGGTCACAGTTTAAGGATACGGGGGAAATCTTTCAGGACCAAGATGAGAAAAACATTTTTCACACAGAGAGTGGTGAATCTGTGGAATTCTCTGCCACAGAAGGCCAGTTCATTGACTATATTTAAGAGGGAGTTAGACGTGGCCCAATGGATCAGGGGGTATGGAATGAAGGCAGGTACAGGATAGTGAGTTGGATGATCAGCCATAATTATATTGAATGGCGGTGCAGGCTCGAAGGGCCGAATGGCCTACTCATGCACCTATTTTCTATGTTTCTATGCTGCCTGACCCGCCGAGTTACTGCAGCATTTTGTGTGAGAGTTATAGAGTGATACAGTATGGAAACAGGCCCTTCGGACAAACTTCCCACACCGACCAGCATGTCTCAGCTGCAGTAGTCCCACCTGCCTGCTATTGGTCTATAGCACTCCAAACGTGTCCTATCCATGGACGTAACCGTCTAACTATTTCTTAAACGTTGGGATAGCAGGGCTCTCGCTTAAGTTTTTTCCCTGTTGCCAGCCGGGCAACCTTCACAGCTTATTAGGTTGCCAAATGACAGTTTAAGTGGTGATTTAAGACGGCTTGCATGACGCGTGCGATAATGTGCTCGGACGAAGTGAGTATATAACCATATAACAATTACAGCACAGAAACAGGCCATCTCGGCCCTTCTAGTCCGTGCCGAACACGTCCTATCACCTAGTCCCATCTACCTGCACTAAGACGATAACCCTCCTTTCCTTTCCCATCCATATAACTATCCAATTTATTTTTAAATGATAACATCGAACCTGCCTCCACCACCTTCACTGGAAGCTCATTCCACACGGCTACCACTCTCTGAGTAAAGAAGTTCCCCTCATGTTACCCCTAAACTTATGTTCCTTAATTCTCAAGTCATGTCCTCTTGTTTGAATCTTCCCTACTCTCAGTGGGTAAAGCTTATCCATGTCAACTCTGTCTAACCCTCTCATCATTTTAAAGACCTCGATCAAGTCCCCCCTTAACCTTCTGCGCTCCAAAGAATAAAAACCTAACTTGTTCAACCTTTCTCTGTAACTTAGTTGCTGAAACCCAGGCAACATGCTAGTAAATCTCCTCTGTACTCTCTCTATTTTGTTGACATCTTTCCTATAATTAGGCGACCAAAATTGCACACCATACTCCAGAATTGGCCTCACCAATGCCTTGTACAATTTTAACATTGCTTCTCAACTTCTATACTCAATGCTCTGATTTATAAAGGCCAGCACACCAAAAGCTTTCTTTACCACCCTATCTACATTCAATTCAATTCAACTCAACTTTATTGTCATTGCACAAATACGAGTATAGGTACAACGAAATGCAGTTTAGCGTCTGGTCATAGTAATAGTGCGAGATATTAGAAGTAAGAATAAAAATACAAAATAAGCATACAATAAAAAAAAGAAAATACTGGTTAACAATGTGTGGATTGTGGGTGAATTATAACTGGTACATAGGCAAATAACTATATACAAACATAGAAACATAGAAACATAGAAAGTAGGTGCGAGAGTAGACCACCAGGTCCGTCGAGCCCGCACCACCATTCGCTCATGGCTGAACACTAAACAGACACACTTACCCACAAACAGTAGACACAAGACACAGAACACAAGACACTACCCTCCCCTTCATACCGCTATCACCCCTCTCCACCCCAAGAACCGCGTGATCTCCTGGGGGAGGCAAAAAAACGGATAAAAACCCAGGTCCAATTCGGGGGAAAAAATCCGGGAAATTCCTCTCCGACCCCAATCCAGGCGATCGACACTTGTCCAGGAGATCACTCAGGTCTTACTATACTAACCATACCTAGGTCCATATCCCTGCCCTCTCCCCGTAGCCCCTTATCCCCTCGGCAGCTAAAAAACCATCTATTCTAGACTTAAATATATTTAACGTTTCTGCTTCCACTGCTCCCTGGGGCAGTGAATTCCATAAATTAACCACCCTCTTGGTGAAGAAGTTCTTCCTCATCTCAGTTTTAAAAGAGCCCCCCCTTATTCTGCAACTATGTCCCCTAGTTCTAGTTTCCCCGATCATTGGGAACATCCTCGGTGCATCCACCCGATCAAGGCCCCTCACGATCTTATATGTTTCAATGAGATCGCCTCTCATTCTCCTAAACTCCAAAGAGTAGAGCTCCAGCTTACTTAACCTTTCCTCATATGTCAATCCCCTCATTGCAGGAATTAATCTTGTAAACCTTCGCTGCACTGCCTCCAGGGCTAGTACATCCTTCCTTAAGTATGGACCCCAGAACTGTACACAGTATTCCAAATGTGGTCTCACTAATACTGTGTACAGCTGCAGCAAGACCTCCGTGTTTTTATACTCAATCCCCCTAGCAATAAAGGCCAAAACTCCATTGGCCTTCCTGATTGCTTGCTGCACCTGCATACTGACCTTTAGTGATTCATGTACTAATACCCCTAGATCCCTTTGCGTTGCATTACAACGCAGCTCCTCCTCATTTAGAAAATAACTTGCCCTATCATTTTTTTTCCCAAAGTGAATGACTTCACATTTATTAGTATTAAATTTCATCTGCCAAGTTGTTGCCCACTCACCTAGCTTATCTATATCCATTTGCAGACTCTTCCTATCCTCCTCATCCCCAACTTTTCCTCCCATTTTTGTATCGTCCGCAAATTTTGATATATTACACTTGGTTCCCTCCTCCAAATCATTTATATAAATTGTGAACAACTGGGGTCCCAGCACCGACCCTTGCGGAACCCCGCTAGTTACCGGTTGCCATCCCGAGTATGAACCATTTATCCCCACTCTCTGCTTCCTATTTGTCAGCCAATCCTCTACCCATGCTAATATATTACCCCCAATCCCATAATTTTTTATTTTTAGCCATGGTAAATAACAAATGGGAGAGTCTAAAGATAGCTAGCGACGGGACTCTGAGTTCAGCAGTGTAATGGTGTTGTTGAAAAAGCTGTTCCTCAGCCTGCTTGTGCGAGACCTGAGGCTCCTGTACCGCCTCCCTGATGGGAGTAGGGCAAACAGTCCACGGTTAAGATGAGAGGGGTCCTTGATGATTTTCCCAGCCCATCTCAGACACCGTTTTCTGTGGAGGGCATCCATGGCATGGAGCGGGGCACCGATGATTTACTGAGCGGTTTTCACCACCAGTTGCAGTGCCTTCCTGTCAGCTGCGGTGCAGCTGCTGTACCATACCGTGAAGCAGGTGGTCAGGATGCTTTCGATGGTGCAGCGGTAGAGGTTGGACAGGATCTGGGGGGACAGGTGAGCTTTCTTGAGCCTCCGCAGAAAGTAAAGGCGCTACTGCGCCTTTTTGATCAATTTGGTGGTATTGAGGGACCAGGACAGAGGATGTACCCCGAGGAATTTGTAGTTGGAGACGCGCTCCACCTCAGTCCCGTTTATGTGGATGGGGGTATGTCTGCCACCTCTGGTCTTCCTGAAGTCAACAATTATTTCTTTCGTCTTCTTGGAGTTGAGGACGAGGTTATTATTGGCATACCAGGCTGCCAGGTTCTGGACATCCCCCCTATAGGCTGATTCGTTGTTGTCGCCGATCAGTCCTACCACCGTGGTGTCATCTGCAAATTTTATGGTGGCATTGGAGCCATACTTAGGGACGCAGTCATGGGTGAAGAGGGAGTAGAGGAGAGGGCTGAGCACACAGCCCTGTGGCACTGTGTTCAGTGTTAGAGTGGAAGAGGTGAGGTTGTTGATCCTAACAGACTGTGGTCTGTTGGTGAGGAAATCCAGTGTCCAATTACAGAAGGAGGTGGTGATGCCAAGTCCGCTGAGTTTGGTGATCAAGCTGGCGGGGATAACAGTGTTAAAGGCGGAGCTGAATTCAATGAACAACAACCTGATGTAGGAGTTGTTGTTGTCCAGGTGGGTCAGGGCAGAGTGTAGGGCTGCAGATATGGCGTCCTCTGTAGACCTGTTGGTCCGGTAGGCAAACTGATGGGGTTCCAGTGTTGGGGGGAGGCTGGCTTTGAGGTGAGCCAAAATCAGCCGCTCAAAGCACTTTGCGATGACAGGGGTGAGTGCCACTGGGCGGAAGTCGTTGTGACTCCCTGAAGCTGACTGTTTGGGCACTGGCACAATGGTTGAGGTCTTGAGGCAAGTAGGGATGACACCCTGGGCCAGTGACAGATTGAAAATGTCAGTGAAGACCAGGGATAGTTGTCCAGCACATGCCCCGAGCACACACCCGGGGATGGTATCGGGACCGGCGGCTTTGTGTTCATTTACCTTGCTCAGTGCGCCTTGTACAGCAGAGGTGGAGAGACTGAGGGGTTGTTCGTTTGGGGGTGGGGCAGCTTTGATGGCTGGTGTTGTGTTGTCCCGGTCAAAACGAGCATAGAAGTAGTTTAGCTCGTCAGGAAGGAAGGCGTTGTGACTTCCGGTGGCGCTATGGAGTAGGAGAGACTCGCGCCAACTAGCTCCGTGAAAAATCCGAAAAAACGGGAGGAAAAGACAGATCCTACCTGCAGAAACTGGCAGAAACCGGGACCGATTGTTTTGAACTAAGCCCGTGACGTCATCAGGCGCGCGACACCGGCAGTATGTCGACTCAACATACTCCCCCCCACAAGGCAAAAAACGGCAAGACAAAAGAGGTAGGCCCAACTGAAGCCTCGGCCTCAGGTTTAACAGCATCCCGAGAAGACATCTCAAAGAAGAAGAAAAAGACTGAGATGGAAGAATTAAAAACGTTCCTTAAGGAGGAACTTAAAAATCTTAGACAGGACTTTAAAGAGGATTTAGCATCTTTTAAAAAAGAAATGAAAGACCAAATTAAAGAAGATGTTACAGAGATTGTACACGAAGTCCTTGAAGACTGGAAATTAGATATGGAAAGAAATATGACTCAAAATGCTGAAGAAGTAAATGAAAAACTGAATAAGATGGAATCCAGATTTGATTCTAAACTTGAACCTATTCTCCTGACATTAGACCAACACTACAAGATTGTAAAAGAACTTGAGAAACTTGCTGAGACAAGCACCGCAACTACAAAACAACTCATCACTGAGAACCAACGCCTATCAAAGTTATTGTATCAAATAACTGAAAAATGTACAGGCTTGGAGGGACGACAGAGGCGTCAGAATTTAAGAATCGTGGGCATCCAGGAAGGCAGAGAGGGGACTCGTGACCCCCGTGAATTTGCTGCAGAAGTACTGAAAACAATTTTGAACTTGGATCAGGCGCCATTACTTGCCCGAGCGCACAGAGTGGGTCGCCCAAAGGTGGGCGACCGACCAAGAATAATGATAGTAAAGGTCCAATATGACCATGTATTGGATGACATGATGAGGAAAATTGGTAAAAGCAGAAATCTTGTATATGAAGGAGACAAGATTAGCGTATTCAGAGATTACCCCGTGGAAGTTGCTAAGAAAAGAGCGCTGTTCACAGAAACAAGAAGAATACTGAAGAACATAAAGAATCTGAGATATGGACTGTTATACCCCGCAACACTGAGAGTCAGTTACGAGAAGAAGGAATACTTCTTCATCAAGCACACGGAAGCATTTGAATTTGCCAAGAAAGTCGAAGACAAGATCAAAGATTGAAAAATATTCAACTCTTAACACCTACTCGGACACTGCTATCTCGCAGAGAAGATATGGAACTTTAAACTTTAAACTATTATATTTAAGAGTTGCCTAATTTTCGCAATAAGAATTGGGTATATTTCCTACAACGGATATATATAAAACTAACATCCTAGTACTAACCTCTAACCTCTAACAACTATTAATAATCAAGAATATTAACTAACACTAACTAATGATAACAAGATTATTTAGATTATTTAAGAATTAATTAAAAGTATGCAATATAAGTAAAGTATGATTCAGGTATTTTATAATGAGAAATGTCTGATGGCCCTTGCCCTGATGTTTTCGTTTTTGATTACTCTTTGATAGATGTTTAGATTATACAAAACTAATATCTCAATTTGAGACTACTAATTATACCATTAATGGAATATAATCAATATTTCTTTCCCCCCCACAAATTGTATGCATCGAATTGGAAACTTTCCTTTCAAGGAAAGCACGGAGCTAGTATTTTTATAAACCAAAAGCTACGGAAGTCCATAGATGCTTAGCCACATTAGGGTGGCTATCACTAACTGCACTAATTGTAGTTGTAGTTGCTTTTCTTTTTTACTTTCCACACTTTACTAACCCTATTAGCTATCACCTTTTTTATCTTATATCACATTATATTTTGTATTTGGAATGGAATTGCATATTTTATTTAAGGAGATACGTTCGGATGGAAAACAGACGTGACCTAAAATTCATCTACCTGAAGTTCAAGTATAAGGTAGGGTTGAGTGTGCTGAATCATCTGCTCTACCACTTAATCACAAGATGCAAGACATGAATATAAAAATTGGGGGTGAGGGAATTAAATTCTGTAGTTGGAATGTTAAGGGAATTAATGAACCTATCAAGAGAGGCAAAGTGTTAGCACATTTAAAATCATTGAAAACAGATATAATATTTCTCCAGGAGACACATCTTAAAAAGGAAGCACAACATAGACTGAAAGCAAAATGGATTGCTAAAGCGTACCATTCTTCATTCTCACATAAATCAAGAAGTGTTGCAATATTAATTCGTAAAGGTATACCCTTTAAACATATATCAACGATAGAAGACATTGAAGGCAGATATATTATAATAATAGGGGAGTTATACTTAAAAAAGGTGACTCTCCTCAATGTGTATGGACCAAATTTTGATAGCCCTCTGTTTTTTAAGAGAATTCTTAACAATATCCCGGAAGGCACACAACAAAACTTAATAATTGGTGGAGATTTAAATTGTACATTGGATGCTTGATTGGACAGATCATCAACTCAAAGAAAACTAAAATCTCGATCAAGTGAATTTTTAAAATTCATACATTAATACCACTAATATTAAGGACGTTTGGAGAATTGAAAATCCATCGGGCCGAGAATATTCATTTTACTCACCAGTACATAAAACTTACTCAAGGATAGATTATTTTTTGGTAGATTCAAAACTTATCCCATTCACCTATAACTCACAATATCACAACATCATAATCTCAGACCATGCCCCATTAACATTTATGATTAAAGTAAACGGAATGGCAGAGACACAGTCACAATGGAGATTTAATCCCCAAATCTTAAAAGATAAGTCATGTAATGAATATCTAGTAAAACAGATTAAAATGTTTTTTGAGGCTAACGATAGCCCTGAAATCTCTGCCTCGCTTCTTTGGGAAACATTTATAGCATTTGTACGAGGAGCATTAATTTCTTCCCAATGATTTTTTAATAAAGAGAATAGGGCCAAACAAAAGAAACGGGAAATGGAAATAAAGCAATTAGACACAGAAAATGCAGCAGCACCATCCACGATAAAACACAATAAAATTGCAGTATTGAAATATAAATTAAACAAGATTTATTCAGACCAAGTTATAAAACTTTATCAACATACAAAACAATTAAATTTTGAATTTGGTGACAAACCACAAAAACTATTAGCGCGTCAACTTCGCAAATTGGACGGGGAAAAAACAATATACAAAATTAGAACAGATAAGGGAGAAACATTAACATTGCCTAAAGATATTAATGATAGATTTCTACAATACTATCAAAAATTGTATTCATCTAAAATAACAGAACAATCAACGGGAATGGAAACATTTTTACAGAATTGTAAGTTTGCGGGTCTAGATCAGAAAGAGAGAGAATTGCTAGGGGCTGAAATTACGATAAAAGACATTGAAGAATCAATAAAGTCCTTAAAAAACGGAAAGTCGGCAGGACCCGATGGTCTAAATTCGGAATTTTATAAAAAATGTTATGACTTGCTTTCCCCACGCCTACAGACAATGTACAAATATGCTTATACTCAACAGAAACTCCCAGAAACTCTAAATGAATCAACAATCATACTTATACCAAAAACGGACAAGGATCTTGAAGACCCTGGTTCATACAGAGCTATAGCCCTCTTAAATACTGATCAGAAAATATTAACTAAGATTCTATCTAATAGATTGAGCTTAGTGATCAGTAAACTAATACATCCTGACCAAACAGGGTTTATCCCCAAACGGTATTCATTTTTTAATCTGAGAAGATTATTTAATATTATATACTCCAATAGAATCCCCAACGCAGAGCTAGCAATTATCTCGTTAGATGCTGAAAAAGCATTTGACCAGGTAGAATGGCCATATTTATTTTCGGTGATGGAAAAATTTCAACTAGGAGAGAAGTACTGTACATGGGTTAAATTGTTATATTCTAACCCAACAGATAGAATATTAACAAACAAAATGTTATCAACTAAATTTAATCTCTCTAGAGGCTGTAGACAAGGATGCTCACTATCACCACTATTATTTGCTCTTGCAATCGAACCCCTAGCAGAAATCGTTAGAAACCATCCAGGAATATTTGGATACAATACTAGAGATACAAGGAATAAAATCTCCTTATATGCAGATGATATATTAATATATATTACAAAATTAGAAACTAGTATTCCAAACCTATTAAATCTAATAACTCAATTTGGTCAGTTTTTGGGATATAGAATCAATTGGAATAAAAGCGAAATCATGCCAATAACAAAATTCAATTTACATACAATACAACAATCCCCTTTTAAAATAGTTAAAGATAAATTTAAATACTTAGGAATCTGGGTAACTAAGACATATACCTCTTTATTTAAACTAAATTTCCCACCCTTACTGAATAAACTACATAAGAATATTCAATACTGGAAAACACTCCCCATTTCAATGCTTGGGAGAATTAATGCTATAAAAATGATTTTTTTACCGCAACTACTGTACCTACTTCAATTAATTCCGATATATATCCCAAAAACTTTTTTCAAAAAAGTCGACTCCATTGTTACAAGTTTTGTCTGGGATTATAAGAATCATAGAATAAGTAAAAAACATTTATGTAAATCAAAGATAAATGGAGGTCTGGCTTTGCCAAATTTCTTATTTTATTTTTGGGCAGTCCATATTAAAAACATGAATTTTTGGCTGGAAGAAATGGACCAACAACCAGATTGGCTAATGATGGAAAAGGAAGACTGTATGCCTTTTGAAATTGGACCGATCATATTTGCCCCCACAAAACAGCACAAAAAAACCTATAAAGAAAACCCCATAATACATAGTGGAATACGATTTGGAAACAAATAAAAAAAGATTTAAAATTGAATAATATACCACTCTGCCTTCCCATTGTAAATAATCCTTTGTTCAAATCATCCTTTATGGACAAAGGTTTCACACAATGGAAAAATCATGGAATCAAAAATATAGGACATCTTTATGGGAAAGGTACTTTTCTTTCATTTCAAGAGTTACAACTGAATTATAGATTGCACTCAAATAATTTTTTCAGATATCTACAAATTAGAGATTATGTTAAATCTAATACACAAGTATACAGGAATAGGGAATCAGAAATTCTTGACGAGTGTCTGAACAAGCATCCTAATACTGAAAAACTAATAGCTTATATTTATAACACCCTACTAAATAACGAGGTACCACCGACCGAAATACATAGATACAAATGGGAAATTGAAATAGGTCATCCTATCACGAAAGATATGTGGGACGAAAGTTTACAACAAATACATCAATGTTCATTAAATGGCAGACATATTTTAATACAATTCAAGGTCTTACATAGACTACACTTCTCTAAAATAAAACTAAATAGAATCTTCCCACAAATCTCTCCTATTTGTGATAAATGTCTACATTTAGAGGCTAATTTAACACATACTTTTGCAAACTGTATAAAACTTAAACATTTCTGGACAGATATTTTTGAAATAACTTCAAAAGTTATTAATACAAAACTGGACCCAGACACAAAATTAATAATACTTGGAATATCAGAACAAAGCTTAACACTCACAACAAACCAAATAAACTTCCTCAATTACAGTATAATAACCGGAAAAAAATTAATATTAAAATTTTGGAAAGGCCCTACAACCCCCACAATCAAAATGTGGATTACGGAAATGTCGGAGACCCTATACTTAGAAATAATTAGACTTGTCTTAATGGACAAACAAGATCTTTTCCATAAAATTTGGGCTCCATTCATTAACTATCTGAAGGGATAGACTGGCACAGCACGAGGACCCAGCTGAAACTTGAACTCAGGAATAGATGAAAAACTATACTCTATACTTTATAACCTACGAACCTATCTCCATTGATGTATCACAGGTAACCCATTCCACCTCCCTTGTTTTTCTGTTGTATTTTTTTTTGCTTTCTTTTTTATTTGTAACTTTCTACCTTCTCTTTTTCTCGCTTTCTATAAAAAATAAAAATACTAGAAGCAGAAGTAATTGATAATGGAAAATTTTAATAATGTATGACTGATGTATATGAAAAGTTTTTTTTCTTTCTACTATAATATGTAACTACATTGTATAATATGTCTACTTCTAATAAATAAATTAAAAAAAAAAAAAAAAAGGAAGGAAGGCGTTGTCTGGGGAGGGGTGTTAACTTTATGGTAGTCGGCAATGGACTTGATGCCTTGCCACATGCGTCTGGGGTCGGAGTTGTTTTGATCCTCGATCTGCCGCTTGTGTTTGAGTTTAGCGCTCCTGATTCCCTTTTTCAGTTTGACCCTGGATGAGCTGTATCCCTCAGCGTCGTCAGATCTAAAAACGGCATCGCGAGCCTTCAGCAAGAGGCTGACCTCTCAGGAGATTCCGCCTTCAGGGAACTGCGCAGTTATTCCCAGATCCCTCTGTTCAACTGCATTCTTCAATTCCCTTCCATTTACCATGTACATCCTATTTTGATTTGTCCTGCCAAGATGTAGCACCTCACACTTATCAGCATTAAACTCCATCTGCCATCTTTCATCCCACTCTTCCAACTGGCATAAATCTCTCTGTAGACTTTGAAAATCTACTTCATTATCCACAACACCACCTATCTTAGTATCATCTGCATACTTACTAATCCAATGTACCACACCATCATCCAGATCATTGATGTACATGACAAACAACAGTGGACCCAACACAGATCCCTATGGCACCCCACTAGGCACTGGCCTCCAACCTGACAAACAGCCATCCATGATTACTCTCTGGCATCTCCCATTCAGCCACTGTTGAATCCATCTTGCTACTCCACCATTAATACCCAACAATTGAACCTTCTTAACCAACCTTCCATGAGGAACCTTGTCAAAGGCCTTACTGAAGTCCATATATACACCATCCACAGCTTTACCCTCATCAATTTCTGTTTAGGGGTAACCGCTTCAAAAAATTCAAGAAGATTAGTCAAACATGACCTTCCAGGCACAAATCCATGTTGACTGTTCCTAATCAGACCCTGATTACCAGTAGTTACCAGTCAGAATTATGCTCAATGAAGCATTCACATAATATGTTCAAGAGGAACTGCAGATGCTGGAAAATCGAAGGTAGACAAAAGTGCTGGAGAAACTCAGCGGGTGCAGCAGCATCAATGTAGCGAAGGAAATAGGCAATGTTTCAGGCCGAAACCCATCAGTCTGAAGAAAGGGTTTCGGCCTGAAACGTTGCCTATTTCCTTCGCTCCATAGATGCTGCTGCATCTGCTGAGTTTCTCCAGCACTTTTGTCTACATTCACATATTATTTCTGCTTCAAATAACTCACAAACTAAACATATTCACCAATCAAAACATGATTATATACCACCATGACATGCTGCAAAATTATAATACAACTAGACTAAGTGGGACCCAGCATCGCACGGGAGGGCTGGTCACCCAACGCAATATTCCACCTCTCCACCAATTCCAATATTGCTGGCCAGTGGGATGGGAGGGGGGCTGTCTGTTGCGCTAGTATGGGTGTTGGCCAAAGTGTCTGGTTTCCAGAGTGCTAATATGCACATTGTGGGCCGAATGGATTCGTGGGCTGGCAGTTCAGTCACTGAGACCTGGCAGTACAGTCGCTCATGTGCACTAGGGACCATACTCCAATCATTTTCCCATTCCTCTTCGTCTCCCCCTGCCAACTGAAGGCCAACCATTGAACTGCACAGTCCTTGTTTTACCTTTCTCAGGTTCTCCTTCCTCTTTCTTTACAATTTTATCTTTTTCCTTCGTCTCTCTCTCTCTTGTTTATTTTTTTCATGTGCACCTTCCCGTTTTAGTACCTCAATAAGCGTTGGGATCACTCCGTCGGTTAGTCTGATATCTAATGTAACCGCATTATCTTGCCAACTGGCCAGAATAGTTTTGCCTTGTTCTTCTTCGCACCAATTTCTCCACAGCCCAATTAAGGTTTTGCTTTTCTTGTCAGCATTTGTTTTCCAAATCAACTCCTGTGCTTTTTTTAACCAGGTCCGGATTTCTCGGACCACCCAAGGGCCATTGCTCACTTCCTAATTTCTTATTCAAAGCCCCTGACAATTTCCGAAGATATTGAGAATCCTCAGGATATTTTTCACACAAATTCGAACCTGTGGTGGTGTCTAATTGATTACCCATTTTCTTTTCTTTAATCAACTGGTGGATGGTGTTTAATCTAATTCTTAATTTAGACTCATTCCCAACGACCAACTGCTTCTCTAATCAAAACGTTCACAATGCTATATTACTTCTATCACTTTACTTAGTTATTCCAAATCCCCAAGTTCCACCTCCACGTTTTCCAACAACGTTTGATTTAGATTGACCTGATTCTGTCGGGATCCCACATAACGTAATAATGAAAGGTCTACTAACCACAGAAAAATGGAAGAGAGGAAAACAAAGTGGTGGAAATACTCACTTTGCTTGGGCAATTCCTCTGGTCCTATCCGTAGGTAGTTCGACTCTTAACTTCGTTATCTGGTTGGCTGAGAATCAAAGAATCCCACTTCTGACACCAAATAGCCTGTGGGCCTAGCATCATAAATGTGTCTAGAAATGGGATTTCGTGACCTAAGTCACCAAACTACATGAAATTTTCACATATTGTGTAAAAAAAATTATATAAATCACCCCTGAAACTCGATATGAAGAAGACTTGCACATTCTTATTAAATTAGAGAAAAACCAGTAAAATGTCGGGAATTTTTTAGTCCTATCAAAGCACATTTAACATTGAGTTGTCTGCCAGTTGGCCAATCACGCGCTTTGTTTCAGGCTAACACACAAAATGGCTGAGGGGGCTTCACAGATGCCTGTTTTACTGGAGATTCCGATGTGTTGTTCTGTGGAATAAATGTCGTGGAAACTTGCAGCAGGTTAATTGTATTTAGTGGGAAAGCATTAAAAAGGCTGAAGAAAGTGCTGCGAAGTGGATTAAAGCGCAAGAAAGCCTTCAAAGTCCCTGCTGATGTGCTGGAACACAAAGAAGCCCCCCCATGAATCAACTAACTGAAAGTTAAGACTAAAGTCTGAATTTATGAAAATCTATCTGTATGGACTTTAATTAATTTAATATAATGTGAATAAATTCATTCAATCATTCATTCCTTATTCATTCATTCATTCACTCACTCACTTATGCATTCATTCATTATACCAAGTATAATATACCAATATACCAAGAGAAAAGATATTTCTATAAATCTAAACAATTTCTATGTCTAAAGTGTACCTTTCTACTAAGACAATATATTTCATAATTTGTTTTACTATAATTTTACACATTTTGAAATACCATTACCTATGTCTTTAAAACATTAATTATATAAGTTTGCTGAATTACAGTTTCTAAGTTCAAAAGACACATTTCCGTCTCCCATCCAAGAATACATGGGTCGTAAATCTGTCAATTTAGTTAATAAGAGTTTGATGCCTTTCCTGTTATCGGGAAGCAGGATTTCCGATCTCATGTACCAGGCAGAACACAAGGTACAAGGTACAACTCAGACCATTACGTCAGAATTCCACCTGCTTCGACCTTCTATAAACAACTCCCTCAATCTAATTATTTCTCAAAGCAACTACTCCCCTTCACTTACATCCTATTCCGTATCACACTCATTATTATTTTACATAACCAAGGCTAACCAATCTATTATCTCTCAGCCTTGAATTCTGTCTCTTAACCAGCCATAACTCTTCACCTTTATGTTACATTCAGAGCTCATAAATGTGCCATAGAGACAGAGCAGATGGCCTAAGAAGAGGTCCCTTATTCAGCTTTCCATTCTTCAACACAAAGTCATATCTAATACAATTTCCTCCAGTGCTATAATTGCCTCAAGCAATAATAACCTAAGCTAAGCAGGTTCAGGTTCAGGCTTCCATGTGTTGATTCATCTTTGCCTGTGTGTATCTGTCTGTTTGCACTTTATTTCGGTTCAGGAAAACTTTAAGCTTTTATTTTGCAATTTACCTAGCTTATATAAAAGTCACTCTCCAAGCGGTTCTATTTATATAATATTTCTTCACTCAGACCTGCCAGGCTGGCAGCCTAGAAACTGACAAAAATTGTGCCCAAAACAGTTGACAGACTCTGTGAGAGAGAAGGCGGAGAGGGTGTACTGAATAGATTATTGGACTGGCAGTTCAGTAAGTCATGGCTGGATGGCTGGCATTTTATTTACTCACGGCTGGTGGGCTGGCATTGCAGTTACTCATGGCTGCGGGATTATGACTGAACGCCTCCGTCAGAATCCCGCCTAAACGTAACGATACCCATACCCTAGCACCGCAGCTCGCTGGTTGGCTTGGGATAACCGCTGCCATCCACGCGGGGCGGTCAGCGTGACGTGCCGATTGCTACTGGCCTGGAGTGTAGACAGATGTGCGCCGCCACTCACCCGTGGAGCACACCGTATGTTCGTGGGGAACCTGGTGCTAAAATATTCATAGACGACCTGATTCTGGCTCAGGGTTTCGTAAGTAGCAGAGCATCTACCTCGCTGCAATCTATTGAAAATCATCCATCGAGCCAAACCTTTGTCGGCGGACAGGCGTAGTGCAGCCCATGGAGTTCAGCAGCAGCCCCTCGCCCGTGGCCCAAGTCGGTCGGCAGCCCGGCCAGCTGTCCGACCTTCGGGACATAGAAACATAGAAAATAGGTGCAGGAGTAGGCCATTCTGCCCTTCGATCCTGCACCGCCATTCGATATGATCATGGCTGATCATCCAACTCAGTATCCTGTACTTCTCTCCATACCCCCTGATCCCTTTAGCCACAAGGGCCACATCAAACTCCCTCTTAAATATAGCCAATGAACTGGCCTCAACTACCTCTGTGGCAGAGAATTCCATAGACTCACCACTCTCTGTGTGAAAAATGTTTTCCTCATCTCGGTCCTAAAAGATTTCCCCCTTATCTTTAAACTGTGACCCCTTGTTCTGGACTTCCCCAACATCGGAAACAATCTTCCTGCATCTAGCCTGTCCAACCCCTTAAGAATTTTGTAAGTTTCTATAAGATCCCCCCTCAATCTTCTAAATTATAGCGAGTAGAAACCGAGTTTATCCATTCTTTCTTCATATGAAAGTCCTGACATCCCAGGAATCAGTCTGGTGAATCTTATCTGTGCTCCCTCTATGGTACGAATGTCCTTCCTCAGATTTAGGAGACCAAAACTGTACACAATACTCCAGGTGTGGTCTCACCAAGACCCTGTACAACTGCAGTACAACCTCCCTGCTCCTATACTCAAGTCCTTTTATATGAATGCTAACATCCCATTGCCTTCTTCACTGCCTGCTGCACCTGCATGTCTGCTTTTAATGACTGGTGTACCATGACACCCAGGTCTCGTTGCATCTCTCCCTTTCCTAATCGGCCACAATTCAGATAATAGTCTACATTCCTGTTTTTGCCACCAAAATGGATAACCTCACATTTATCCACATTATACTGCATCTGACATGCATTTTCCCACTCACCCAGCCTATCCAAGTCACCTTGCAGCCTCCTAGCATCCTCCTCACAGCTAACACTGCCCCCCAGCTTCATGTCATCCGCAAACTTGGAGATGTTGCTTTCAATTCCATCGTCCAAATCATTAATATATATCGTAAATAGCTGGGGTCCAAGCACTGAGCCTTGCGGTACCCCACTAGTCACTGCCTGCCGTTGTGAAAAGGACCAGTTTACTCCTACTCTTTGCTTCCTGTCTGCCAGCCAGTTCTCTATCCACATCAATACTGAACCCCAATACCGTGTGCTTTAAGGTTGTATACCAATCTCTTATGTGGGACCTTGTCGAAAGCCTTCTGAAAGTCCAGATATAACACATCCACTGGTTCTCCCTTATCCACTCTACTAGTTACATCCTCAAAAAATTCTATAAGATTCGTCAGACATGATTTACCTTTCATAAATCCATGCTGACTTTGTCCAATGATTTCACCACTTTCCAAATGTGCTGCTATCCCATCTTTAATAACTGATTCTAGCAGTTTCCCCACTACCGACGTTGGAGTAACTGGTCTGTAATTCCCCGTTTTCTCTCTCCCTCCCTTTTAAACAAGTGGGGTTACATTAGCTACCCTCCAATCCTCAGGAACTACTCCAGAATCTAAAGAGTTTTGAAAAATTATCACTAATGCATCCACTATTTCTGGGGCTACTTTCTTAAGGACTCTGGGATGCAGCCTATCTGGCCCTGGGGATTTATCGGCCTTTAATCCATTCAATTTACCTAACACCACTTCCCGGCTAACCTGGATTTCACTCAGTTCCTCCATCTCATTTGACCCCCGGTCCCCTGCTATTTCCGGCAGATTATTTATGTATTTCTTAGTGAAGACAGAACCAAAGTAGCTATTCAATTGGTCTGCCATATCCTTGTTCCCCATGATCAATTCACCTGTTTCTGAGTGCAAGGGACCTACATTTGTTTTAACTAATCTTTTTCTCTTCACATATCTATAAAAGATTTTGCAGTCAGTTTTAATGTTCCCTGCCAGTTTTCTTTCATAATCTATTTCCCCTTTCCTAATTAAGCCCTTTGTCCTCCTCGGCAGGACTCTGAATTTCTCCCAGTCCTCTGGTAGGCTGCTTTTTCTGGCTAATTTGTACGCTTCATCTTTTGTTTTGATACTATCCCTGATTTACCTTGTTATCCACGGATGCACTACCTTCCCCGATTTATTTTTTTGCCAAACTGGGATGAACAATTGTTGTAGTTCATCCATGCAGTCTTTAAATGCCTTACATTGCATATCCACCGTCAACCCATTAAGAATCAATTGCCAGTCTATCTTGGCCAATTCACGTCTCATACCCTCAAAGTTACCTTTCTTTAAGTTCAGGACCCTTGTTTCTGACTTAACAATGTCACTCTCCATCCTAATGAAGAACTCCACCATATTATGGTCACTCTTGCGCAAGGGGCCACGCACAACAAGACTGCTAACTAACCCTTCTTCATTACTCAATACCCAATCTAGAATAGCCTGCTCTCTCGTTGGTTCCTCTACATGTTGGTTTAGAAAACTATCCCGCATACATTCCAATAAATCCTCTTCTTCAGCACCCATGCCAATTTGCTTCACCCAATCTATATGTAGATTGAAGTCACCCATTATAACTGTTTTACCTTTGTTGCACGCATTTCTAATTTCCTGTTTGATGCCATCCCCAACTCCACTACTACTGTTAGGTGGCCTGTACACAACACCCACTAGCGTTTTCTGCCCCTTAGTGTTTCGCAGCTCTACCCATATCGATTCCACATCCTCCAAGCTAATGTCCTTCCTTTCTATTGCGTTAATCTGCTCTCTAACCAGCAATGCTACCCCACCTCCTTTCCCTTTCTGTCTATCCCTCCTGAATATTGAATATCCCTGGATGTTCAGCTCCCAGCCTTGGTCACCCTGGAGCCATGTCTCCGTGATCCCAACTATATCATAGTCATTAATAGCTATCTGCACATTCAACTCATCCACCTTCTTACGAATGCTCCTTGCATTGAGACACAAACCCTTCAGGCTTGCTTTTACAACACTCTTACCCCTTATACTATTATTTTGAAAAGTGGCCCTTTTTGATTTTTGCCCTGGATTTGTCTGCCTGCCACATTTCACCTTGCTACCTATTGCTTCTACCCTCATTTTTCACCCCTCTGTCTCTACGCTCAAACATTTAAGAAACCCTTTCCCTTTAACTCCATCCTCAACTATCCCATTCGACACCCCAACCCCCTTATTCAGTTTAAAGCCACCCGTGTAGCAGTGGCAAACCTGCCTGCCAGAATGCTGGTCCCCCACCTGTTAAGATGCAATCCGTCCCTTTTGTACAGTTCCCCGTTACCCCAGAACAGATCCCAGTGATCTAAGTATCTAAATCCCTGCCCCATGCACTGCATTTCATCAAAACATCAATAATCACTTAGTTTTGATGAAATGCAGCGAGCAAACGCGATAATTTCCGATATTTTCTATCTTTATGTCTGCACGGCCAACAACTTCCGCTGTCATTTTCCTTTCAGCTCTCTCTTCTCTTTACCTTAATTTTCTTTAATCTTTCGATCTCTAAAGCAGGATAACTGTGCCTCATGGTCACCCCGGCTTGCACAGTTATTTATAGCGCAAAAACTAACCATTTTCGCGGTTTTTAACAGGTTTGAAAGTACGCGTTTCTAGCATTAATAACATGTACTGGAAGTGACGTTTGTACCCCAGTTAGATTTTGCGGCTCCGTGCATGAAGACCTATGACCCAGTGACCTTTCGTGAAATCACCCTATACACGGGCGAGGGAGCATATTTTAAAGTACTGCCGTTTGAGGGTTGGTGTACTGGTTCAGTTTGCGGGGTAAATTGTTAATGTCATCGGTGTTGCGTGGGAAATTGTTAAAGTGCGTCGGTCTGCTGGTTCATGATGCCTGTCGAGTTGCTTCGTGGTTCTACACTCGTAAGGGAGCATATTTAATAGCACTGCCGTTTAAGGTGCGCAATTTGCGGGGGAAATTGCTAATATGGGACGGTAGCTGGTTCTTGGGGCCAAAACGATCTCAACCTATTCTCTGAAGAAGGGTTTCGGCCAGAAACGTTGCCTATTTCCTTCGCTCCATAGATGCTGCTGCACCCGCTGAGTTTCTCCAGCTTTTTTGTGTACCTTCAACTTATTCTCATACTGGCATAGGTTTGTAGCTTAATTGGCTTGTAAATGTTTGCGGGATGGTGGGGTGGGGAGAGACGGAACAAATGTGGGCGGGGTCCGTGAGATGGCAGGTTTACACGACCTGTAACTTATAGTTCTCTCTGCTCTGAGCTGTGTGGGGGAGGGGGCTGGAGTGGAAGATACAAAGAGAGAGATTCAAAGAAGAGGAAGTACTGACACTTTTGAGAAATATAAAAGTGGATAAGTCTCCAGGTCCGGACAGGATATTCCCTAGGACATTGAGGGAAGTTAGTGTAGAAATAGCAGGGGCTATGACAGAAATATTTCAAATGTCATTAGAAACGGGAATAGTACCGGAGGATTGGCGTACTGCGCATGTTGTTCCATTGTTTAAAAGGGGGTCTAAGAATAAACATAGCAATGGAAAGGATACTTAGAGATAATATATATAAACATCTGGATAAACAGGGTCTGATTAGGAACAGTCAACATGGATTTGTGCCTGGAAGGTCATGTTTGACTAATCTTCTTGAATTTTTTGAAGAGGTTACTCGGGAAATTGATGAGGGTAAAGCAGTGCATGTTGTATATATGGACTTCAGTAAGGCCTTTGACAAGGTTCCTCATGGAAAGTTGGTTAAGAAGGTTCAATGGTTGGGTATTAATGGTGGAGTAGCAAGATGGATTCAACAGTGGCTGAATGGGAGATGCCAGAGAGTAATGGTGGATGGTTGTTTGTCAGGTTGGAGGCCAGTGACTAGTGGGGTGCCACAGGGATCTGTGTTGGGTCGACTGTTGTTTGTTAATGATCTGGATGATGGTGTGGTAAATTGGATTAGTAAGTATGCAGATGATACTAAGATAGGTGGGGTTGTGGATAATGAAGTAGATTTTCAAAGTCTACAGAGAGATTTATGCCAGTTGGAAGAGTGGTCTGAAAGATGGCAGATGGAGCTTAATGCTGATAAGTGTGAGGTGCTACATCTTGGCAGGACAAATCAAAATAGGACGTACATGGTAAATGGTAGGGAATTGAAGAATGCAGGTGAACAGAGGGATCTGGGAATAACTGTGCACAGTTCCCTGAAAGTGGAATCTCATGTAGATAGGGTGGTAAAGAAAGCTTTTGGTGTGCTGGCCTTTATAAATCAGAGCATTGAGTATAGAAGTTGGGATGTAATGTTAAAATTGTACAAGGCATTGGTGAGGCCAATTCTGGAGTATGGGGTACAATTTTGGTCGCCTAATTATAGGAAGGATGTCAACAAAATAGAGAGAGTACAGAGGAGGTTTACTAGAATGTTGCCTGGGTTCAGCAACTAAGTTACAGAGAAAGGTTGAACAAGTTAGGGCTTTATTCTTTGGAGCGCAGAACGTTAAGGGGGGACTTGATAGATGTCTTTAAAATGATGAGAGGGATAGACAGAGTTGACGTGGATAAGCTTTTCCCACTGAGGGTAGGGAAGATTCAAACAAGGGGACATGACTTGAAAATTAAGGGACAGAAGTTTAGGGGTAACATGATGGGGAACTTCTTTACTCAGAGAGTGGTGGCTGTGTGGAATGAGCTTCCAGGGAAGGTGGTGGAGGCAGGTTCGTTTTTATCATTTAAAAATAAATTGGATAGTTATATGGACGGGAAAGGAATGGAGGGTTATGGTCTGAGCGCAGGTATATGGGACTAGGGGAGAATACGTGTTCGGCACGGACTAGAAGGGTCGAGATGGCCTGTTTCCGTGCTGTAATTGTTATATGGTTATATGGTTATATGAGAGGGGGAGGATACCGGGATTTGGGGGTAACACAAGGTGACTCTGAGGAAAATCGTGGAGAAAGGGGGGACCGACATGGGGCGTGCGGTCGGAGATGTAGGAATGGGATGAGCAATGTGGAGTGACGAGCTGAGCGCGGAGAGACGAGGGGTCGGCGGGCAGGCGTGGGACCGGATGGCGAAGGGACTAGGGAGAGAAGGTGACAGTAGGGAGTGAGGGGATCGGAAAAGACGTGGAGAGAGATGGAGAAAATACGGCGGGGTCCGAAGATCAGTTCATTCCCCCGGTTCCCCTCCCCCCCCCCGGCGCTGTAACACGGGGTGCGTCCCCTCACCCCCCCCCCCCCCCCCTCCCCTCCTCCCCCCCCCCCCCCCCCCCCGGCGTTGTAACACGGGAAGAGTCCCCCCTCCACCCCCAGGCGCTGTAACACGGGAAGAGTCCCCCCTCCCCTCCCCCCCCCGGCGTTGTAACACGGGAAGAGTCCCCCCCCCAGGCGCTGTTACACGGGGTGAGTCCCCTCCCCCATCCCCCCTCCCCGCGCTGTAACACGGACTGTGACCCGGTGAGTTCTGTTCACACACTTTCGCCAAATGTGTTTCCTTCTCCCTGACACTGAGAGCCTCATTGAACACACCACGCTCGCACCCAGTTTTTAGAGCACACGGGAGGGGCATCTGGGGGGGGGGGGGGGAGTGGGGTAAGACAGGGGCGAGAGAAGTGTGGCCAGACCTGGAATGTGGCCAGTCGGGGGAGCGGGGGATACGTTCGGCGCGACTCTCGTCAGCAGCGGCCTCTGCAGTCCGTCTGCGTTTTTATTATTTTATGTCTACGTTTTTATGTAGTTTTTGTTATTTTTTGTTGGGGTTTGTGTGTGTGGGGGGGGGGGGGGGGGGGGTGGGGGGGGGGGGGGGGGGGGGGGGGGGAGGGGGTAACTTTTAAATCTCTCCCTGCACGGGAGACCCGACCTTTTCTTTGTCGGGTCTCCGTTGTCGTTGGGGCTGCAACGAGGAGCGGCCTCCAACAGGAAGACCGGGGGCTGTGGTGCCGACTACTCACCTCACCGTCGCGGAGCTGGCCGAGTCCAGAGCGGGTGGAGCT
Organism: Amblyraja radiata; assembly: GCF_010909765.2. NCBI lineage: Eukaryota > Metazoa > Chordata > Chondrichthyes > Rajiformes > Rajidae > Amblyraja > Amblyraja radiata. The sequence continues at coordinate 92,823 of NC_045994.1, forward strand.
GTGGTGGACGCTGCTGCGACCCGACCCCAGGAGTTTCGGTGGCTGCAACTGCGGGTTTGGCGGACGGTAACACCGGGAGCCCGCGGGTCCCTGGAGGGAGACCGCTTTTCCGGGCTTCCGCAACGGCGACTTCTCCCGCCCGAGTTGCGAGGTTGAAGAGCTCCTGGAGCGGGGCCTTACACCATCGCCCCGCGCGGCTTGGAATGGTCGCGGGATTCTGCGAGCGCGCGCCGGGGGCTCTAACACCAAGACCCGGTGTGCGACCTTGTATCACCCGGCGTGGCTTAAATGGCCACGGGACAATCGCCATCGCCCGCCGGGGGCTTTGACTTTGACTCTGACATCGGGGGGGAGAGTGCAGTGGAGAGATAATTTTTTTTGGCCTTCCATCACAGCAATGTGATGGATGTTTATGTAAATTATGTTGTGTCTTGGGTCTATTTGTTTGTAATGTATGGCTGCAGAAACGGCATTTCGTTTGGACCTCAAGGGGTCCAAATGACAATAAATTGAATTGTATTGTATTGTATTGTATTGAGCATGGGAGGATCGGGGTGATTGCGAAAGGCAGGGGAACAGTAGCATATACTGGACAGGGGAGTGGAGGGAGAGGGCGAGAGGTGGAGGGAGAAGAGGGGAGTGGAGAGAGATGGGGAAGTGATGGAGACGGGGGAGTGGAGAGGGGATGGATGGAGGGAGTCTGAGAAAATAGGGGTAATGGGGAGAGACGTGGGTACGGGAAGAGACGAGGAGAGTTGGCGAGAGACGTGGGGTGCATGGGCGACAATGGCTGGGTGCGGGGAGAGGCAGGTTGAGAGTAGGGGGATACAAGAGGTGAGTGTGGAGAGATCGGTGAACTGATTTATCCACAGGATCGCCCTCCCTCCCCTTCAACTACCCGGGGGGGTCCAACCACCACCTGGAGCCGGAACAATTGCAGGCGGATACGGAGATCAGCTTCAAAACAAACTCTTTACAATCATTGCCCCAGGCGACACCAGTTTCACATGATCTGGGAATTATTTGTGTCAACCCGATGTCGCCCGGGAGGAGATTGCAAGAGGTTATTTTGAAGCTGATCTTCGGACCCCACCTGCAATTGTTCCCGCTCTAGGATGGTGGCTCCCTTCCCACGGGGAGTAGGGAGAGGACGAGGGGCTGGGGGGCAGCGTGGAGCGGTAAGAAGGGGAAGCGTGAACGGACGGGGAATATGGAGAGATGGAAGGGCGAGGGAGAGACGGGGGTGTGTGGAGGGACGGGGCGGCGGGGGAAAGTGAGGGAAAGACGGGTGGCGTGAGAGGGTTCGGTAATGGGCTGGATGTGGAGTACGTGAGAAACACACCTTGTCTCCTCCACTCTCCGTATTTCCCCTCCCCCCCCCCCAGCTCCCTTCCTTCGCCTCGTCTGTCACCGTCCCCCAGTCTCACCCCGCTCCCACTTTCCCTCCACCCCCTGCCTCTGGCTCGAATGTTTCCCTCCCAAAACTGTTTATTTATCCGCAGCCCACCACTCCACCCCCCCCCCCCCCCCAGTCCTGCCATCGCTTTCGACTTCCACTCTCCTCGCACTCTCCCTCTCCCTTCCAACATTTCCCGGTATATCCCCACTCCCCAGTGTCTCCGACTCTCCCCTGTCTCCCTGCATTCCTCCCCCCATCCCTCCTCTCCTCACTACCATTCTATCCCCAATTTGCCTTCTTCCCCCAATACCCTTAACTCCACAACTCCCCATTGCTTCCCCCCACCGGCCTCCCTCCAATTCGTCCATGCCCACTCCCCAGTCTCTTCCCATTCGTCCGTCTCTCCCACATTTAACCGCACTCCCCCGTATCCCCTATTCACTCATTACCCCGCTCACTGTGTCTCCCCATTACCCACGTCTCTTGCAGCCCCACCCCGCCTGCCGCCGTCACTCGCACTCCTCAGTCTCTTCCAATTCCACAAACCACTCCCCACTCGCACGTCTGCCCCCACTCCGCATTTGCCGACTACCCTCCAGCTCCCAATCTCTCTCTGTAATTACCCCTCCCGCTCTCCGCACTCCGCCCACTTCTTCCCACTCCCCTGACTCCTCCGGTCACTCTCTACCGCCTGCGTTTCTCCCCATGTTCCCCGTCTCCACAGCCCCCACCCACGTGCCTCCGCACTCCCCTCGTCTGTCTCCCCCCACCTCTCCCACAACCCCCTGCATCTGTCTCCCCATTCTCATCGTCTACCATCCAGTTGTGTCTCCCCCGCGTGTCCCCTTCCCCGTCTCTTCCCGTCCACATCAGCAAATTTCACTCCTACGTCTGGTCCCAACATCATCATTCTCCCCACCTCCCACTCCCTTTCCCCATCTCCTCCACATCACTCCTTACCTCCTCGTCCCCACCTCCCACTCCCTTTCCCCACCTCCTCCACTCCCCTCCTTACCTCCTCGTCCCCACGCACTCCACTGTATCTCCCATATCCCCCGATCTGCCCGCTGCCTTCTCCACACCCTCTCACTCCCTCGTTTGTCCCCCATTTGATCTCGATTCCCACGTCCCCGTCTCATCCCGACCCATCTCATCACCGCCACTTCCCGCTTCTCTCGGTCAGTCTCGAGTCCATCGGCCACGGGTTCTCTGCCTGTGCACTGTCCCTGTCTGTTCCCACTCCCTCTGTGTCTTCTCTCCATGTCTCCACTCGCTGCCCCTATCCCTCACCACGCTCCCCCTCTCTCCTCCCACTCCCGCCGCACTGCACCCGTCCCCCCTCCCGAGTGTGTGATCAAACTGGGTGAAGGCGCAGTGTTGGGGACAGTGTGTTCAATGAAACTCTCAGTGTCAGGTATAAGGAAGCACAACTGGCGACTGTGTGTGGACAGGACACACACGCAGGGCCACAGCCCCGTTAACACAGCTGACTCTCCCCGTGTGTACAGCGCAGGTTTTGTTTTGAAGCTGATCTTAAGAGACCCCGCCCGCATTTGTTCCGGATCCAGTTGGGGGCACAAGTAAAGCGGGATGAAAACGGGACTGGGGAGAAGCGAGCATGAGGGTGGGGGTGAGAGACGGGCGGTGTGGGTTGGAGAATGGGCAGCGGAGGACGTGGGAGGTGGCTAGTGACAGCTGACGGAAGGAAAGGCGGGTGTGGGAGGAGAGTAACAGATTGGTAACAGACTGGGGTAGTGCGGGGAAGACTCGGATAAGACTGTTCGGGTAGGAATGGGTGGGAGACTGAGTGGGGATGAGACGGGGAATTGTGGGTTAAGAGGTGGGGAGGGAGGGACAGTCGGGTACTTATGGGGAGGAGGTGACGGAGAGACGGAGTGGCACAGAGACGGGGTGAATAGTGACAGAACGGGTAATGGGGACAAACGGGAGAGTGGGTACAGGGGAGTGAAGAGTCTGCGAGAGTGTGGAATATACAGAGGAGTGGTGAAGGGATGGGGAAGTGAGGAGACGCGTGGAGAGTGGGGAGCAGATGCGGGACGAGTGGGGAAGAGACGGGGAAACGGAATTTTCGGAGGGAGTAAAGTGTTGCGAAGAGGTGGGGGTGGGAAAGAGGCGTGCGGTTGGGAGAGGGGAATTGAGGGGAGGCAGGAAGTAGGGGAGGGGGCAGTGTGGTCGTAGGAAGTGCTGAAAATGTCCCGGCCTCCCGTCGCCCCATTCGCCTTCTCCCACGTCCCCACAATCTCCTCGCCGCCCAACTTGTCTCCCCTCTCTTTTACGACACATCAAGTCTAATCCGCCATTCAATCATGGCTGGTCTATCCCTCCCTCCTAACCGAATTCTTCTGCCTTCTCGCTGTTACCTCTGACACCTATACTAATGAAGAATCTATCTATCTTGGCCTTAAATATATCCATTTACTTGGCCTCCACAACCTTCTGTGGCAAAAAATTCCACAAATTCACCACTCTGACTAAATAAATTCCTCCTCATATCCCCCCTAAAAGAATGTCCTTCAATTCTGAGGCCATGGCCTCTAGTCCAAAACTCTCTCACTTGTGGAAACACCGTCTTCACATCCACTCTATGCAAGCCTTTCACTCTTCTGTAGGTTTGAATCAGCCCCCCCTCATTCTTTTGAACTCCTGCGAGTGCAGGCCCAGTACTGTCAAAGACTCATGCTATAACCATATAACAACCATATAACAATCACAGCACGGAAACAGGCCATCGCGGCCCTACAAGTCCGTGCCGAACAACTTTTTTCCCTTAGTTCCACCTGCCTGCACTCATACCATTCTCATCCATATGCCTATCCAATTTATTTTTAAATGATACCGACGAACCTGCCTCCACCACTTCCACTGGAAGCTGATTCCACACCGCTACCAATCTCTGAGTAAAGAAGTTCCCCCTCATGTTACCCCTAAACCTCTGTCCCTTAATTCTGAAGTCATGTCCTCTTGTTTGAATATTCTCTATTCTCAAAGGGAAAAGCTGATCCACATCAACTCTGTCTATCCCTCTCATCATTTTAAAGACCTCTATCAAGTCCCCCCTTAACCTTCTGCGCTCCAGAGAATAAAGGCCTAACTTATTCAACCTTTCTTTGAAACTTAGTTGTTGAAACCCAGGCAACATTCTAGTAAATCTCCTCTGTACTCTCTCTATTTTGTTGACATCCTTCCTATAATTGGGCGACCAAAATTGTACACCATACTCCAGATTTGGTCTCACCAATGCCTTGTACAATTTTAACATTACATCCCAGCTTCTATACGCAATGCTCTGATTTATAAAGGCTAGCATACCAAAAGCTTTCTTTACCACCCTATCTATATGAGATTCCACCCTCAAGGAACTATGCACGGTTATTCCCAGATCCCTCTGTTCAATTGTATTCTTCAATTCCCTACCATTTACCATGTACGTCCTATTTTGATTTGTCCTGCCAAGGTGTAGCACCTCACATTTATCAGCATTAAACTCCATCTGCCATCTTTCAGACTTTGAAAATCTACTTCATTATCCACAACACCACCTAACTTAGTATCATCTGCATACTTACTAATCCAAGTTACCACCCCATCATCCAGATCATTGATGTACATGACAAACAACAGTGGACCAAACACAGATCCCTGAGACACCCCACTAGTCACCTGCCTCCAACCCGACAAACAACCATCCACCATTACCCTCTAGCTTCTCCCATTCAGCCACTGTTGAATCCATCTTGCTACTCCTGCATTTATACCCAACAGTTGAACCTTCTTAACCAACCTTCCATGAGGAACCTTGTCAAAGGCCTTACTAAAGTCCATATAGACAACATCCACTGCTTTACCCTCGTCAATTTCCATAGTAACCTCTTCAAAAAATTCAAGAAAATTAGTCAAATATGACCTTCCAGGCACAAATCCATGCTGACTGTTCCTAATCAGACCCTGTTTATCCAGATGCTTATATATATTATCTCTAATAGTATCTCTATAGTATGCTGTTTTATCGGATGGGGAGTTAAGTCCACTGAGTTACTTAACCCTACTCGTCCAATGATTCTCGCTGCCCTGAAAGGGAAGTTTACATGGAAGGGTGAAGGCCAGAGCCCCTGTGGAGTGAAATTGCTGGCACCTACTGCGGGCGTGGCCACCAACACCGTGAGAGTCCCGATTGTGTGATCATTATGAGGGTGTTTCAAGAATGAGCTCCGTCCGTGGGTCATGACTCGGAACTCTAATTGCTCAATGGCCTCCTATTCAATAGCTACGCGGCAGCTTCTTTAGCCGAAGATTGACACAGTAAGCTGGACCAACTCAGCGGCTCAGGCAGCATCTCGGGGAAAAGGAATAGGTGATGCATCGAGTCAAGACCCATCTCGGCAAGAAACGTCACCCATTTCACCCCTCCAGAGATGCTGTCTGACCCGCTGCTACTCAAGCTCTTTGTGTCTATGTTCGGTTTTAAACCAGCATCCGCAGTTCCTTCCCACACAACTTATTTGTTCTTGGTGCCCAATAGTGGACAGACTGCGCAGACAGATAGCGGGCAAATGTGTCATTCCGCAACAGAGGCTGGGATGGATCCCTGACCCAAATTTCTTGAGAGGGAATGGGGGGGGGGGGGGGGGGTGGTTCTAGCCTTCCTGGGTGCAGGGACCCATTCAGTGTGAGGTCGTAGGCTCTCGAAAGAGCTGCGTCCATAATGTCAGGCAGGGCCACGAATTTGCTACCGAGATTGATAGATTATTGATTAGTAAGGGTGTTAGGGGTTGTGGGGAGAATGCAGGAGTATGTGGTTGAGAGCGAAAGATCAGCCATGATTGAATGGCGGACGAGACTTGACGGGCCGAATGGTCTAATTCTGCACGAACAACTTATGGACGTGAGATCTTTATTTTCCGTTTAAGTTATTGTAACGAAAACCGAGATACAGTGAAAAGCTTTTGTTGCGTGCTGATCATGCAGCGGAAAGACAATACATGATTACAATCGAGCCATCCACAGTGTACATATACAAGATGAAGGGAATAACGTTTAGTGCACGTAGTGTCTTGAACTTCCCCCATCTACCCCACTCCGCTGTGTCCCCACTCTCCTCGTATCGCCCACACTCTTCCAGATTCCCTACACTACCTGCTTTCATCCCCACTATTCCAGGTTTAATCTACCAAGGAGAGAGAGAAGGTGGAATGAGGAAAGATGGGGAGGTGGGGGAGAGAGGGATGTGGGATGTGGAAAGACATGGAGGGTGTGAAGGGTTGGCGGGGTGAATGGGGGAGATAGTGGAGTTGGAAGGGATGGTGACGGTATATATGGGGGACACGTATGACGAGGGTTGTGGGTAGAGATTGGGGAATGCAAGGACATAGGGTGTTTGGCGAGAAAGGAGTGAGTGGGAAGAGTCGGGGTGGGGGAGTCCCGGTCAGGGGATGGGTCACATTAAGGAAAACTTCGCTCGTTGGCGGACCCCGCTCCATGTCAAAGGCATTGTACCTAACATACACTCTGGTCTGGTCATGGTCATGGTTTCAGCTGCCTCCGTGGGCGAGGATTTGGCAGTGCCGTGGCCCCTTACGCTGGCCCCATGGAATCCCTCTCTAATTCAAGAAATTTCTCCTCATCTCCTTTTCAAAAGTTCGTCCTTTCATTCTGATGCCGTGCCCTCTGGTCCAAGAGATTGAATACAACGTAGCAAAGTGCGCAGTCGGGCATTTTCATAGTAGGACGAAATACGTTGCATATTGTTTAAAAGCAGGGCCTCCAGGACATTGCTCTGGATTCCTTCCTCCGGTGTCGAGAGGCCCAGGAGCCGTTGGTGAGGGAGGAGCGACCTCCGTGCGGTGAGTTAAAAAACCCATCGCGGGGCTTGTTTCAACAGAGGCCCAGGAGCCGTTGGTGAGGGAGGAGGAACCAAAAGCTGCAACGTTCCATTCGCAGATCACAATTCAAATTAAGGGGGCTGGTGGAAGCCTCTGATTGGTCGAACGAGCGAGAGGAAGCAGCATTTACAGGACTAGAGGAAGCAGCTGATTGGCTTGTATCCCGGACAAGGCTTTATTGTATTCGGATAAAGGGGAGTATGAGGGCCAGGGCAGTTTACTGCAAAGATCTTATAGCAGAGCAAGATAGACCACTCCTCGAAAAACGCGTAGTATGACGTGTGTGATTGTCGACGCCATTTTTTGAGGCATTTTATTGGGCTTCCCCCACACTGTCATGGCGTCCTTATCTAAATTTCATCTCACTGCTCTGCTATCAATTGTTCTAATCGTAAATCTAAACGACCCGACCTGTCATTCTTTGGGTTCCCCAATAAAAAAGAAAGGTGAGAAAATATTATTATTATTTTCAGTCGATATTCTGTCGTGAAAATTTTATTTTCTCTTCTCCCATAAACGACCATTGGGAAACTAGGTTTGTCGGTACATTAGAAAGTTATTAGACTTATTTTTAATAGATCTTTACTTACCATAATAATAAAGACAATTTTAACACTTCTGTACGTTTTTAGTTTTGTTCTTGTAAGGGATTGTTCTCCAAAATATGGCCCGCGGGACACATTAGGCCAAGTGACCAGGAGATTTTTCGAGTTCAGATTCAAGTCCGAGAACGCGGCGGCTGTTACCCGTTATATCCCTCGAATTGTCGATTCATCACGAGCAAAGATCACAAGCCCGCCGTGAAGAAGGGTGCAATCAAATATTATACAACTCTGCTCTGCCATCTTTGGGTGCAATGGTGGACCGGGGGGTTCGGCGGCGGCCGCAATCAAAGATACGAGAGGAGCTCTGCTCTATAATCTTTGGTCGGAATGGGACGACTGCACGTTATAATGTGCTATCGTTCCACTCTCCCTCTCCCCCTTCTCCCTGTCCCCCTTCTCCCTCTCCCCCCGTATCCCCTTCTCCTTCTCCCCCCTTCTCCCTCTCCCTCCTTCTCCCTCTCTTCTCTCGATCTCTCTCTCCCCTCTCTGCTCTCGATCTCTCGCTCCCCTCTCTTCTCTCGATCTCTCTCTCCCCTCTCTTCTCTCGATCTCTCTCCCTCTCTTCTCTCGATCTCTCTCTCTCCCTCTCTTCTCTTGATCTCCCTCCCTTCCCTCTCTCCCTCCCTTACCTCTTCGTGAGAGTTGGCAGCTCTGCTATGCCTTGGGCCCAAAAGAGGATAGAAAGAAAATACTTAATGGTCTTTGTAAGAAGATTTTAATAAGCTTTTCTACATTTAAGGTAAATTGACATATTAGAGGTAAAAAGCATCTTCAATTTACAGGTCTCTCCACACAACTGAAAACAATTGCATTTAAGTGATATATCATCCATTGTTCAGGCATGTAGTTATGATCATTTTTTTTCTTATTAGTTAATCCTAAATGATATCTCCTGTAATTTCAGATGTCAACAGTGGGTCCAGAATACTCGTCGACAAGATCTCCTGCACCGAACTGCAGAGTATTTGTCAAATAACTGCCGTCTTATGTACATTGTGTGAAATTGTGATTTGTTAACTGCACAAAACTAATGCAAATGGCGATATATGTATTATTGTATCTACGTTGGACATTTTGCTCTTTGGTGTCAGAACGCGGGGTGGGAGATTGCAACCTTCACGTGCTCCGCCCTGTTTCGACAAATCCAATATACCCGGTGTGCATAGTCAAATAAGATCAAATAGAACAAGTTGTCCTCCAACTTTAGGCTGTGCACGCCATACGCAAGAAGAAGAAGATTAAGTGTCAGAACGCAGCCTAAAGAAGGCTTCCGACCTGCAACGTCACCTATTCCTTTTCTCCAGAGATGCTGCCTGACCCACTGAGTTACTCCAGGATTTAGTGTCTATCTCTGTTTAGATTGGACTCGTGGTTGGAGATTGCGGCTGGTCTGGTGATCTAGAACGAGGGCCAAAGTCTCAGAATATGGGTAATGATATTTAGCAATGAGACAAGGAGCAGTTTCTTCACTCAAGGGCTGGGAATCTTGGAATTCTTGATCGCGTGAAATGGTGGAAGTCGCGTCCTTGAAAGGAGAATATTTTTTTTCAAATACGTAAAGGATGAAGGATAATGGAGATAATGTGGGAATAAGGTGTTGAGGTTGCAGGATCAACAATAATCTTACTGATGGTGGTGTGAATTTAGATGGCTTATCCTTGCTTCTATTTCTTACAGAGATACAGCGCGGAAACAGGCCTTCTGGCCCACCGCGTCCGCTTTGACCAGCGATTCCCACACACTAACACCATCCTACAGACACTAGGGACAATTTACACTTATACCAAGCCTACAAACCTGTATGTCTTTGGAGTGTGGGAGGAAACCGAAGATCTCGGAGAACGCCCATTCAGTCACGGAGAGAACATGCGAACTCCGTACAGACATCAACTTTACCGCTGCACCACCATGCCGCCCTTAATCCACTAGGGCACTAGGTCACAATATACTTCCTACATATTCCAGGAATGCATCTCATAAAAATGGGAGAGGTTTAAATGCATTGTAAAATCATAAATCCATGTTGACTTGGACTAATCCTTTTACTGCTATCCAAATGCCCCATTATTACATCTTTAATAATTGACTCCAGCATCTTTCACACCACCAAAGTCGGGCTAACTGGTCTGTAATTCCCCATTTTCTCTCACGCTCCTTTCTTGAAAAGTGGGATAGCATTAGCTATCCTCCAATCCACAGGAACTGATCGTAAATCTATTGATCGTTGGAAAATGATCATATGTATAAATATATATATGTGTATATATGCATGTATGTGTATATATGCATGTATATGTATATGTGTGTATATATGTATGTATATATATGTTTATATATGTGTGTATGTATGCATATAAATGTATCCATATGTATGCGTGTATTTGTATGTGTGCATATGTATGTGTATGCATATGTATGTATGTGTATATTTGTATGTGTGTATATATGTATGTGTATATATATGTGTGTATAAATATATATATATGCATATATTTATTATTACTATATAATTATATATATAATTGTCTTTATGGTTTATGTATATCATCTTACAAGACAAATACATTAATAGTGATTATTTAAATCAAAGTTGCTTCTGATCCATACTTTATTAACTTATAATAACTTTTATAAACTTTATTATCTCTAACTTGCCTCTCACACACAGACACACATTCATATAAATATATAAAATATGTATACGTTAAATTTAATTTTGTGCAGTGTGTGTTAAAGCAATACAAGGGAAACTGCACAATACAATGCAAGGGAAACTACGCAAAGGAGGGGGCTGTTCCCGCTACAAGATACTCGAGGATCTTTGCTTTGGATCAAAGATTATAGAGGAGTTCTATAATCTTTGCTTTGGATTTCAGCGGGTGGCATACCGGAAGTCGCGTGTCGCATTAAGAAATGGCGGCCGTGACGTTCCGTCACGCACTACACGTCAGTCCATTGGATTTCGGAGGAGTGGTCCATCTTGCTCTGCTATAAGATCTTTGGTTTACTGTTCTAGATGTCAGATGTGGGAGGTCATGGAGTCTGAGTGCCCTCCAGACGTCCACATCTGCACCAGGTGCGTCGAGATGGAGCTCCTAAGTGACCGTGTTAGGAACCTGGAACAGCAACTCGATGACCTCTGCTCAGGGAGAGCGAGGAGGTCATAGAAAGGAGTTACAGGGAGGTGGTCACTCCAAGACCACGGGAGACAGAAAACTGGGTCACAGTTAGGAAGATCAACGGGCAGAGGCAGGGACTGGTGAGTACCCCGGTGGCTATACACCTTGAAAATAAGTTACTCATGTTTGAGTAAGGGTGGGGGAGATAGCCTACCTGTGGGCAGCGACAGCGGCCGGGCCTCTGGCACAAAGACCGGTCCTGTTACTCAGAAGGGTAAGGAAAAGAAGAGGAGGGCAATTGTAATATGGGACTCTATAGTTAGGGGGTCGGATAGGTGATTCAGTGGACGCAGACAGGAGACCCGGATGATAGTTTGCCTCCCTGGTGCCAGGGTCAGGGATGTGTCTGAACGTGTCCAAGGAATCCTGAAATGGGAAGGAGAGGAGCCTGGGGTTGTGGTACATATAGGTACCAATGACATAGGTAAAAAAAGAGAAGAGGTCCTGAAAGAAGAATTTAGGGAGTTAGGTAGAGAGTTAAGGAGAAGCACTGCAAAGGTAACAATCTCAGGATTACTACCTGTGCCACGCGAAAGTGAGAGTAGGAATGGAGCGAGGTGGAGGATAAATGAGTGGATGAGGGACTGGTGCAGTGGGTATGGATTCAAGTTTCTGGATCATTGGGACCTCTTTTGGGGAAGGTGCGACCTGTACAGAAAGGACGGGTTGCACTTGAACTCGAGGGGGACCAATATCCTGGCGGGGAGATTTGCAAAGGTTACTGTGGAGACTTTAAACTAGTATGGTTGGGGGGAGGGACTCAAATTGGGAAAGCTAGCAGTCAGTGTGAGGCAGGAGGCAGAGAATGGTAGCACTGTGACCCAAAATGTAGGGGAGAGAGAAGAAAAAGACAATAAACAGAGAATAAGAGAGGGTGTGTTTCTTAAATGTGTATATTTTAATGCTAGGAGCATTGTAAGAAAGGTGGATGAACTTAGAGCCTGGTTGACATCTGGAAGTATGATGTTGTGGCGATCAGTGAAACATGGTTGCAGGAGGGCTGTGATTGGAAACGAAATATTCCAGGATTTCGTTGCTTCAGGTTTGATAGAATTGGAGGGGCAAGAGGTGGAGGTGTTGCATTGCTTATCAGGGAAGATATTACAGCAGTGCTTTGGCAGGATAGATTAGAGGGCTCGTCTAGGGAGGCTATTTTGGTGGAGCTGAGAAATGGGAAAGGGGTAGCAACACTTATAGAGGTGTATTATAGACCGCCAAATGGGGAGCGAGAATTGGAAGAGCAAATATGTAAGGCGATTGCAGATATTAGTAGTAAGCACAAGGTAGTGGTTGTGGGAGATTTCAATTTTCCACACATAGACTGGGAAACACATTATGTAAATGACCTGGATGGGTTGGAGTTTGTAAAATGTGTGCAGGATAGTTTTTTGCAGCAATACATGAAGTACCTATTAGAGAAGGGGCCGTGCTGGACCTCCTGTTAGGTAATGAGACGGGTCAGGTGGCAGAGGTATGCGTTGGGGACCAGTGATCACAATACCATTAGTTTCAATATAATTATGGAGAGGGTCAGAACTGGACCTAGGGTTGAGATTTTTGATTGGAGAAAGGCTAACTTTGAGGAGATGCGAAAGGATTTAAAAGGAGTAAATTGGGACAGTTTGTTTTATGGGAAAGATGTGGAAGAGAAATGGAGGACATTTAAAGGTGAAATTTTAAAAGTACAGAATATTTATGTCCCTGTTCGGTTGAAAGAAAATAGTAGAAATTGGAAAGAGCCATGATTTTCAAGGGAAATTAGATACTTGGTTCAGAAAAAGAGGGAGATCTACAATAATTATAGGCAGCATGGAGTAAATGAGGTGCTTGAGGAGTATAAAGAATATAAAAAGAATCTTAAGAAAGAAATTAGAAAAGCTAAAAGAAGATATGAGGTTGCTTTGGCAAGTAAGGTGAAAGTAAATCCAAAGGGTTTCTACATCTATATTAATAGAAAAAGGATAAGAAGGGATAACATTGGTCCATCAGAGAGTCAGAGTGGACAGCTATCTGCAGAGCCAAATGAGATGGGGGATATATTGAACAATTTATTTTCTTCGGTATTCACCAAGGAGAAGGATATTGAATTATGTGAGGTAAGGGAAACAAGTAGAGTAGCTATGGAAAATATGAGATTCAAAGAAGAGGAAGTACTGACACTTTTGAGAAATATAAAAGTGGATAAGTCTCCAGGTCCGGACAGGATATTCCCTAGGACATTGATGGAAGTTAGTGTAGCGATAGCAGGGGCTATGACAGAAATATTTCAAATGTCAATAGAAACGGGAATGGTACAGGTGGATTGGCCTACTGCGCATGTTGTTCCATTGTTTAAAAAGGGGTCTAAGAGTAAACCTAGCTATTATAGACATGTTAGTTTGACGTCAGTGGGGGGCAAATTAATGGAAAGGCTACTTAGAGATAATATATATAAGCATCTGGATTAACAGGGTCTGATTAGGAACAGTCAACGTGGATTTGTGCCTGGAAGGTCATGTTTGACTAATCTTCTTGAATTCTTTGAAGAGGTTACTAGGGAAATTGATGAGGTTAAAGCAGTGGATGTTGTATATATGGACTTCAGTAAGGCCTTTGACAAGGTTCCTCATGGTTAAGAAGGTTCAATGGTTGGGTATTAATGGTGGAGTAGCAAGATGGATTCAACAGTGGCTGAATGGGAGATGCCAGGGAGTAATGGTGGATGGTTGTTTGTTAGGTTGGAGGCCAGTGACTAATGGGGTGCCACAGGGATCTGTGTTGGGTCCACTGTTGTTTGTCATGTACATCAATGATCTGGATGATGGTGTGGTAAATTGGATTAATAAGTATGCAGATGATACTAAGATAGGTGGGGTTGTGGATAATGAAGTCGATTTTCAGAGCCTACAGAGAGATTTATGCCAGTTGGAAGAGTGGGCTAAAAGATGGCAGATGGAGTTTAATGCTGATAAGTGTGAGGTGCTACATCTTGGCAGGACAAATCAAAATAGGACATACATGGTAAATGGTGGGGAATTGAAGAATGCAGGTGAACAGAGGGACCTGTGAATAACTGTGCACAGTTCCCTGAAAGTGGAATCTGATGTAGATAGGGTGGTAAAGAAAGCTTTTGGTGTGCTGGCCTATATAAATCAGAGCAATGAGTATAGGAGTTGGGATGTAATGTTAAAATTGTACAAGGCATTGGTGAGGCCAATTCTGGAGTATGGTGTACAATTTTGGTCGCCTAATTATAGGAAGAATGTCAACAAAATAGAGAGAGTACAGAGGAGATTTACTAGAATGTTGCCTGGGTTTCAGCAACTAAGTTACAGAGAAAGTTTGAACAAGTTAGGGCTCTATTCTTTGGAGCGCGGAAGCTTAAGGGGGGACTTGATAGAGGACTTTAAAATGATGAGAGGGATAGACAGAGTTGACGTGGATAAGCTTTTCCCACTGAGAGTAGGGAAGATTCAAACAAGGGGACATGACTTGAGAATTAAGTCAAGTCAAGTCAAGTCAAGTCAAGTGTATTTGTCACATACACATACGAGATGTGCAGTGAAATGAAAGTAGCAATGCTCGCGGACTTTTGTGGAAAAGACACACAACCAAACAAACTCCTAACTATAACTAGGGGAGAATACGTGTTCGGCACGGACTAGAAGGCTCGAGATGGCCTGTTTCCGTGCTGTAATTGTTATATGGTTATGTGGTTATATGGTTATAAACACAATCATAACACACATATTCTTTTACATAATAAATATTGGAAGGAAAAACGTTCAGTAGAGTTACCCCCTGGTGAAATAGGCGTTTACAGTCCGAATGGCCTCTGGGAAGAAACTCCTTCTCAACCTCTCCGTTCTCACCGCATGGCAACGGAGGCGTTTGCCTCATTATAGCAGCTGGAACAGTCCGTTGCAGGGGTGGAAGGGGTCTCTCATCACAAGGGACTGAAGTTTAAGGGTAACATGAGGGGGTACATCTTTACTCAGAGAGTGGTGGCGGTGTGGAATGAGCTTCCGGTGAAGGTGGTGGAGGCAGGTTCGTTTTTATAATTTAAAAATAAATTGGATAGTTATATGGACGGGAAAGGAATGGAGCGTTATGGTCTGAGCACAGGTATATGGGACTAGGGGAGAATACGTGTTCGGCATGGACTAGAAGGGTCGAGATGGCCTGTTTCCGTGCTGTAATTGTTATATGGTTATATGGTCGTGCTAATGAGGGGAAGGACGGAAAGATTGGGGAGATTAATGCGCGGTTTAGGAGTTGGTGCAGGAGGCATGGTTTCACATTTCTAGACCAATGACATCTCTTCTGGGGAATTGGTGACCTTAAGAAGACGGATGGGTAACACCGCAGTATCAGAGAGCTGCAGGTCTAAAATGTTTGTCGTAGTAAGGTATTTCAACGTTCCCATTATTTACTGGTCGAACCCGTCTCCAGTCGCCCCCCCCCATCTTCCTCTCGCCCCCATTCACTCCCCCTCCTCATCTTCTTCTCCTCCCTCCTCCTCTCCCCATCCTCCTCTCCCCCTCCTCCTCTACCCATCCTCTCCCCCTCCTCCTCTCCCCCTCCTCCTCTCCCCGCTCCTCGGCTCCCACCTCTCTCCCCATCCTGTCCCTTGCTCTCCTTCCCCGACCTCTCTCCTCTTCTATACTCCCTCTCCCCCCCTCTCTTCCCCCCTTTCTTTCTCTCTCCCATTCTCTCTTCCCATATCTCCACCCCCTCCTCCCTCCCTTGCCACCCCCTCTCACCCTCTTCTGCCCGCGTACTCCCCCCCTCCTTCTTCCGCCTCCCATGCCCGGTCTTCTCTCCTCTCTCCCCCTCTTCCATCTTCTCTCCCATCCCTCACTCCCCCCTCTTTCCCCCTCCGTCCCTCTCTCATATTTCTCTCTCCTCTCCCTCCGCCCTCTCTTCCTGCCCTTTCTCCCCTTTACTCTTCCCCATCTTCCCCTCACTCTCTCAGAACTGCTGTAGGTTTGGGAGCAACAGCAGCAGGAGTTTAACAAGAGATACGACTGATTGGCTCCAGCCCAAGTGGGAGGAGAGAAGTGAAAACAGTTAAAGTAGAGGCCAAGGACAGGCAGACTTGACTCAGAACTGCTGTAGTTTTGGGAGCAACAGCAGCAGGAGGTTAGCAAGAGATACGACTGATTGGATCTAGCCCAAGTAGGAGGAGAGAAGTGAAAACAGTTAAAGTAGAGGCCAAGGACAGGCAGACTTGACTCAGAACTGCTGTAGTTTTGGGAGCAACAGCAGCAGGAGTTTAGCACGAGATACGACTGATTGGCTCTAGCCCAAGTGGGAGGAGAGAAGTGAAAACAGTTAAAGTAGAGGCCAAGGACAGGCAGACTTGACTCAGAACTGCTGTAGGTTTGGGAGCGACAGCAGCAGGAGCTTAGCAAGAGATACGACTGATTGGCTCTAGCCCAAGTGGGAGGAGAGAAGTGAGTCAGTGCTGGGAAAACAGTTGAAAACTGAGGAATTTGGTTTGTAAATTGGTAAATCAGGCAATTTATCAGTCAATTTAAGCAAGACTGCTCTTAGCGAGCGGCAGTGAGTGAGCGGCCTTGTGAGGGAAGTGTTAGTCTTTGGCTCGAGAGTCTTCGGCGAGGAGACGAAAGAAGGAAATGTCAGGCAAGCTGATTCAGTGCAATGCTTGCAGTATGTGGGAGGTCAAGGACACCGCTAGTGCCTCTGGCTGCTACAAATGCGAGAAGTGCATCCAGGTAGAGCCCCTGAAGGGCCGTGTTGGGGAACTGGAGAAGCAAGTGGATGACCTCCGGTTCGTCCGAGAAACGGAGTCGTTCCTCGACAAGTCATACAGTACGATTGTTACACCTAAGGTACTGGACGAGAAAAGGTGGGAGACAGTGAGAACGGGGGGGAAGCATAGAATGCCAACGTCCCCGGGTGTTGCACCTCTTGTGAACAGGTTCACCCACTTAGAAGCTGTCGGGACAGAAGAGGTGTTTACACTGGGCGACGGACTGGCTTGTGATGCGAATAGGGCTGTTGAGCCAAAACCAAAAAGGCCTAAGGCAGGCAACGCCATTGTAGTGGGAGACTCCATTGTGAGAGGTACGCACAGGGGTTTCTGCGGCAACAGACGGGATGCGAGGATGGTGTGCTGCGTTCCTGGTGCCAGGATCCAGGATGTCACGGACAGAGTGCAGCAAATCCTCAAGGGCGAAGGTGAACATCCGGAAGTGGTAGTGCATGTCGGCACAAACGATGTCGGAAAGAAGGGGATGAATATTCTGCAGCGTGACTTTACAGAGCTCGGAAAAATGCTGAAAAGCAGGACCTCCAGGGTTGTTATCTCCGGTTTGCTTCCAGTTCCTCGTGCTGGCGAGAGCAGGAACAGGGAGATACGGGACCTGAACGTGTGGCTGAGGAACTGGTGCACGGGGCAGGGATTTAGATTCTTAGATCACTGGGATCTGTTTTGGGGTAAGGGGGAACTGTACAAAACGGACGGATTGCATCTTAACAGGTGGGGGGCCAGCATTCTGGCAGGCAGGTTTGCCACTGCTACACGGGTGGTTTTAAACTGAATAAGGGGGGGTGGGGTGTCGAATGGGATAGCGGAGGATGGAGTTAAAGGGAAAGGGTTTCTTAAATGTGTGAGCGTAGAGACAGAGGGGTGTAAAATGAGGGTAGAAGCAATAGGTAGCAAGGTGAAAAGTAAAAGTGGCAGGCAGACAAAACCAGGGCAAAAATCAGAAAGGGCCACTTTTCAACATAATTGTATTAGGGGTAAGAGTGTTGTAAAAACAAGCCTGAAGGCTTTGTGTCTCAATGCAAGGAGCATTCGTAATAAGGTGGATGAGTTGAATGTGCAGATAGCTATTAATGACTATGATATAGTTGGGATCACGGTGACATGGCTCCAGGGTGACCAAGGCTGGGAGCTGAACATCCAGGGATATTCAATATTCAGGAAGGATAGAGAGAAAGGAAAAGGAGGTGGGGTAGCGTTGCTGATTAGAGAGGAGATTAACGCAATGGAAAGGAAGGACATTAGTTTGGAGGATGTGGAATCGGTATGGGTAGAGCTGCGAAACACTAAGGGGCAGAAAACGCTGGCGGGTGTTGTGTACAGGCCACCTAACAGTAGTAGTGAAGTTGGAGATTGTATCAAACAGGAAATTAGAAATGCGTGCGACAAAGGCAAAACAGTTATAATGGCTGACTTCAATCTACATATAGATTGGGTGAATCAAATTGGCAGGGGTGCTGAGGAAGAGGATTTCTTGGAATGTATGCGGGATAGTTATCTAAATCAACATGTAGAGGAAACAACGAGAGAGCAGGCTATTTTAGACTGGGTATGAGTAATGAGGAAGGGTTAGTTAGCAGTCTTGTTGTACGTGCCCCCTTGGGCAAGAGTGACCATAATATGGTTGAGTTCTTCATTAGGATGGAGAGTGACATTGTTAATTCAGAAACAATGGTTCTGAACTTAAAGAAAGGTAACTTTGAGGGTATGAGACGTGAATTGGCCAAGATTGACTGGCAATTAATTCTAAAAGGGTTGACGGTGGATATGCAATGGAAGACTATAAAGACTGCATGGATGAACTACAAAAATTGTTCATCCCAGTTTGGCAAAGAATAAATCAGGGAAGGTAGTGCAACCGTGGATACCAAGGGAAATCAGGGATAGTATCAAAGCGAAGGATGATGCGTACAAATTAGCCAGAAAAAGCAGCATACCGGAGGACTGGGAGAAATTCAGAGACCAGCAGAGGAGGATAAAGGGCTTAATTAGGAAAGGAACAATAGATTATGAAAGAAAACTGGCAGGGAACATAAAAACTGACTGCAAAGGTTTTTATAGATATGTGAAAAGAATAGTTAAAACAAATGTAGGTCCCTTGCAGTCAGAAACAGGTGAGTTGATCATGGGGAACAAGGATATGGCGGCCAATTGAATAACTACTTTGGTTCCGTCTACACTAAGGAAGACATAAATAATCTGCCGGAAATAGCAGGGAACCGTGGGTCAAAGGAGTTGGAGGAATTGAGTGAAATCCAGGTTAGCCGGGAAGTGGTCTTGGGTAAATTGAATGGATTAAAGGCCGATAAATCCCCAGGGCCAGATAGGCTGCATCCCAGAGTACTTAAGGAAGTAGCTCCAGAAATAGTGGATGCATTAGTAATAATCTTTCAAAACTCTTTAGATTCTGGAGTAGGTCCTGAGGATTGGCGGGTAGCAAACGTACCCCACTTTTTAAGAAGGGAGGGAGAGAGAAAACGGGGAATTACAGACCAGTTAGTCTAACATCGGTAGTGGGGAAACTGCTCGAGTCAGTTATTAAAGATGGGATAGCAGCACATTTGGAAAGTGGTGAAATCATTGGACAAAGTCAGCATGGATTTACAAAAGGTAAATCATGTCTGACGAATCTTATAGAATTCTTCGAGGATGTAACTAGTAGCGTGGATAGGGGAGAACCAGTGGATGTGGTGTATCTGGACTTCCAGAAGGCTTTCGACAAGGTCCCACATAAGAGATTAGTATACAAACTTAAAGCACACGGCATTGGGGGTTCAGTATTGATGTGGATAGAGAACTGGCTGGCAAACAGGAAGCAAAGAGTAGGAGTAAACGGGTCCTTTTCACAATGGCAGGCAGTGACTAGTGGGGTACCGCAAGGCTCAGTGCTGGGACCCCAGCTATTTACAATATATATTAATGATCTGGATGAGGGAATTGAAGGCAATATCTCCAAGTTTGCGGATGACACTAAGCTGGGGGGCAGGGTTAGCTGTGAGGAGGATGCTAGGAGACTGCAAGGTGACTTGGATAGGCTGGGTGAGTGGGCAAATGTTTGGCTGTTGCAGTATAATGTAGATAAATGTGAGGTTATCCATTTTGGTGGCAAAAACAGGAAAGCAGACTATTATCTAAATGGTGGCCGACTAGGAAAAGGGGAGATGCAGCGAGACCTGGGTGTCATGGTACACCAGTCATTGGAAGTAGGCATGCAGGTGCAGCAGGCAGTGAAGAAAGCGAATGGTATGTTAGCTTTCATAGCAAAAGGATTTGAGTATAGGAGCAGGGAGGTTCTACTGCAGTTGTACATGGTCTTGGTGAGACCACACCTGGATATTGCGTACAGTTTTGGTCTCCAAATCTGAGGAAGGACATTATTGCCATAGAGAGAGTGCAGAGAAGGTTCACCAGACTGATTCCTGGGATGTCAGGACTGTCTTATGAAGAAAGACTGGATAGACTTGGTTTATACTCTCTAGAATTTAGGAGATTGAGAGGGGATCTTATAGAAACTTACAAAATTCTTAAGGGGTTGGACAGGCTAGATGCAGGAAGATTGCTCCCGATGTTGGGGAAGTCCAGGACAAGGGGTCACAGCTGAAGGATAAGGGGGAAATCCTTTAAAACCTAGATGAGAAGAACTTTTTTTCACACAGAGAGTGGTGAATCTCTGGAACTCCCTGCCACAGAGGGTAGTCGAGGCCAGTTCATTGGCTATATTTAAGAGGGAGTTAGATGTGGCCCTTGTGGCTAAGGGGATCAGAGGGTATGGAGAGAAGGCAGGTACGTGATACTGAGTTGGATGATCAGCCATATATAAGCATCTGGATAAACAGGGTCTGATTAGGAACAGTCAACATGGATTTGTGCCTGGAAGGTCATGTTTAACTAATCTTCTTGAATTTTTTGAAGATGTTACTCGGGAAATTGATGAGGGTAAAGCAGTGGATGTTGTGTATATGGACTTCAGTAAGGCCTTTGACAAGGTTCCTCATGGAAGGTTGGTTAAGAAGGTTCAATGGTTGGGTATTAATGGTGGAGTAGCAAGATGGATTCAACAGTGGCTGAATGGGAGATGCCAGAGAGTAATGGTGGATGGTTGTTTGTCAGGTTGGAGGCCAGTGACGAGTGCGGTGCCACAGGGATCTGTGTTGGGTCCACTGTTGTTTGTCATGTACATCAATGATCTGGACGATGGTGTGGTAAATTGGATTAGTAAGTATGCAGATGATACTAAGATAGGTGGGGTTGCGGGTAATGAAGTAGAGTTTCAAAGTCTACAGAGAGATTTATGCCAGTTGGAAGAGTGGGCTGAAAGATGGCAGATGGAGTTTAATGCTGATAAGTGTGAGGTGCTACATCTAGGCAGGACAAATCAAAATAGGACGTACATGGTAAATGGTAGGGAATTGAAGAATGTAGGTGAACAGAGGGATCTGGGAATAACTGTGCACAGTTCCCTGAAAGTGGAATCTCATGTAGATAGGGTGGTAAAGAAAGCTTTTGGTGTGCTGGCCTTTATAAATCAGAGCATTGAGTATAGAAGTTGGGATGTAATGTTAAAATTGTACAAGGCATTGGTGAGGCCAATTCTGGAGTATGGTGTACAATTTTGGTCGCCTAATTATAGGAAGGATGTCAACAAAATAGAGAGAGTACAGAGGAGATTTATTAGAATGTTGCCTGGGTTTCAGCAACTAAGTTACAGAGAAAGGTTGAACAAGTTAGGGCTTTATTCTTTGGAGCGCAGAAGGTTAAGGGGGGACTTGATAGAGGTTTTTAAAATGATGAGAGGGTTAGACAGAGTTGACGTGGAAAAGCTTTTCCCACTGAGAGTAGGGAAGTTTGAGACAAGGGGACATGACTTGAGAATTAAGGGACTGAAGTTTAGGGGTAACATGAGGGGGAACTTCTTTACTCAGAGAGTGGTAGCTGTGTGGAATGAGCTTCCAGTGAAGGTGGTGGAGGCAGGTTCGTTTTTATAATTTAAAAATAAATTGGATAGTTGTATGGATGGGAAAGGAATGGAGGGTTATGGTCTGAGCGCAGGTATATGGGACTAAGGGAGATTATGTGTTCGGCACGGACTAGAAGGGTCGAGATGGCCTGTTTCCGTGCTGTAATTGTTATATGGTTATATTGAATGGCGGTGCAGGCTCGAAGGGCCGAATGGCCTACTCCTTCACCTTGTTTCTATATTTCTATGTTTCTCCCCCCAGTCTCCCCCACCCCCCCCCCCCCACTATCTCACCCCCTCACTCCCTTCCTCTCTCCCCCTCTTTCCCCTTCTCTCCCCTCTCCCCCATCTCTGCCCCCTCTCTGTATCTGCCCCTCTCTCTCTCTCTCTGCCCCTCTCTCTGTCTCTGCCCCTCTCTCTGTCTCTGCCCCTTTATCTGTGTCTCTGTCCCACTCTCTGTGTCTCTGCCCCCTCTCTCTCTGCCCTCTCTCTCTCTCTAACCCTCCTCCCTCCCATTCTAGACGCGCCTGCGAGTTGGGGGCTGTGCTCAAGAGGATAGGGCGGGTAGGGGTAAAATAAACGAATGAATAATATTAAATTAATATCAACGGGGTAGTTAGTGTGTGTGTGTGGGGGGGGGGTTAGTGTGTGTGTGTGTGTGCGTGTGTGTGCGTGTGTGTGTGCGTGTGTGTGTGTGTGTGTGTGTGTGTGTGTGTGTGTGTGTGTGCGTGTGTGTGTGTGTGTGTGTGTGTGTGTGTGCGTGTGTGTGTGTGTGCGTATGTGTGTGTGTGCGTGTGTGTGTGTGCGGGTGCGTGTGCGTGTGCGCGCGCGTGTGTGTGTGTGTGTGTGTGTGTGTGTGTGTGTGTGTGTGTGTGTGTGTGAGTGTGTGTGTGTGTGTGTGTGTGTGTGTGTGTGTGTGTGTGTGTGTGTGTGTGTGTGTGTGTGTGTGTGTGTGTGTGTGTGACACCGCAGGGGAGTTTTGGGGACGGGACGCAACAGGTCCCACTTTGTCTAGTATAAATAGAACAGGGTAACCAGAGAGAGAGTGGAACTGTGCATGAATCAAAGTGGCAAGTCTATGTGAAGGCACTGGAGATGAACAAAGTCCTAAACAAGTATATCTGCTCTCTTTTTACCGTGGAGATAGTCAGGATCTCGGATCATCTTGCGGTAGTCAATGGTAGTGTCTTGAAAGCAGTCAGTATTGCGGTCACAGAGATGCTGAAGGTTTGACACATATGAAGTTAGACAAATCTCCCGGCATGATCAGGTATAACTGATGACACTGTGGGAAGCTAGAGAGGAAATTGCGGGAGCCATGGCTGAGAGTTATTAGTCATCATTCAATACAGGTGACATGTTGAAAGACTGGAAGGTGGCAAATGTGCGTCTATTCAAGAAGGGCTGCAAGGACAATGCTGGGAACAACAGGCCAGTGAGCTTTAATATCTGTGGTCCAAAAATTACTTGGGTAATCTTATGGATAGGGTACACTACATGCATTTAGATGGACAAAGGCTGATTAAGGATCTCAGCATGGTTATGTACGTGGGTGGTTATTTCTCAGGAATCCGATTGGGTTTCCTGAGGGTGTGACCAGGGAGGTCATTGAAGACAAAGCTGTTGACATTGTATGCGTGACTTTCAATAAGGCATCCGTCATGGTTCACTATGGACAGCTGCTCTGGAAGGTTAGATCCCATAGGGTTCACTGAGAGATAGTTCAATGGATACAACAATGGCTTCATGGAATGAAGCAGATGATGATGGAATGGTGCTTTTCTGACTGGAGTCCTGTGACCAGTCGTGTGTTTTAAGGTTAGTTGCCGGGCCTATTGCTGTTTGTCACCTATATCAATGATTTGGATGAGAATGTACATGGCATGATTAGAAAGTTTGCAGGCGACACTAAAGTGGGTGGTATTGTAGATAGTGGAGATAGCTGTCAAATATTGCCACAGGATAATGATCGCTTCGGAAAATGGGCTGAGGGATGGTGTTGGAATTTAATACAAATACATGTGAGGTGTTGCATTACATGGGCACGACCTACACAGTGAACAATGGGGCTCTGGGGAGTGGTGTAGAGCACGGGCATCTTGAATACAGGTATCCAGTTCGTCGAAAGTGCCATCACACTTAGATATGGTGCTTAAAAAAGCTGTTGGCACATTGGCCTTGAACAGTCAGAGTATTGAATATAATAGTTGGGAGGTCATGTTGAAGTTGTATAATACGTTGGCGAAGCTGCTTTTTGAGAACCGTGTTCAGTTTTGCGCACCGTGCTATTGGAAAGGGGGCAGAGAGGATTTCCCAGGATGGTGCAAGCCTCGAAGGCCCGAGGAATAGGAGAGGTTGTACAGGATAGGACTCTATTCCTTGAGCACAGGAGGATGAGGGGTGGCCTTACATAGAAACATAGAATCATAGAAAATAGGTGCAGGAGTAGGCCATTCGGCTCTTTGAGCCTACATCGCCATTCGATATGATCATGGCTGATCATCCGACTCCATATCCCATCCCTGCCTTCTCTCCATACCCCCTGATCCCTTTAGCCACAAGGGCCACATCTAACTCCCTCTTAAATATAGCCAATGAACTGGCCTCAACTACCTCCTGTGGCAGAGAATTCCACAGATTCAGCACTCTCTGTGTAAAAAATGATTTTATCATCTCGGTCCTAAAATACTTCCCTCTTATCCTTAAACTGTGACCCCCAAGTTCTGGACTTCCCCAACATCGGTAATATTCTTCCTGCATCTAGCCTGTCCAACCCCTTAAGAATTTTGTAAGTTTCTATAAGAACCCCCCTCAATCTTCTAATTTCTAGCGATACAAGCCGAGTCCATCCAGTCTTTCTTCATATATAAGTCCTGCCATCCCAGGAATCAGTCTGGTGAACCTTCTCTGTACTCCCTCTATGGCAAGAATGTCTCAGATTAGGATACCAAAACTGTACGCAATACTACAGGTGTGGTCTCACAAAGACCCTGTTCAACTGCAGTAGAACCTCCCTGCTCTTATACTCAAATCATTTTGCTATGAAAAACTGTATACCTTATATACACCTTACACAGGAGTTTAAAATCATGGAAGGAAAAGATCGGGTAGATGCACAGAGCCTTTTGCCCAAAGTTGGGGAATCGAGAACCAGATGACGTAGGATTAAAGTGAAGAGGGAAATATTAATAGTATCCCGAGGGATTCTGCTTTCACAAAAAGGGTGGTGGTGTATGGAACAAACTGCCAGAGTCGGTAGTTGCGACAGATACTATTTCACGTTTAATACATGTACGTGGTTTGCACATTTTCATTGCTTTAGACAAGTACGCGGATGTACATCTTAAGAGGGCAGTAACGTTGAACCTTCTTGTGTAGATAGGGCATGTTGGCCAGTATTCTAAAGTTGGGCGGAAGGACCTGTTTCCATGCTGTGAGACTCTATGACTACGCCTTTATACGTCCAATCTGCAATTCAATCATGACTGGTGTATCTTTCCCACTTAACCCTACTTTATGCCTTCTCTCCATAACCTCTTGCTCATCAAGAATATTTTAATCCCGCCTTAAAAATATCCATTGATTGCTCGCACATCCGACTGTGGCAATGGATTCGACAAATTCACCACGGGAGACTAAAGACATTCTTCCTCGTTTCCTTTCTAAAGGCACGACATTTTATTCGGAGGCGGTACCCTCTGACTATCGACTCTCCCACTAGTGGAAACACTTCTCCACGTCCATTCTATCCAGGCCGTTCATGGCCGTCCGAAGGGGGGGGGGGGGGTGCGTTGGGTGCAACCACAACCCCCTTTTTTTCCCTTAAGAAAAAAAAAGTCACCCAAAAAAAAAAAAACATTTAAAATCACTTTGGAAACGGCCAGTTCTATATTCTCTCGTCCCCGGGCGGGAGTGGCTGAATCTGAACCCAACGGCTGTAACCCCAACACCAGTTGCCGCTGCGGCGGAGCCCGCTCCCCTCGCCTCCCCCTGCCGCCGGGGCCCAAGCCATCTCTCTCCCCACACCACCCCAGCTGACCCCCGCTGGGCCCTCGTTGGGCTCATTCCACCCCCACTGAGCTCACGCCACCCCTGCTTGGGCCATGCCACCCTTGCTGACCCCTGCTGCGCACACGCCACCCCTGCCGGGTCCACCCCACCCCCGCTGGGTCCACGACACCCTCGCTGACCCCCGCTGGGCACACGCCACCCCCGCTGGGCCCACGCCACCCTCACTGACATCCGCTGGGTCTGCGCAACCCCCAAGGAGCCCACGCCACCTTCATTCCCCCCACCCGCTGGGCCCGCGCCACCTTCATCTTCGCCCCCCCCCCCCGCAAGAAAGAGGGGGCATGTGAGAGGGGGGAGGGGAGAGAGAGAGGGGAAGGGAGTTGAGAGAGAGATGGGGAGGGGAATAATCTTGAGTGAGATTTCAAAATTAAGGTAGGTTTTGGAGCTATTATATTTTCTCCTCCATATGAATAATATTAAACAATATCAAATAATATCAAACAATTGGAACTGCTTTCATTCCCTTGATAACAATACTGAAAAATATGAATTCCACAGTTTGTGACATAAATACACATTTGAATGGGATCATTATATACAGATGTAACATTTCCATTTTGAGATCGGGGGGGAGGGGGGGGGAGTGCTGGGGGAAAATATGCGTCAAGCCGATAGCCTTATCGTTAAAGAGTTAAAAGATAGCCTAATCGATAAAGCGCTGAGAAGAGGAATCAGAGCTGCCAAGGAAAGATACTCTGAGAAGTTGAGGAGCAAGTTCTCAGCTAATGATTCTTCTTCAGTTTGGAAGGGTATGCAATAACTCACCAGCTATAAGAGGAAAGCCTCCCGCTCTTTGGACAATCGTCAGCTGACGAACAACCTAAATGCGTATTACTGCAGGCTTAAAAAACAGAAACGTAACCCCGAATCCACCTCCCCAACAAACACAGCCAGATCCCCGTCTGCAAAGAATGGACTCGGCACCCTCTCCGTCCCATTCGCCACTTCACACCTACTTAAGGCAAGACTCCAGTATGAAAATAGTGGAACCTTTCCCACCCCACCCAACCCACTCACAGTCTGACCTCAGTCTGCAAAGACTGGGCCCTTCTACACCCACCCCACTCCAATCACCACTTCACACCCAATGACTGCACCTCCACAGACACCCCTGTCAAGCTTCTCAAGTGTGTGGATGACAAAATCCTCATTGGGCTGATCCAGGATGGGGACCTCTGTACTCTTTTCAGTTTGTCATATTTCCTATAACATGTTGCCCAGTACTGAACACAATATTCTAAATGCAGTCTCACCAACGTTTTATACAACTGCAACATGACCTCCCAACTTCTCTCATCAATACTCTGACTGATGAGGGCCAAAGTGCCAAAATACTTTTTGACCACCTGAAATACCTGCGACACGACCTTTAAGGAACCATGCAACCATCAACCAATCCTCTGCCCACCTGGCTAATTGATCCAGATTCTGCTGCAATCTTTCACAATCATCTTCAGTATCTGCAAAACCACTCACTTCTGTATCATCAGCAAACTTGCTAATCTTGCCCTGTTCTCTGACGTTTCAGAGTGCTGGAGTAACTCAGCGGGTCGGGTGAGTATAGAAGTTGGGAGGTCATGTTGCAGTTGCATAAGAAGTTGGTGAGACCGCATTCAGTGTCTTGTGTTCAATTCTGGGCACCATGTTATAGGAAAGATGTCATCAAACTGGAAAGAGTACAGTGAAGATGTATGTTGCCAGGACTAGAGGGCCAGAGCCATAGGGAGAGGTTGAGTAGGCTGGGGCTCTATTTCATGGAGCACAGGAGGCTGAGGGATGATCTAATAGAGGTGTATAAAATCATGATTTGAATAGATATGGTTGAGTCTTTTGCCCAGAGTAAGTGAATCGAGGAGCAGAGGACATAGGTTTAAGGTGAAGGGCAAAATATTTAATAGGAATCTGAGGGGTATGTTTTTCACACAAAGGGTGGTAGGTGTATGGAACAAGCTGCCAGAGCAGGTAGTTGTGGCAGGGACTATCGCAACATTTAAGAAGCAGTTAGACAGGTACATGGATAGGACAAGTTCGGAGGGATATGGATCAAACGTGGGCAGGTGGAACTAGTGCAGATGGGACATGCTGGGCCGAAGGGCCTGTTTCCACATTGTATCACCCTATGACTCTATATTTCCCTCTCAAACATATGCTCCTGCCTTCTCCCCATTACCTCTGACAGCCCTATCAATCAAGAAACTATCAATCTCCTAGGGGAAAAATGTCCATTGACTTGACCTCCACAGTTGTCTGTGGCAATGAATTCCACAGTTCACCACCCTCTAACTTAAGTAATTCCTACTCATCTCCTTCCTAAAGGAATGTCTTTTAATTCTGAGGCTGTGGCCACTGGTCCTAGACTCTCCCACTGGTGAACCATCCTCTCCAACTCCACTCAATCCAGGTTTTTACCAGGCTGGGACAGACGGCAACAGCTTCACACCATGTCCCAAAGCTTGTGTCCTGTCCTGCATCACCCAAGGCTACAGAGACGTTATAGGAGAGGGCAAGCACTGTAACAAAGTAGCTCACGGTGGTTTGGTCAACATTCAGTAATGTCAATGCATGGCACATCATGAATATTACTGAAGAACGGTCTTGACCCGATCTGTACCTTTTCTCCAGAGATGCTGCCTGACCCACTGAGTTACTCCAGCACTCTGTGACATGTCACCTATCCATGTTCTCCACATATGCTGCCTGACTCACTGAATCACTCCAGCATGTTGTGACTATTTTCCCTTCACCCATCTGCCCAACCCCACTCTCCCCCCTCCTTTCCTATGCTCCTTTCCACCCAGAAAACTCTCTCTATGCTGCGCAGCTGACAGACGTCTGGACAGACATCTTCAACCTGTCACTTGCCCAAGCAGTTGTCCTCACGTGCCTTAAAACCACCTCAATCGTGCCAGTGTCAAAGCACTCTACTGCGGCAAGCCTCAACGACTTCCGCCCAGTTGCATTTACCCCCATCATCACCAAGTGCTTCGAGAGGTTGGTCCTGGCACACATCAAAGGCTCCTACCGCCCACACTGGATCCATATCAGTTTGCCTACCGCAAGAATAGTATGGAGGATGCCATCTCAACGGCACTTCACTCCGCCCTCTCTCACCTCGACAACAGAGACACTTACGTAAGAATGCTGTTCATCGATTACAGCTCAGCATTCAACACCATTATACCATCTAAACTGATCACCAAGCTCGGTAACCTGGGCATCGACCCCTCGCTCTGCAACTGGATTCTGGACTTTCTAACCAACAGACCCCAGTCTGTTAGGTTAGACAAGCACACCTCTTCAAACCTCACCCTGAACACCGGCGCTCCACAGGGCCGTGTGCTGAGCCCCCTCCTCTACTCCCTCTTCACCTACGACTGCACACCTGTACATGGTACTAACACCATCATCAAGTATGCAGATGATACAACGGTGATTGGCCTGATCAGCAACAACGATGAGTCGGCCTATAGGGAGGAGGTCCAGCACCTAGCAGCATGGTGCGTTGACAACAACCTGGCCCTTAACGTCAAGAAGACCAAGGAGCTCATTGTAGACTTCAGGAAGTCTAGGGGCGGCACGCACACCCCCATCCACATCAGCGGGACAGAGGTGGAACGTGTTTCCAGCTTCAGGTTCCTGGGGGTCAACATCTCCGATGACATCTCTTGGACCCACAATACCTCAACTCTGATCAGGAAGGCTCACCAGCGTCTCTTCTTCCTGAGGAGACTGAAGAAGGTCCATCTGTCTCCTCAGATCCTGGTGAACTTCTACCGCTGCACCATCGAGAGCATCCTTACCAACTGTATCACAGTATGGTATGGCAACTGCTCTGTCTCCGACCGGAAAGCACTGCAGAGGGTGGTGAAAATTGCCCAACGCATCACCGGTTCCTCGCTCCCCTCCATTTAGTCTGTCCAAAGCAAGCGTTGGCTGCGGAAGGCGCTCAGCATCGCCAAGGACTGCCCCCACCCCAACCATGGTATGTTTACCCTCCTACCATCCGGGAGGCGCTACAGGTCTCTGCGTTGCCGACCAGCAGGTCCAGGAACAGCTTCTTCCCTGCGGCTGTCACTCTACTCAACAATGTACCTCAGTGACTGCCAATCACCCCCCCCCCCCCCCGGACACTCCTCCCACAGTAAAAACACTATGTCTGTATACATGCAAATAGATTTATTTATTGAAATCATATTCTATGTCGCTCTTCCTGGGAGATGCTAACTGCATTTTGTTGTCTCTGTACTGACAATGCCAATTAAAGTTGAATCTGAATCTGAATCTGAATCTTTGCCTTTACATTTCACTCCTCTTTCAAATCTGCTCTACTTATCTACATGCAATTTTCTTCTTCACTTTTTAGTCATAGAATAATGCATTGTGGAAACAGGCCCTTCAGCCCCTTGCCTACACCGACCAACGTCCCATCTACACTAGTCCCACTCACATGCGTTTGGCCCATTTGTATCTTAATCTGTCCTATCCACGTACGTGTCCAAATGTCTCTTAAACATTAGGATAGTCCCAGTCTTAACTACCTCATCTGGCAGCTCGTTACATACACCCAGCACCCTTTGTGTGAAAAAGCTACTTCAGATTCCTGTTAATTTCTGAAATATTGGTCATAGATTTGGTGCAAAAATGCTCCAAAACAAGGCTCAGAATGGATCAGAGAGCATCTAAAACCCCAGACCCTGGCATCGAGGGACGTCACGCTTCGCGCTCAGTTTTGGCACAGGGGAGGTGGCGAAATGGGGGAGCGGCAGCATTGCGGGGCACATGGGCGGAAAACCCGGGGGGGGGAGGGCAGAGGGGACACGTCCCCCACATGTTGAGAGGTGGGCGACATCCCCGCCAGGTTAACCTGCCTGTGCTTGCGGGAAATATAGCCAGCGCGGAGAAGCAGCGCTATTATCCCGTTAGTCCAGACAGGGCTGTAGTTCAGCCGGTGAGACAAGTAGTTGAGCTGCATTTAGCGCTGGATTGAGCCTCCGAAGCCTCGCGCGCGTGTGTGAGTGTGCGCATGCGCGCGCGGCCGCCAAAAAATGGTTTCCCCTGTCCCCTTCATGTTTTGATAGTGTTTAATCTTGGCGGGGCAGGTTAGTTAGTTGCCTAAAATAAGAAAATAGAATGTTCATAGCAAGTCGTAAGGTACTCACGTGAAATATGAAGTGCTCGCCCTCCAGTTTGCGGGTGGCCTCAATATGGCAATGGAGGACCTCATCCATGTAGGTCTACGCTTGGTCTCGCCGATTTTACTTCGGAGTCACGCGCGCAACTGACGGGAAAGGCACTGCGTCCTCCCAGCCGTTGGGATTTAAAAAAGACGGCAGGTAAGAAAAGTTGAACCACTTACGCTGCGCTTTCTTTTCGGGCTAAATAAGTATTTTTCTTTCAGAGCCCCAAAAAAATGTCGAAGAGAAGGTCCGCGGGGAAACCGGCTGCCGAAGACCGCAGCATTCCCGGTAGCGGACGACGCTCATTTTCGCCGACATTGCCCCCGACGTTAGAACCGGCAACATCAGACTTGGTGCAGGAGGAAAGCACCGTGGTGGTCCCGGCGGGACGTAAAGCCACCCATAAGTCTGCCAGACCCGTAAACTCGGATGAGTCCGGGGAAGAGGGATAACCTCCCTCATCGGGAAGCGTCCGAGGACGACTCTCTCACATGGAGCAGCTGGTGGAGAAGCTGCTCCACAATGATAAACTCCGGAGAAAGGAGCATTATCAGCACGAGTCCCTTCTACAGACCGTGCCAGCAGCCTCATACTCTGGGCAGCAATATGTCTTTCCCATGGAAGGGGGAAGTGCATACGGGGATTACCCGAATTCAGAGTTTGGAAGCACAAGGGGGGGGGGGGGACACTCCCACGGGAGATTGGAGGAAGTACCTCTACAATCAACCAAATTTGCGATCTCCACATCACTGGGAGCACCCTTGGATGAAGACCTAGCAAGTAACATCAACTGCTTGACATCTCATCGACTCAAGGATCTTGTCATGGAAGAAACCCTAAACAGGTACCCCCCACCATCTAGCTGTGCTTCCCTCAATGTACAAGCGGTGAACCGCATAATTTGGGGGCAAATAGGTCCCATAATCAGGAACCAGGAACTGAAGTTCCAAAAAGTGTTAAACCTGCTGGGTTCTGGAATCACTTCGTTTGCAGGAGGTGTGGAAGGAGGCCTCCTCACTGACCGGGAGCATGATACCATGGCACTGCTATGTAATGCCCGTTTCGAAATAAACTGCATTCGGAAAGAGGCAATAAAACCGGCAATAAATTCGAAGTTTGCAGCTCTTTGCAAAGCTAGCGACATCCCGCCCGCAAACTACCTGTTTGGGGAAGACCTGGATGATGAGGCATAAACCGTGCGCCTCATAACAAGAGGTCAGGCCACACCCAGGGGCCCATCCACGAGGTTCCACCCCTACAGCTCTTGGCGTTTTACACCTGGAGAGCCAGGCACCGGAGGAAGATTCACCCCTGAGTCAAGGTCTTTTTTAGGGGCAGGCCCCAGCAGGCCGACAGCGAGGATGAGGAGAGAGCAACCACCAGCTCTGCTCCCCAAACCTCGCGGACGAAAGCCAGCACCACGTCGCCAGTAACAACAGAGGTAAGTCAAACCAGTTCCTCAGGGAACATACCAAACGCACCTCACTTACAGGTGGGAGGTAGGTTGAAATACTTCTTAAAAGAATGGAGTTGGGTTACTAAGGATCCATTCATACTGCACAGTATAGAAGGATTCAAAATTGAGATCAATTTAAATTTATCACCACCACCAACACATTCTAATACTCGCACATATGACTTTTCCCAAAAAGAGACAATGAATATACAAAAAGAAATTGAAACGCTATCTGACAATAATGTTATTGAGAGGTCATACACAGAACCTCACCAAATTATATCCAATATTTTTCCAAAAGAGAAAAAAGATGGAGGGATCCGTATTAATTTGGATCTTACGGAACTCAATACATATGTGCAATACAAACACTTTAAAATGGACAATTTTGGAACAGCAACTCAGTTGGTTTCCAAAAATGGCTATGTGGCATGCATCGACCTAAAAGATGCATACTATTCGGTGTCTATTCACAAAGAGTATAGGAGATATTTGAAGTTTACCTGGATGGCTCAATAATGGCAATACAAGGCTCTGCCAAATGGGTTGACATCAGCCCCTAGACTGTTTACCAAATTACTGAAACCAATTCTGGGGCTGCTAAGATCTCAAAATCACATAGTCATGGCATATTTGGATGACATTTTCATCTTTGGAGTTACCAAATAATTGGCGGAAGCAACAGTCATGGCAACCAAAACCCTGTTTGAAAAACTTGGGTCCCTAATCCATCCAGTAAAATCAAAATTAACTCCTACCATTGATTATCTAGGATTTACTATCAATACAGTAACCATGTTGGTAACTTTGCCTAAAGGCAAACAAAAAGACTTGAGGAAATCCTGTAATGATCTGATAGAAAAACACAAACTAACTATCAGACAAACAGCAAGTGCTATTGGCAAATTGGTAGCTGTCTTTCCTGCAGTACGCTACGGACCTTTGCATTACCAGCATTACAGCGGGCAAAGGAACCAGCATTGAAATTGCATGCAGGTCAGTTTGGCAAATCAATGCGGTTACCAGCTGAAGCCATTATTGAATTACAATGGTGGATGGCAAACATAAGACTCAGCTCAAGAAAAATCTTACTTGAGAGCCCATCAGTGTTTCTCCAAACCGACGCAAGCGGTTTAGGATGGGGAGCCACAAACACAGCCAGGAGCTGTGGAGGCAGATGGAATGAGCAAGAGTCAACTGTACTCCAACAATATGGAATCAATTACCTAGAATTGTTGGGGGCACAATATGGACTCAAGTCTCTCTGTAACAACATGCAACATGTGCATGTTCAAATTCGGATTGATAACACTACTGCGGTAGCATATATCAATCACATGGGTGGTGTAAAATCTGTATCCTGTGACAGATTATCCAACCTCATTTGGCACTGGTGCATCGAGAGGGATATTTGGGTCACGGCAGTATATCTACCAGGGAGATATAACACGGTGGCCGATGCAAGGTCACAACTGTTTAATGATAATATAGAATGGATGTTGAATCGTACGGTATTCAATGAAATAACTATACGATTTGGCACTCCAGAATTGGATCTGTTTGCATCTAGATTAAACCATCAATCACCCAGATATGTGGCATGGGAGCCAGACCCAGCAGCAGAGTCAGTGGATGCCTTTTCCCTAAACTGGGGAGGAATGTATATTTATACATTCCCACCATTCTGCCTCATAAACCGATGCTTGACTAAAATCAAGTAAAATGCCACAAGCATTTTAGTAGTAACAGATTGGCCTACACAAGCCTGGTTCCCGAAAATACTGGGGATCATAGTCCAGCCATTAATGGTTGTACCTAAGAGGAGAGATCGCCTAGTAAACCCAGTCTCAGGGAGCAGCCATCCACTTTCTGACCGGATCGATTTGTTGGTTTGCAGATTCTGAGGAGGCCATTTCAAGACATTGGATTATCCGAACGAACTGTGTATGTCATTTCAAAGGCATGGAGGGACAGTACTTCCGGTAGCGCTGGTGCCAGCTGCCTCCACGCTGGTGCCAGCTGCCCGGTATCATTTTGTTTTTTCGTTTTTTTTTGTTATGTTGAAGTGTGTTTTTTATGCTTTTTTTAATGTTTTAATGTGGGGGAAGAGGGTACGGTAAGGGGGATACCGTCCTTCAGTTGCTTCCTGGAGAGGACGCGACTATTATTCGAGTCGCGGCCTCGCCCCCCCCCCCCCCCCCCCCCCCAGCGGCCTACCGACTGGATTGGCGCGGCCTTTCCTGCCTGGACCGACCAGAGCTCCAGCAGCGGCGGGACAGCGCTGATACATCGCGGGGCTGGCGATGCCTTACCGGGGTTCGCCGTCTGGAGCCCAGAGTGCTGGGCCTGCGGCACCGACATCCTGGAG
This sequence comes from Amblyraja radiata, assembly GCF_010909765.2. NCBI lineage: Eukaryota > Metazoa > Chordata > Chondrichthyes > Rajiformes > Rajidae > Amblyraja > Amblyraja radiata. Next base: position 127,705 of record NC_045994.1, read on the forward strand.
CTGTGGTTCGCGAAGCTCCCAACGCGGGCGGCGCTGACAAACATCGTGGGTTCCTGCGACTCTGCCCAGCTCGGCCTGCGGACTCGGGAGCTGCGGACTCCGGTGGGAGGCGGCTGATCGGGAGGTCCGGGCCGCTGAGGAGGATTTTCACCGTCGGGGTTCGGCGTCGGCGTTCCATCAGCCCGGCGAGAGGGCCTGAGCATCGGGCCGCCCGGGGTGGCGACTGCGGGTGCTCGAAAGGCCCCGACCACGGGTGAACATCTGGGAAGATCGGAGGGGAGGCTGGCTGGACTATGGTGCCTTCCTCACCTTGGTGCAATTGTGTTATGTTGTGTCGTGGACTTTCTGTGTTTGTGCTTTTTTTTAAATTCTATTTTATTTTTAATATGTTTTATTATTTATTATTTTTTTATTTTTATGATACTGACTGTAAAGGGAAATTCATTTCGTTGTCTCTAATTGAGACAATGACAATAAATTTGAATACAATACAATACAATACAATACAGTACCAAAAAACAGTACACCACTCGTATTAAGAAGTGGGAAGCTTTCTGCCATGCAAACGATATAGCATACAACACAGTTCGGATAACGGATGCCTTGGAGTTCCTATCAGCCCTGTGCTATGACTATACATTAAGTTATAGCGCAATCAACAGTGCCAGATGTGCACTATCCTCCTATCTGACACTAGAGGCAGGACACGGACCAATAGGAACGCACCGCTTCGTAATAAAATTCATGAAGGGAATTTACGATTCGATACCCCCAAGGCCTAGGTACACGGACACATGGGATGTGAGCATGGTACTGACCTTACTTCGTCAATGGGGACAGCCAACAGCCTTATCTTTGTCTAAACTAACATTGAAAGTGGTTATGCTGATGGCGCTAATAACAGCCCAAAGAGTCCAGACTCTACAAAAACTACGACTGGACTACATGACCAGCAACACAAATAACATAACATTCGTTGTAAAGGACCTGATCAAACAGAGCAGGCCAGGAATGCCAGGGATGAAGATCCAGTTCCTGGCATATCCAGAGGACCAACGATTGTGTGTGGTAACACATTTACACCATTACCTGAGAGTCACGGAGAACCTCAGAGGCTCAGAACAATCGGTCCTCATCAGACACAAGAAACCACACCGAAAGGTGGCGACACAAACTATCTCCAGATGGTTAAAGGAGGTAATGGTGGTAGCGGGAATAAATACTCATATCTTTAAATCTCACTCCCCCAGGGCTGCATCTACGTCGTGCCCCTTGATGACGTCCTAGCAGCTGCAGGATGGGTGAACGAAAGAACGTTCCAGCGGTTTTATAACAAACCCATAATCGGACCAGGGGTATTTGCTCGTGCCACCTTAAATTCTGTTCTAGTTTCCCCACAGGATTGGAGGGGAAGCAAATAAAACATTTATTTTCCCTTATTTTAAAGCATCAGTGTCGTTACTAACTGCGTTATGTCTGAATGCTTTAATAATACTCTCATCCATGGTCAATCCATTCAGTGTGACACCTGGATTCGTAACCGGCGTAAAATCACAGAGCTTTGAAATCTTCGCGTAGTCACTCACGTGACTCCGCAGTAAAATAGTAAGATTAAACGAGAATTTACCAGTTTGAAGTTTGATCTTGATTTTATGAGGAGTTAACGTTTAACGTTTTGATTAATATGTTATTTTAAACATGATTAATTGTAAATGTGCAACTTCTCATGTATGGTCTGTAAACTCTTCCTATATTGCGATCTAATTATGCTTCTAAACTGGTAGCCAAACAATGTTTAATCCCGATGAACACTGAAATTATCAAAAGTGGCTCATGCAAAATGTTGCAAAAGTCATGCTACATACCTTTTAGTTTTTCTTCTAGAGATACAGCGTGGAAACGGTTCCTTCGGCCCACCGAGTCCATGCTGACCAGCGATCACCTGTACACTAGTACTATCCTACACACTAGGGCCAATTTACAGAAGCCAATAATCTGCACATCTTTGGATGCCCATTGTAATGACGTTGCCTGCCCATTCTTTCTACAGTTGCAGCCTGACCTGCTGAGTTACTCTCGAACTTTGTGTTTTGCTCAAGATTCCAACATCAACATTCCCTGTGTTCACATCCTATTTTCACTTGGTTCTCATATACATTAAAACGTTTAGACTTTGGAGATTACTCCGCCATATTTTCTCTTTTATCTTCAAGCTTTGCAAAGCCAAATAATTCGTTTAATTGGGCGATACGGCGTGGAAACAGGCCCTTCGGCCCACCGCGCTTCCCATTCTCCCATCCCTCTACACCCTCTTTTACTCTTTTACTTCCTGCCCCCACCCCCAAACCTCAATTTCTCCCCTCTCTGCCCCAATCCCTGTCTCCCCCGCCCCACCCACCCAACCCTCCGCAATCCTCCTCCTTTCCACTCCCCATCCCTCCCCAGTGCGCGTTGTCCCTCCCTAGCTCCCCTTGTGTCACTCGCTCTGCCAGTCCTGGCCTTTTCTTGCTGTGAAGTCACTGCCGTTGCAGCCACCAGCCACCGCTCGCTCGCTCCCCGTTCCCCTGCCCGCCGACACATCAGTGCCGTCCCTCCCGAGTGTGTGAGCGAGCAAACTGGGTGCAAGCGCAGTGTTGGGGGCACTCAGTGTGTTCAATGAAGCTCCCTGTGTCGGGCAGAAAGAAGAACAAAGACGACAAGTGTGTGCACAGCGAAGGTTTATTCAGCACGGCTCCACACCCTGACACAACGCGCTATCTTCGGCTTTAAGCAACATTCAGCGGGTAAACACGGGATTTCCGGCGGGAAATAGAAGTGCCGTGCATCGCGGGGAAACTCAGCGCTCACTTTGAGAGGGACAGGCCGTCAATCCACGGCTCTGTCCACTCCGTTGATCTTGATTTTATGAGGAGTTACGTTGAGCGATTACGTGAAGAAGGGCCGTCCGTCTGCGTGCGCGTCAATCTTCAAAGCAGCGGTGTTAAATCACAGATAACAAAGAAGACCTGAGAATAGTAAGATTGTGAAAAAAACTAGAACGTCCATATGGCCTTGATAATATGAGGGTGGGAGCAGTGGGCACGTAATCGCTCATGTAAATCAAGATCAAACTTCAAACTGGTAAGTTCTCGTTTAACTTACTATTAAACAGATGAACAGGAGGAACTCAGCGGGTCCGGCAGCATCTGTGGAGGGAATGGACAGTCACTCGTGGGGGGGGGGGGGGGGGGGGGGGGGGGGGGGGGGAGGGGGTGCGGGAGACGAACGGAGTGGATAGAGCCGTGGATTGACGGCCTGTCCCTCTCAAAGTGAGCGCTGAGTTTCCCCGCGATGCACGGCACTTCTATTTCCCGCCGGAAATCCCGTTTGCAGATTATTGGCTTCTGTAAATTGACCCTAGTGTGTAGGATAGTACTAGTGTACAGGTGATCGCTGGTCAGCATGGACTCGGTGGGCCGAAGGAACCGTTTCCACGCTGTATCTCTAGAAGAAAAACTAAAAGGTATGTAGCATGACTTTTGCAACATTTTGCATGAGCCACTTTTGATCATTTCAGTGTTCATCGGGATTAAACATTGTTTGGAAGCATAATTAGATCGCAATATAGGAAGAGTTTACAGACCATACATGAAAAGTTGCACATTTACAATTAATCATGTTTAAAAGAACATATTAATCAAAACGTTAAACTGATTTCTGGACTTGTTGTGAATCTCACTTCTCCAATTCATTTGGGTCATTAGACTATTTATGGGAAACATCTGTCTAACCAGAACCAGCAAGGAAAACAGCTGGATTCATAGCAATGGGCAGCTCGAAATCCCTGCACCCTAATGCAAATCCTACTGAGAATCCTGTAACAGAAAACGCCACTCTGTAATTGGAAAGCTCATTCAGGTACAACACCAAGGATTTAAAGTGGATACATTCAGTGATGGCACAGCGGTAGAGTTGCTGCCTCACAGCGCTGGAGACCCAGGTTCGATTCTGACTATGGGTCCTGTTGGTACGGAGTTTGTACGTTCGGCCCGTGACTGAGTGGGGTTTCTCCGGGGGCTCTGGTTTCCTCCCACTGTCCAAAGATGTACAAGTTTGTAGCTTAATTGGCTTCGGTAAAATTGTAAATTTTCCCTTTTCTGTGTGCTAATATTAGTGTGCGGGTGATCGCTGTTCGGCACGGACTCAGTGGGCTAAAGGGCCTGTTTCTGCGCTGTGGCTCTAAACTAAACTTTCTGGAATTGTGCTCAAATGTCCAATATATTTTGGAAATCTACCATTGAAACATGACAGATATTATACAGGTGGCAACAGACTTGAGTCCGAAGACGGTTCTGGACCCAAATGTCACCTATTCTTTTTCTCCAGATATGTTGTCTGACCCGCTGTTTTTTTTGTGTCTATATTCGATGTAAACCAGCATCTATAGTTCCTTCCTACGTCTTTTAAATGTTACTGTAACAAATGTCGGTACAAAATGGGGAAAGGAGGTAAAGGTGGGGGGCGCAGATGCGACGGCTGGTAGGGTGGAAGGTGAGGACAAGGGGAACTCTGTCCTTGTTACGAATAGGGGATGGGGAGTGAGAGCAGAGCTGCAGGATTGAATAGAATTGAATTGAATGTATTTACCACACAACCAGGGTCGGTGGAATTTGGGTTGTCAGCAGCGGTACAATAATAAAGAACACACAACCACAATATAAATGTAACACAAACATCCACCACAGCATTCATCACTGTGGTGGAAGGCACATAACTTGTCCAGTCCTCCTCCATTTCATTTTCCCACATGGTCGTGACCTCCACCCTCCGCAGCCGTTGCTGCGGGCGTCCAGATGGCAAGGCACAAAGTCAAAGTCAAGGTAAGTCCAGGATCGATTCTTCCCCACCGGAGACCATGGCTTCTGGTTGGTGTAGGCCGCAGGCCGGGGGTCGAAGATTTAAGGTTCCCGCCGCGCCGCAGCCAGAAGCACCGCAGACCGCAGGGCCGATGGTCGAATCTCCCCTCCAGGGGTGATGGTAAGTCCATGCCGCACCCACGGTAGAAGTTGGCCGCAGGCCGGCCGTGATGGTTTCTTCTTCCCCCGGGTCCCCCACGAGGGATCCCGGGCTGCGGACGCCGCGCCATCTGGAGCTCTGCAGACCACGGCTTCAGGCTGCCGGCTGCCGGCTGCCGCGGGCCAGCGAAACGGAGCAATCACCTCCAGCGAGCCCCAGCGAGGGCTCGCCCGTTCCACGCCGACCAACGCTAGAGACCCAGGTTCCATAAAACCCCCACTTTTTATTTGCTGGTGGGAACCAGACCTCCACCTACCTCTATGGTTACGGGTGTTTCTTCTGTTTCTTCGTGGGACGATGTGTTGTCCGATGTGTTGTCTGATGTGTTGTCTGATGTGTTGCTGGTTGGGGGTGGCGCATTTTCCATGGGGTCCGCTCTGGGCCCTAAAAAAGGCTTCCGGGGGTAATGTGCGGACCCCGAGCTTTCACCAGTCACATAGGGTTGACGTCGACTGGTGGACGCGGTGGGGTACTGCCGCTTAGGTTTGGGGTTTTGCTCGGCCGGGGCCTGCCCTAATGAGGCCAAATGTTTTGGACTCCTCCTCCAGGTCTTTTACTTTTTTGGAGAGGTCCTTGCCGAAGAGCAGGATTTGTGGCTCTGAGGCCGGCGTTTTGCACAACCCTGCGAATTTCGGGTTGAGGGCAGGTCTTATTATCTCATTACGGAGGTTGTTGATTTTGAGTTGGGTGTGCCAATGTATCCTGCTGGTTCGTGGTCATTTCCACCCCAACCACGGAACGAGCATAGGAAGTGATGGCTGACATCAGGAGCCTGAGGATCCGCTGTAGTTTTAGTTCTTGTTTGCGGATGTTTGGCCCAACATGCCCCCAGATTTTGCTGTTGACGGCCGGCACGTTGAGCGAGGCGCAATTCTCTGGTGCCGAATACAGCTCTAGGGACTCATTAACTACCTGCTCTTGTAGGGGCTTGAAGGACAGGTAATTAATGCTGGCCGCCAGTTTTGGCTCTAATGGCCATCCTGCTCGTGGAGCTGGCACATAGCGATTGACCACACCCAGCAGCTCTTCCTGGCCTTGTACCCCAAGCGTACTCCCGACATCTTCGGCCAGTGACCCCTCTTCTTGACCAGCCCAGCCCTGGTCGCCAACGCTGCCCTCGGCTGAGGGGGAAGCGATGGCCAGTGCCTTGGAAGGCACTGTGGCAGGAGTGACTGAACTCCCTTGGCTAGACTGCTCCAGCTCCCGAAGCAAGTCACGCTGGAGCATTTGCTCCATGAGCCGGTCGAAGCGGCTCAGGCGGCTGTCTCTGCCGCGCTCGAGCGGTAAGACGTCCCTGTCCGAGGAGTCGGATACCACCGGCTGGTTTGTCTTCCGTGTCGATTTACATCCAGCACGCTGCTCAGGCTGCGCTAGCGGGACTGGGCTCGGCTCGGTGTCGGGATGGCAGATCGCAGGGAGTGCGGTCCTACCGCATCTTGCCCCCCACTGATGGAACGCTCCTCTGTTGGAGTACGGGGGGCGACCTTCTTTGCTTGCCTTGATTTGCACATATTACAGTAGTCTCGACCTGCTGAGACAAAACAAAGCAACTCTTTTCGAAAAAACGACCTCAGAATAAACTTACCTGACTTTTGCGTCCGTCTTTTGTAAGCTGTAGCGGGAGCGCCCTGTACTCCCGTTCGTCGCTGAGCACTGCGTGAATGCTCATGGCGCGCATGCGTGCTGGACGGGTTCCTCACGTAGTCACTCACGTGACTGAAGGAAAATCCAGAATTGGCTTCACCAATGCCTTGTACAATTATAACATTACATCCCAACTTCTATACTCAATGCTCTGATTTATAAAGGCCAGCACACCAAAAGCTTTCTTTACCACCCTAATCTACATGAGATTCCACCTTCAGGGAACTATGCACAGTTATTCCTAGATCCCTCTGTTCAACTACCATTTACCATGTACGTTCTATTTTGATTTGTCCTGACAAGATGTAGCACCTCACACTTATCAGCATTAAACTCCATCTGCCATATTTCAGCCCACTCTTCCAAATGGCCTAAATCTCTCTGTAGACTTTGAAAATCTACTTCATTATCCACAACACCACCTATCTTAGTATCATCTGCATACTTACTAATCCAAGTTACCACCCCATCATCCAGATCATTGATGTACATGACAAACAACAGTGGACCTAACACAGATCCCTGGGCACCCCACTGGTCACTGGCCTCCAACCTGACAAACAGCCATCCACCATTACTCTCTGGCATCTCCCATTCAGCTACTGTTGAATCCATCTTGCTACTCTACCAATAATACCCAACAATTGAACCTTCTTAACCAACCTTCCACGTGGAACCTTGTCAAAGGCCTTACTAAATGCCATATAGACACCATCCACTGCTTTACCCTCATCAATTTCCCTAGCGACCTCTTCAAAAAATTCAAGAAGACTAGTCAAACATGACCTTCCAGGCACAAATCCATGTTGACTGTTCCTAATCAGACCCTGTTTATCCAGTTGTTATTATCTCTAAGTATCCTTTCCATTAATTTGCCCACCACTGCCGTCAAACTAACAGGTCTATAATTACTTGGTTTACTCTTAGAAACATTTTTAAACAATGGAACAACATGCACAGTACGCCAATCCTCCTGCACCATTTAAGAAGTTTAGTCAAACATGACCTTCCAGGCAGAAATCCATGTTGACTTCGTTATCACTTTTCCCCCAGCCCACAATGGGCCATTATGGGCTCCCCCCTTCCTTGGTCATCTATTGCCGGCCCTGATTTGTTCTATACTGGTCCGTGTGTTTAAGAGAGTTAGATTTAGCACTTAGGGCTAATGGAATCAAAGGATATGGGGAGAAAGCAGGAACAGGGTGTTCTTTCTAGATGATCAGCCATGATCATATTAAATGGTGGTGCTGGCTCAAAGTGCCGAATGACCTACTCCTGCACCTATTTTTTATGTTTTAAGTCTATTCTTACCTCCAGTTCCCTCCCCTCTATTTTCAGTCTTAAGGAGAGTCCTGACCCGAAACGTCACCCACATTAGAGCAGCTGCCTTACAGCGCCAGAGACCCAGGTTCGATCCACACTATGGGTGCTATCTGTATGGAGTTTTACGTTCTCTCCGTAATCTTTGAGGGATTTCTCCAGGTGCTCCGGTTTCCTCCCACACGCCAAAGACGCTCGGGTTTTAATTGGCTTCGGTAAAAATTATAAATTTCCCCGAATTGGTAAAGCTGCATCAGTCTTCAGACGAATGCAGCCAATATATCCAAGATGCTAAAAGTCAAACTCTTCCAGTCCGCAGTCCTCCCTACAGCCCTCTGTGCTAGTGAGACATGGAAAATTAATGTGAAGATGAAAACAAAATTGGATGCATCCCAACAACGCTGCTTGAGGAGGATCCTGAAGACTAGCTACAGAGACCACATCACGAACGAGGAAATCTACCGGGAAACTGCCACAAAGCCTCTCAGCCAGGTGATGGAGAGACGCTGGATAAAATCTGCAGGACTTGTACTTAGAATGTCACCAGAACGTGCACCTAAGATAGCAATGACAGGGCAAGCTGACGGAAGAAGGGAAAGAGGCCGACCAAAACTCACATGGAGATGAACATTCCGGTGGGATTTGGAAACCCGGGACGTTAACCTATCGAGGGTAGAAGACGTCGCACATAACTGAACAGAATGGCCAAAGCTTGCTGCCTAATTCACTCAACAGTGTGGGAGGAAATAAGTCTAAGTAAGTAAGTGTGTGTAGGATAGCATTAATGTGTGGGGATCGCTGATCGGCATGGACTCTGTGGGCTGAAGGGGCCGGTGTCCGTGCTGTATCTCTAAACTAAACAAAATTACCCAGCGTTTTCCTCCAGATATGTTGCCTGGCCCATTGAGTTACTCCACCACTTTGAGTCTATCTCCGTAATGTTATTGAAGAGAACAGCTTATTGGGAATGAGAGAGAGAGAGAGCGAGAGAGAGAGAGAGAGAGAGAGAGAGAGAGAGAGAGAGAGAGAGAGAGAGAGAGAGAGAGAGACGAGAGAGAGAGAGGACGAGGAGAGAGGAGAAGAGAGAGCGAGAGAGATGAAGAGAAGAGGGGAGAGAGAGCGATAGAGAGGAGGAGAGAGAGATAGAGAGAGAGAGAGAGAGAGAGAGAGAGAGAGAGAGAGAGAGAGAGAGAGAGAGAGAGAGAGAGAGAGAGAGAGGGAGAGAGGGAAAGAGGGAGAGAGGGAGAGAGAGAGCGCGCCATTTGGCTTAATTTTGTGTATCATAAATTATGGAATTTGCCTTTAAATGTTGTCTGCCTGTAATTATGTGGGTGGGGTATATTATTTAGTCAGAGGTGTGTTTGCTGCTGGGATTCATGGAAGAAACCTGTGGTTGTTTATTTAGTTTGGAGAAGCATGGTGGGACGGTATAGCTTTTGACCAATGGTCAGAGCTTTCCAACAGCAAAGACGTTTTCTATTGTTTCGGAGCCACGTGCTGGAGATTGACCAAGATTAAAATGTACATATCAAGAAGAAGTTTGGATGAATATCCTACTGTTTTACTTTGACAATAAAGAAACTATTAATCAAGCGAGTGTGTGTTGCTGATTTATCTTTCTATGACTTTGAGTGTCTCGTAGAGAGCTCCCATTCGTATATCTCCTCACCCCATGTCTTCTCCTAGCGGCTAGAGGGTGCAATCCCTTGAACAATATAATAATCTGCTACTATATCGAATCGAAAGCTACCTTACAGTCTGGAGGTAGCAGAAGTGGGACAGAAGATTGGGCTGGATCTCTGGAGAGAGATTATGCCCGAAAATTCGTACCAGAGGAGGAACTGAAGACTGGTTCCTTGGAAAAGGAACTGAAGAATATAGATCTCGGCCAGCCAGGTTTACTCCTAGAGCCTTTTCCATTACTGGATATCCCTCTCCTGGAAGGACTGCCTTCCCAGGCTGATGAGCCCCATCTGCCCGAGACTCGTGGGGACGGGAGCGTTTACCTTCCCGTGCAGGTCTATAGCACCTGCCCATTGCCCAGAATCGTGTGTAGAATAACTATTATACTTTGCTGAATTCAGAAGCTGGAATGTTAACTTTGAACAGCTTCTGAAGAGTCTGGAGAAGTTTAGTTCTGCTAAAGTTTGGAAAGAAGCTAAGAAGCTTGTTCACAAGTCAGCCTGGATTAATCCAGGTGATTGTCCTTGAGTTGTTTTGAAGTCAAGATTAATACACATTCTTTCTAACTGAAGTCACTTCTTTACTACAAAAACATTTTGGATGTTGTCTGAAAGTCCAGTTTGTCATAGTTTCTTATATGATGTTTTTAGAACATTAAACCAATCTTTATCAATAGTGACTGAAGCAAATTGAAGAACCCCCTGTTTGTCTAAAATCCAGATTTGGCAATCTGCCAAGACCTGTTAAAACCCATGGAGCAAGATGGAGCAGGTGAGTCAGAGGAGCCACAAGATGGCGGAGTGAGGCCAATGTATGTAGAAGAAGCAGGTAAGGCCCAAGTTGCCTACCTGAAAGAAACCCAGAAGGAGAGAAACAAGTTATGGAAACAGGTTGCCAAATCAATTGAAAATCAGAAGAAACTAATGGAATCAGATGACAATGCAAAGAAAGTACGATCTAATCTTGTTCAAGTATTCAACCTCTGTCATGAGGTTGGTGAGAAACAAAATGTACTGCTGTGTTCTCAGTTGCCTCAGGAAGAACGTGAAATATAGACCCAGTGGTGGGAAGAAATGGTGAAGTTATTCGATGATTGCATGGAAGAGGTGGAATGGTGGTTAACTGACATTATACCACAACTTACGTACTCAACATTTGAAAGAGCTACGCAACAAGGTGTTGGAATGGAAGAGGTGAATACACCACAAGATAATATTTCAAATGTATCTACATGAAGATCAGGACATAAATCTGGTTATATAACCAGTTCAACATCAAGGGCCTCTGCTCGAATGGATGTTGAAGTTGATCTAGCTGCACTCTCAATAGAATTGAATGCCTTGGAGAAAAAACATGAGATTGAGCGACAAGAAGAACAGCTTAAATGAGGCGAGATGAGGCAACGATGAGGCGACGAAAAGCACACCTGGAACGAGCCACAAAGTTGGTGGTTACCAAATCGATGAAGGAGATAATGAAAAGTGAGGGGTTGTTGATTAACCCGTATTGATCCATGCCATTTATAATCTCCACTACACATATGTGCAGGCCACCCTTTGCATGGTATTACGGTACTACACAGCTTTATATTAGCATGGTCAGCTTTCTCCCGTTCTCTCTATCACACAAGCCACACTGAGCTGAATGAGAATAGCTGGCAGTTTAAATGGTCCTGCTTACTTATGGAATAACACTGATCTTTTACCATGCGTGTTAGTGTGGATTAATCATAAACATGGTGTCAGAAGTGTGATTGAGCCAGGTCTCCGACCCCTTTGCCTGAATTTATTTTAGTTTATTTTTTTACAACGAACCAACGCTAGTTTATTATGGCCGGGTCTTTTCGTAAACCAGATCCTTTAATGTTCGACAGCGAATTTGCCGAACGTAGGCGCATCTTCGAAGTGGAATTCGGAATTTTCGTAGATGCTGCCCACCCAGGGGCTGCTCCATAACTGTCGTAACTGCTGTGGCTCACACCCGAAATTCTGAGAGCAATGCCTCATTTAAGGGGATGTCCATTCGGCATGCGACTCCATTCGGCAAGTGCGACCTAACGTGGTCGCTTGAGCCTTGCGGCCTCGCGGGGCCGGTCGCACTTTGATCGGCGGAGCCGTATGGAGTTGTGCGGAGATGGTCCCGACAACGCGCGGGGCTTCGAAAAACTGACCGTGTTCAAAAATTCTGCGCGGCAACGGCCTGCTGGCCCGCAGCAGCCTCAACGCCGTACGCACCATCTCGACACCGTACGCATCGCCTCGACAGGCGTACGCAATGCCTCGACACTGTATGCACCACCTCGACGGGCGTATGCAGCGTCGACATTGGCATTGCGCGTGGCGTTGCGCGATGACGTCACCACTCGACGCCACGTGACTTCCATTCGCAAGCGGCCCGCCTATCACCACACATGAAAACCGCGCGCGGTTTAAAAGCAACCACTATTTTTTCCACCGAGTTCTTACCCTGCTGCAACGATCACCAGATAACATTAGAACAAGGAACCCCAGGAACATTAAGAAGAAATCCATGCAGGACAAAGTAAAGCAGGTTATTAGAAATAACATACAGCTACTGGAGGGTCCAGCCACTGCTTCTGCCCATGCTGCTATTCCTGACCCTGCTATTGCTTCAGTACCTGTCCCATCTCCTGCCTTATCCTCTGCCTCGGCACCTTCACCAGTTCCTACCCTAACACCTGCCCCAACTCCTGCCCCAACTCCTACTTCTGCTTCAGCTCCTGCTTCAGCTTCTGCTCCAGTTCCTGCCCCAACTCCTGCCCCAACTCCTACCCCAACTCCTACCCCAACTCCTACCCCATCTCCTACCCCATTTTCGGCTTCATTTCCTGCCTTATCTCCTTCCCTATCTCCTGCTTCAGCTCTTGCCTCAGTTCCTGCTTCAGCTCCAGCCCCAGCTGCTACTGCAGAATGGGATTCGAATTTGGCTCAGGAGACTGACGCCTCAGCTGCGCCGGCGAAGAAGAGGTCGGTCACAAGGCCTTATAATTTTACCAGGGAACAAGAGGGAGACCTGGTGGAATTGTATCAGGCCCACCGTGAACTGTACGATAAGAGCCATCGTGATTTCAGGAGCACGGATCTCCGGAACGCGATGCTTGAAGACAAGGTGAAGGAGTTCGCTGACTGCTCTTGTAAGTACATACTTTGTAGTTTGTCTACATTTCTGTGGTTGTAATTGCAGTTCCAATTAAGATTACAATTTGCTCAACATTGAGCTTCATTTATTCTATGTTTTCACAGATGACTAACTGTGTCAATGGCTCAAGAGTCAGAGGACACGGTTTGGGAAACTGTCGAGCAGTCTTGGCAAGTCTGGCTCCGCCAATAAGCCACCGACTGACAGAGACCGGTGGATAATTGAGAAATGGGGGTTCGTGTGGAACCACATAGTCCGAGTGCAGAGGAAGGAGAGCGTCTCAAGAAGGTGAATAGTTAAGAAAATGATATGACAATAAAAATTTGTTGGAAAGTGAGATAGTCAAAATTATATTTGACAATGATAACTTGGTGGCCACCTTGCTTGCTACGTTCTGATGGCCTTGCACATCTCTGATACACATTTCTTTCTTCCAGCTTACCATGGGGATATCATCGTGCACCAACTCGAGTGAGGGTGAGACGGATCCGCCAAAGGGACCCCCAGAGGACCCTCTGGGTCCGGCACTGCGATCAAAGAGCAGCATGCCAAGCGGAAGCGGGCCTGCACAACTGCAGCGGATTGTGATGTGCCTGTTAAACAACTTCAGCGGGAGATGTTCGCGGATGTAAGTGCTTTCGGGTGAACCATCAGCAAATTTCTCATTCATTCCGCCCTACGTCAAAGTTTCTCCATCGCCTCCCAAAAAATACTTACCAGGATTGCATTCTCTTTGTTGCAGATCATGCAACAGGCTAAGACCACTCACTGCCGAGACAATAAAAGTCTTGTCGCAGCCAAAGACGCCGCACAAAAGAATCGTTTATGTGTACTCAACGCTACTGAGAGAGGAGGTGTTACAGATCCCTGAGTCACAATGGCACATCTTCTGCATGGAGGGCTTGGCATTGGCAAGGGCGCACAGACTTCTGTCAGTAAAATATTTTAATCAAAGTATTTTGAATTTATAAACGTTTTACTTTAATGCTTTTTATGAATCACTCACTACAAATTCCTTGGTGTTGCAGAATCCGATGATGCCCATGTGGCACCAACAAACGGGGATAATGGCACCACAATATGCCCCCCAGGTACAATGTGAAACCTTTGTGAGTCTTCAGTCTGACTCAAGATTGACTCTGACACACAGCTTGTGAAAGGTTGTGATTTGTTTTATATGATTTGATTGGCTCCCATACATATTGATACGCTTATGTGTTTTGCCCACAGGCAATGTTGGGATCCCGGCCTATGGCACACCCGTGGATGGCAGCCCCCCACCCCCCCCCCACCACCACCACCATGTCAGTGGAGCCAGCTCAACGCTACATCATGCATCACCCGGCATGGATAGGCTCGGAGCAACAGATTTCCCGGCGTGATTTGAGGGTCCCGACTCAAGCGCTAACTCCAGCCTGAATCTCTCTAACTATTGAAGGAGTATGACCCAGTGCGCATGGGCCGTAAAGAGTGAGGCTCTCTCCAACATTCACTATTTTGTTTGCCTGTGTGTTGCACATTAACGTATTATTCCCTGTTTTCACTACCTCATTTTTCTTGCAATAAATATAATACATTTACCATTGAATTGTGTTGCACACTAAAAACCTGTCTCTTATTTTTCAATGTGTTATTTGTTTGTCTGCACTAATTAAATAAATTAATTCTTATAAAGTCATGGGTCTTTGTCTTTATCGGAAATAGCCTCACCCACATCTTGATTATTAAACTTCAGTGTAACCGTTTCATGTAACCATTTAACCATATAACCATATAACAATTACAGCACGGAAACAGGCCACCTCGGCCCTACAAGTCCGTGCCGAACAATTATTTTCCCCTAGTCCCATCTACCTGCACTCAGACCATAACCATCCATTCCTTTCCCATCCATATACCTATCCAATTTATTTTTAAATGATAACATCGAACCCGCCTCCTCCACTTCCACTGGAAGCTCATTCCACACAGCTACCACTCTCTGAGTAAATGAGTTCCCCCTAAACTTCTGTCCAATAATTCTGAAATCATGTCCTCTTGTTTGAATCTTACCTATTCTCAATGGGAAAAGCTTGTCCTCGTCAACTCTGTCTATCCCTCTCATAATTTTAAAGACCTCTATCAAGTCCCCCCTTAACCTTCTGCGCTCCAGAGAATAAAGACCTAACGTATTCAACCTTGCTCTGTAACTTACTTGTTGAAACCCAGGCAACATTCTAGTAAATCTCCTCTGTACTCTCTCTATTTTGTTGACATCCTTCCTATAATTAGGCGACCATAATTGTATGCCATACTCCAGAATTGGTCTCATCAATGCCTTACATCCCAACTTCTATACTCAATGCTCTGATTTATAAAGTCTAGCATACCAAAAGCTTTCTTTACCACCCTATCTACATGAGATTCCACCTTCGGGGAACTATGCACAGTTATTCCTAGATCCCTCTGTTCAACTGCATTCCTCAATCGCCACCATTTACCATGTACGGCCTATTTTGATTTGTAGTGGAGAAAGCAATTAGTTCATAATGGAGTTGGTGTATCATTTGGAAACCACGTCTAATAATGGAATGCCTCACATATAAAATCCTCCATATATTAGATAAATAAAACACACAGGCATTGAACTGCATTGAATTGCAAAGTGTGTCATGAAAGAGACGTCATATAAAGCAGAAAAAGGCATTTATCCACTTTTAAAATCATGGCATTTCAAAGAAAGTGGGATGTGTGAGGTATTATTATTACCACAGTATTACTCATTTCACATACTGAAACCCTCCATTATACATAGATAGATCCTCCTTTCATTAGATCTGTTCCTGCGGTGGTGGTCCTCTGTTTGTGGTGTGGGATGTTTGCTGTTGATCCTCGCCACATATTGTTCAGCGTGGGTACACTGCCTCCCTCGCTCGTAGTTATAGTAAGCACAGAGATGGTCCCTCTGCTCCTTTGCTCTTTTGTTGCTGGTGTTTCTTTGCAATGCACCTAGTGCCACCATCGGTGCAGTCTGTCTTGCAGCTCTCCATGAACCTGGTGTGACGTCTCCTGTCTGTTTGTCCATTGTGTCACCCTCCACCATGGCTGCTGCTGTCCCTCTGGTGCAGATCAGGTTGTGGAGGACACATGCTGCATAGACAATGGTCGCACATTCTCAGGCTCCTACTCCATTGTAGTCAGCAGGCATCTGAATCTGCTAGCAAGGATACCAAAAGCATTTTCCACGACCCTCCTAGCCCTGGACAGCCTGTAATTAAAGATCTACCGTTTCCTTGACATCTGCCTGTGAGGGTATGGCTTCATCATCCATGACCTGAGTGCGAAGGCATCATCACCAACCAGTGCGTAGGGGATATCAGGGTTGTCTTCTCTCGGCAGAGGTACTGGATCAGGAAGGCCTGCTCTCCCTTCCTCCAGTGCTTGCCCAAGGCAGATCTCTCTCCAAATCCCTCCGTCTGTGGCACTACCAGATGTGCCCACATCCACAAACAGGAAGTTGTAGTTTGCATGGACCACAGCTACCAGCCCGATGGAATGGAACTTCTTGTAGTTAAAGTACACAGAACCTCCCCTGGGTGGACACCGGATGGCCACATGCTTCCCGTCAATTGCCCCACATGTGTGCAGGAAGTTCCATCTGGTTTGAAAGCCGAGCGCCACTCTCCTCCACTCGTCAGGTGTACTAGAGCAGTCAATCATTTCTTCATATGCTTTGTTGATGGCGTCACAGGTCTCTCGTACGACCTTGCTGATGTTTTTGTGAGCCACACGGAAGTTGTACGAGAGGCTCTTGTAGGAATCCCTGATACTAGGTAGCGGAGGGTGACGGCTAGGCGCAGGCTTGGTTCCAGTGCCTTCCGCATGACAGTGTCTGTTTTCTGCAGAAGAGGACCGACTCGTGTCTTTGGCTCCTGAAATAGATCAGAGGGGATCCTGGTGAAATTTCTAAAGGCAGCCTCATCTTTTTGATGCAGATCCGTCACCATGTTCTCATACTGGCCCAAAGTGGGTCTCATCCGGAACAAATACCTCGTCCACACAGACCTCTTCCTGGGTTTCTTGACAACCTTCCTTGTTGAACTCCTGCCCAGCTGACCTGTCAGCATGAGAGCTGCTGCTAACACAAGTCTCTCTTGCTCTTGCAGCAATGCAGTCTGTATGTTTTCCATGATGATGATGATGGAATAGCAGCCAGCAACTCCCGTTTATATGAGTAAAAATGACGCAATGCGCCAACTTCCCACGGACCTCGCACAAGCTCAAGCTCGAGCTTCACGTCAACTCTTCGGGATCACTCGACCTCCGCGCGGCCCTAGCTTCCGGTTTGGTTGCGATTGCCGCATGGAATCGCATGCTGGTGGAACTGGCCCCGCGTGGACCCCGCTTCCGGTTAGGTCACGCTTGCCGCATGCAGTCGTATGCTCGTGGGACAGCCCCTTTATTACAAAACCTGCCACTACTGTAAAAAGAAAGACCACATTATCCGGTGCTGCTGCGCTCGTGGCAACAGGGCCCAGTCACAACAATCCCTCTCATGGCTCGAGCCCACAATTTGCCATGAGGCACTGACTGAAACAGCAGTTCCAGCAGAACCACGACCGGAGCTTTACTAGAATGTTGCCAGATTTACTAGAATGTTGCCTGGGTTTCAGCAACTAAGTTACAGAGAAAGGTTGAACAAGTTAGGGCTTTATTCTTTGGAGCGCAGAAGGTTAAGGGGGGACTTGATAGAGGTCTTTAAAATGATGAGAGGGATAGACAGAGTTGACGTGGAAAAGCTTTTCCCACTGAGAGTAGGGAAGATTCAAACAAGGGGACATGACTTGAGAATTAAGGGACTGAAGTTTAGGGGTAACATGAGGGGGAACATCTTTACTCAGAGAGTGGTAGCTGTGTGGAATGAGCTTCCAGTGAAGGTGGTGGAGGCAGGTTCGTTTTTATCATTTAAAAATAAATTGGATAGTTATATGGATGGGAAAGGAATGGAGGGTTATGGTCTGAGCGCAGGTATATGGGACTAGGGGAGATTATGTGTTCGGCACGGACTAGAGGGGTCGAGATGGCCTGTTTCCGTGCTGTAATTGTTATATGGTTATATGGTTATTATATGTTATATGGAGCACCTGCAGGAAGACAGGCAAATCATACATTCCGGTGTACCCAACTCACCGTCCACAAACAGTAATTCCATGGCATAGAATCATAGAAACATAGCAACTAGGTGCAGGAAGAGGCCATTCCGCCCTTCGAGCCAGCACCGCCATTCATTGTGATCATGGCTGATCGTCCCCTATCAATAACACGTGCCTGCTTCTCCCCATATCCCTTGACTCCACCAGCCCCTAGAGCTCTATCTAACTCTCTCTTAACTCCATCCAGCGACTTGGCCTCCACTGCCCTCTGTGGCAGGGAATTACATAAATTCAAAACACTCTGGGTGAAAAAGTTTTTTCTCACCTCAGTCTTAAATAACCTCCCCTTTATTCTAAGACTGTGGCCCCTGGTTCTGGACTCACCTAACATTGGGAACATTTTTCCCGCATCGGGCTTGTCCAGTCTTTTTATAAATATATATGTTTCTATAAGAACACCCCTCATCCTTCTAAACTCTAGTGAAAACAACCCTAGTCTTTTCAATCTTTCCTCACATAATAGTCCCGCCATCCCAGGGATCAATCTCGTGAACCTACACTGCACTGCCTCAATCACAAGGATGTCCTTCCTCAAATTAAGAGACCAAAACTGTACACAATACCATATAACCATATAACCATATAACAATTACAGCACGGAAACAGGCCATCTCGGCCCTACAAGTCCGCGCCGAACAATTTTTTCCCTTAGTCCCACCTGCCTGCACTCATACCATAACCCTCCATTCCCTTCTCATCCATATGCCTATCCAATTTATTCTTAAATTATACCAACGAACCTGCCGCCACCACTTCCACTGGAAGCTCATTCCACACCGCTACCACTCTCTGAGTAAAGAAGTTCCCCCTCATGTTACCCCTAAACTTCTGTCCCTTAATTCTGAATTCATGTCCTCTTGTTTGAATCTTCCCTATTCCCAAAGGGAAAAGCTTGATCACATCAACTCTGTCTATCCCTCTCATCATTTTAAAGACCTCTATCAAGTCCCCCCTTAACCTTCTGCGCTCCAGAGAATAAAGACCTAACTTATTCAACCTATCTCTGTAACTTAGTTGTTGAAACCCAGGCAACATTCTAGTAAATCTCCTCTGTACTCTCTCTATTTTGTTGACATCCTTCCTATAATTGGGCGACCAAAATTGTACACCATACTCCAGATTTGGTCTCACCAATGCCTTGTACAATTTTAACATTACATCCCAGCTTCTATACTCAATGCTCTGATTTATAAAGGCTAGCATACCAAAAGCTTTCTTTACCACCCTATCTATATGAGATTCCACCTTCAAGGAACTATGCACGGTTATTCCCAGATCCCTCTGTTCAACTGTATTCTTCAATTCCCTACCATTTATCATGTACGTCCTATTTTGATTTGCCCTGCCAAGGTGTAACACCTCACATTTATCAGCATTAAACTCCATCTGCCATCTTTCAGCCCATTTTTCCAAATGGCCTAAATCACTCTGTAGACTTTGGAAATCCTCTTCATTATCCACAACACCCCCTATCTTGGTATCATCTGCATACTTACTAATCCAATTTACCACCCCTTCATCCAGATCATTGATGTACATGACAAACAACAAAGGACCCAACACAGATCCCTGAGGCACCCCACTAGTCACCTGCCTCCAACCCGACAAACAGCCATCCACCATTACCCTCTGGCATCTCCCATTCAGACACTGCTGAAGCCATCTTGCTATTCTTGCATTTATACCCAACAGTTTAACCTTCTTAACCAACCTTCCATGAGGAACCTTGCCTAAGGCCTTACTAAAGTCCATATAGACAACATCCACTGCTTTACCCTCGTCAATTTCCCTAGTAACCTCTTCAAAAAATTCAAGAAGATTAGTCAAACATGACCTTCCAGGCACAAATCCATGTTGACTGTTCCTAATCAGACCCTGTTTATCCAGATGCTTATATATATATTATCTCTAAGTATCTTTTCCATTAATTTGCCCACCACTGAAGTCAAACTAACAGGTCTATAATTGCTAGGTTTACTCTTAGAACCCTTTTTAAACAATGGAACAACATGCGCAGTACGCCATCCTCGGGGACTATTCCCGTTTCTAATGACATTTGAAATATTTCTGTCATAGCCCCGGCTATTTCTACACTAACTTCCCTCAATGTCCTAGGGAATATCCTGTCAGGACCTGGAGACTTATCCACTTTTATATTTTTCAAAAGTGTCAGTACTTCTTTTACTTTGAAACTCATAGTATCCATAACTACTCTACTCGTTTCCCTTGCCTCACATAATTCAATATCCTTCTCCTTGGTAAATACCGAAGAAAAGAAATTGTTCAATATCTCCCCCATCTCTTTTGGCTCTGCAGATAGCTGCCCACTCTGTTTCTCCAATGGACCAATTTTATCCCTCGTTATCGTTTTGCTATTAATATAGCTGTAGAAACCCTTTGGATTTACTTTCACCTTACTTGCCAAAGCAACCTCATATCTTATTTTAGCTTTTCTAATTTCTTTCTTAAGATTCTTTTTACATTCCTTATACTCCACAAGCACCTCATTTACTTCATGCTGCCTATAATTATTGTAGATCTCCCTCTTTTTCCGAACAAGATGTCCAATTTCCATTGAAAACCAGGGCTCTTTCCAATTTTTACTGTTTCCTTTCAACCGAACAGGAACATAAAGATTCTGTACTCTTAAAATTTCCCCTTTAAATGTCCACCATTTCTCTTCTACATCTTTCCCATAAAACAAAATGTCCCAGTCCACTCCTTTTAAATCATCTCGCATCTCATCAAAGTTAGCCTTTCTCCAATCAAAAATCTCAACCCTAGGTCCAGTTCTGACCTTCTCCATAATTATATTGAAACTAATGGTATTGTGATCACTGGACCCGAAGTGCTCCCCAACGCATACCTCCGCCACCTGTCCCGTCTCATTTCCTAACAGGAGGTCCAGCACTGCCCCTCCTCTAGTAGGTACCTCTATGTATTGCTGCAAAAAACTATCCTGCACACATTTTACAAACTCCAAACCATCCAGCCCATTTACAGAATGTGTTTCCCAGTCTATGTGTGGAAAGTTGAAATCTCCCACAATCACTACCTTGTGCTTACTACTAATATCTGCTATCTCCTTACATATTTGCTCTTCCAATTCTCGTTCCTCATTTGGCGGTCTATAATACACCCCTATAAGTGTTGCTACACCTTTCCCACTTCTCAGTTCCACCCAAATAGCCTCCCTAGATGAGCCCTCCAATCCATCCTGCCAAAGCACTGCTCCAGATGTGGTCTCACCAGAGCCCGATACAACTGCAGCAGAACCTCTTTATTCCTATACTGAAATCCTCGTGTTATGAAGGCTTCCATTAGCTTTCTTCACTGCCTGCTGTACCTGTAAGTCAACTTTCAGTGACTGGTGTACAAGGACGCCCAGGTCTCGCTGCACCACCCCCTTACCTAATCTAACCCATTGAGATAATAATCTGCCCCCTTGTTTTTCCTGTCAAAGTGGATAACCTCACATTTATCTATATTATACTGCATCTGCCACGCATCTGCCCACTCACTCAACCTGTCCAGGTCATCCTGCAACCTCCTAACATCCTCTTTACAGCTCACTGCCACCCAGCTTTGTGTCATCCGCAACCTTGCTAGTTTTGCTCATAATTCCCTCTTCCAAATCATTAATATATATGGTAAACAGTTGCGGCCCCAACACCGAGCCTTGCGGCACTCCACTCGCCACTGCCTGCCATTCTGTAAAGGACCCATTCACTCCTACTCTTTGCTTCCGGTCTGCCAACCAATTTTCTATCCATGTCAACACCCTACCCCCAATGCCATGTTCTCTAATTTAAGTCACTAGTCTCCTGTGTGGGACTTTATCAAAGGCTTTCTGAAAGTCTAGATACACTACATCCACTGGCACCCCTTCATCCATTTTACTTGTCACATCCCCAAAAAAATTCCAGAAGATTATTCAAGCACGATTTCCCTTTCATAAATCTGTTGACTTGGACTAATCCTTTTATTGCTATCTAAATGCCCCATTATTAACTCTTGAACAATTGACTCCAGCATCTTTCCCACCACCGAAGTCAGGCTAACTGGTCTGTAATTCCCCGTTTTCTCACTCGCTCTTTTCTTGAAAAGTTGGATAACATTAGCTATCCTCCAATCCACAGGAACTGATCCTGAATCTATTGAACATTGGAAAATGATCATCAATGCGTCCACTATTTCTAGAGCCACCTCCCTGAGGACCCTGTGATGCAGACCATCAGGTCCAGGGGATTTATCATAGAAACATAGAAAATAGGTGCGGGAGTAGGTCATTCGGCCCTTCGAGCCTGCACCGCCATTCAAAATGATCATGGCTATCATCCAACTCAGTATCCTGTACCTGCCTTCTCTCCATACCCTCTGATCCCTTTAGCCATAAGCATCTAACTCCCTCTTAAATATAGCCAATGAACTGGCCTCAACTACATTCTGTGGCAGAGAATTCAACAGATTCACCACTCTCTATGTGAAAAATGTTTTTGTCATCTCGGTCCTAAATGATTTCCCCTTTATCCTTAAATTGTGACCCCTTGTTCTGCCTTCTTCCTGCATCTATATGTTATGCTATGAGTTATACATCTTTTCATTTAGTTTTATTATATCCCTAACTTCTCTTGTCAGCCACGGTCGCCTCCTACTCTACTCCCCTTAGAATCTTTCTTCCTTTTAGGAATGAAATGATCCTGTGTCTTCCGGATTATGCTCAGAAATTCCTGCCATTGCTCAGTATGACAACGCTCAATGTCAACAATACCAAAGTCGCTGCAAAGATGTAATGTCATATCTTAATCAGACTTCCAAAGAATTCACAACAACGAAACTGTCATGAAAACAAACTCCATCTATTTCGTGGGGACGGGGGGAGTTGGTAAGTTCACATTACAATGCCATCTACAATCTCAAGTTTACTATCTGGATTTCTTCATTGTTGGCTTGGTTCGGCAACCTGAGCTTCTAGGAGCGGAAAAGGCTGCAAAAAGTTGTAAACACTGCCCAGTCCATCATCGGCTCTGACCTCCCTACCATGGAGGGCATCAATCGCAGTCTCTGCCTCAAAAAAGCTGCCAGCATCATCAAGGACCCCCACACCATCCTGGACTCATCTCTCCGCTGCCATCAGGTAGAAGGTACAGGAGCCTGAAATCTGCAACATCCAGGTCCAGGAACAGTTTCTTCCCCACAGCTATCAGGCTATTAAACACAACTTCAAACAAACTCTGAACTATAACAGCCTATTGCACTTTATCTGTTTATTTATGTGTGTGTATATATATATATATTTTATGGTAAAATATTCTGTTGCGCTGCAGCAAGAAATAATTTCATTGACCTATCTGGGACACATGACAATACACTTTCTTCTTGACATCTTGTTAGTGGGGAAGTGCCGCTCCTTCTTGGCATTGATGCATGCCGCGATATGAACTTAGTCTCAATTCGGCAAAACTGTATAGCAGCTGTCTACCTCTCCAAAGTCCCACCCAACTACTCGAATAATACAAAGACATTTGTGATAACCATCTGGGCAAGCTTCCCACAGAATACAGCATTGTAACCGACAAGGAAGTCATACCTGTTGTCGTTCTCCTCACCGAATCCCACATGCAATGAAGGACCACGTCAAAGCTGAACTTGACAGAATAGAAACACTGAGTGTGATAGCCCCTGTCAATGAGCCCTCCTCCTGTGTCTCCACCATGGTCGCAGCAGTCAAGAAGAACAAAGACAAAATAAGGATTTGTATTAAAGACTTAAACACTGCCATCAAATGACCACACCAGACGATGCGGACGGTGGAAGAGGTCGCAGCCAGCCTGGGTAAAGCCACAGTTTTCTCTGTCCGAGATGCATTTGGCACATACCGCTAGACCAGGCATCCACCATGTTAACCACATTCGCAATGCCCTTCGGACGCTACCGATTCTTACGAATGCCATTTGGCATCAATTTAGCCAATGTACTATGGAACAACTCTTTACTGGCTACCCATGCACCATAATCATGGATTACATCCTGATCGCTGGGTGCAACGCACAAGAACATGACTCAAACCTGAAACAAGTCCTGGATCGTGCCAGATAAGTAAATCTCAAACTCAACCCCCTCAAGTGCAGGTTTCGGGTCGAGGAAGTGACTTATGTGTGCCACGTGTTCACCAACAACGGACCCAGGCCAGACACATCTAATACCATCGCCATCAACAAAATGCCAGCACCTACGGGTGGGATGTGACGGCTCTACAACGATTTCTAGGCACGGTAAACTACCTGGGAAAATTCATCCCAAACTTCAGCCCCGCTGCGACAACTGACTCACAATCATACACACTGGTCCTGGCACCAGCACCAGCACCAGCACCAGCACCAGCACCAGCACCAGGACCAGCACCAGCACCAGCACCGGCATTTGAAACCCGCAAACAACTATTATCTTGCGCTCCAACCCTCACATACTTTGATGCCGAGTTACCCATCACCCTCACCAGTGATGCCTCCCAGTATGGACTGGGCACCACTTGCCTACGAGACGACGGGAGGGGTCACAGAACAGTTGCCTATGTCTCCCGCACCATGACCGACACTGAACAGCACTACACTCAAACTGGGAAGGAGCTACTCGCAGTAAATTTTGCCTGCAAGATATTCAATGACTTTATCTTTGGCAACCTGATTGAAAGAATTAGTTATTAATTGATCGATTAAGTTGGCATTATAATGAAAGGACATAAGGCAGTTATCCCGACGTCTCTTCACAGCAAGCACTTTGATATTGTCCATCTCACTGCAGAAATAACCCTCCAGCATGCAAAAGGTATGCTTTTCTGACCTGACATGGCTGACTACATTCTCGAGAAAGTTGCTGCCTGCCTGATTTGCAACAGCCTGACCCCGCACCAACAGAAGCAACCACTTCTTCTGCACCCCACACCGGACTTACCCTGGTCGACAGTAGTAGCCAACATCTTTTAGTAGCACGGCAAACAATACCTGGTTCTAGTCAATTCCTGCTCAGGATGGTTTGAAATCGACCTGCTCCGTACCCCGATCTAAGCCATGGTCATTCAAAACGGACTCGCCACTTCTCTGTCCACGGAGCCCCCCTAAAGCAGCTCTCAGACAATGGAACTCAATTCTCCAGTCAGCTCTTCAGGGATTTTGTGAAACGCTGGGAGTTTCACCACACCACCAGCAGCCCCGAGTACCCGCAGTCCAACGGCCTGGCCGTACGCGCGGTAAGAGTTGCAAATTAACTAATGGAACACTCACACAGGGTTGTCTCTGATGTCTTTTTTTTTCACTTACATTTTTATTGATTTTTAAGAGATATATACAAAACAGTGCAACACCATCACCATAAATAAAACAAAGTAAGAAAAACAGCAATCAAAATAAAAACATAATTAGATCAGGGGGAAAAAAAAGAGAAGTAAATAAATAAAAATAGTGGAATAAGACCGTGTGGTTCACTTGCCAAATTAAAAAAAGAAAAACATTACATTGATTAGTTATCTGGAGATAATTCAACGTTCATACAAACATACCATCTAGTTCTATATAACGCAATCTTCCCATATCTAGCTCGGCATTTATCTAATCGGTGTTATGGCTCAAATAAACTGTCCATTTCCCCCAGATCTTCTCAAATGAATTCTTCTTGACTCTAAAGGAATATGTCAATTTCTCCATATTAAAGATGTCTCGCACAATTTCTAACCAATGTTCCTGTTTTGGACTCTTTTCATTAAGCCACTGCCTGGTAATGGCCTTCTTTAATCAAATATGTATCTTCTATTTTTACACTATCTTTAATACGCCCCAGATACATCACAGGGCAGGTATTTGGGATTTTATAGCCCAAGATATTATTTACAGCTGCATTATCGTTTTCCCAGTATGGTCTTATCTTTACACAGTTCCAGAAAATATGCGAGTGGTCTGCCTCCGTACTCCCACACAGCCTCCAACAGTGTTGTTGGACAGCAAGTAGTCTGCTTTTTATTTTGGGTGTTATAAAAAAGCGAGTTAGATTCTTCCAGCAAAATTCGCTCCATACTAGTGAGCTTGTGGATGAACATTGTGTTTCACACATTTGATACCATTCCACTTCTGTTATTTGAATCTTTAATTCTGCTTCCCATTTTGTTTTTATGTTGAGCATTGATTCTCCCCCGCTTCCCACCAGAGCTTGGTAGAAAGCAGAGATGGCCCGAGACCCCTTCTGTTTGTATGCATCCACAATCAGCTTGATCACATTATTTGAAGTTTCATCTAGTTTTGGCCTTATCTCTTTTGTAAAGTAGTCTCTTAATTGCAAGTATCTAAAAAAATCTTTGTTTTCAAGACCATACTTTGACTTTAAATCTTGGAAGCTCATAAACTCACCATTTTATTAAACTGTATACATCGCCGTAATGCCTTTTTGTGCCCATTCTTTGAATTTTGAATAATCTGGCTTAAACTTTGAGTCGTATGCGAACCACTTCAATGCGTGAACACCTCTTTTTAATTTGTATTTTTCCACTATAACATTCCATATTTCTAACGTAAATGCTACTATTGGATCCATAGCAAGTCTCAAAGCCCCTCTCAGATATCTGTCTCCCACCACAATCTGGGTCTGGTAACCCTGTATCTCCCTTTCCATTTCTTTCCATCGAGATTCATAATCAGGTCTACACCAACAAGCCAGAGGTCTGAGTTGAGCTGCATAAAAGTATTTTCTCAGATTTGGTAAAGTCATTCCACCCTTGCTTTTCGACAGTTGAAGTGTTGTTAGTTTTATTCTTGTTTTTTTGCTATTCCAAATGAATCTAGAGATAATTTTATCCCAGGCTATGAATTTATCTCGGGGGACATTAATTGGGAGAGATTGGAATAAATATAGTAGTTTAGGTAGGATATTCATTTTTACCGTTTGTATTCTGGCACTGAAGTCTAGAGGAAGGGTCGACCACCTCTCAACGTCCTTTTTGATGTTTTCTTCAATTTTGTTATAAGTAGTTTCAAACAAGTTGGAAAGTGTTTTGGTTATAGTTACACCAAGATACTGCATCATTTTAGAGTTCCATTTCAGATTATATGCATCTCTGATTTGTTGGGATGGAGAATAATTGAATGAAAGAATTTGTGTTTTTGTTATATTCAATTTATACCCTGAGTAGTAACCATATGTTTCAAATAGGTTCATTAGATTTGGGAGACATATATCTGGTCGTTCAAGAAAAATAATGATATCATCAGCGAAAAGACCAATTATATGTTCTTTCCCCCCTATTTTGACCCCTGCAGGTCTTCTCTCTGCCTTATTGCTTGTGCTAAGGGTTCAATATACAAAACGAAGAGAGTAGGAGAAAGACAGCATCCTTGCCTTGTGCCCCTCTCTAACTGGATCCCTTTTGATATGTTTCCATTTACCTTAATCCTAGCTGTAGGCTCCTGATATATTGTTTTAATACACCGAATTGCATCTTCATTGAAGCCAAATCTCCTCAGTGCTTCATATAAGAATACCCAACTAACACTATCAAAGGCTTTTTCTGCATCTAAACTGACCAGGACCATATTTGTATCCTTTTTGGAGCATTATCCACAATGTGGAGGGTTCTTCTAACATTATCCTGTGTTTGACGCCCCCGAATAAATCTAGTTTGGTCTTCATTAATCAGATCTGGTACAAAAGTCTCGAGTCTTTTGCAAATGATTGAGGTAAATAGTTCGTAGTCTACATTTAAAATTGAGATTGGCCTGAAATTTTTACATTGCTCTTTGTCTTTGCCTTCCTTGGGTAAAATGGTAATAATTGCTTCCTTCCATGATGGGGGAGCCCTGCCCTCTTTAAGGGTCCAGTTAAAGCAAGACAGGAGCAGAGGTGTTAGCTCTTTCTTAAAGGCCTTGTACCATTCTGGTGGAAACCCATCGCTGCCTGGTGATTTACTAGCCTTGAGTCAACTGATTGCAGCTTCCAGCTCCTTAACTGTAAATTGTGACGTAATGGTATTATTTTGTGTCTCACCAATGGATAGCAGATCAAGTGAGTTAATAAAATTTCTCATTGTCCTTTCGTCAGCTGATGGTGGTTTAGAATAGAGTTTCTTATAGTATTCTTCAAATAGAAACATAGAAACATAGAAATTAGGTGCAGGAGTAGGCCATTCGGCCCTTCTATCCTGCACCGCCATTCAATATGATCATGGCTGATCATCCAACTCAGTATCCCGTACCTGCCTTCTCTCCATACCCTCTGATCCCCTTAGCCACAAGGGCCACATCTAACTCCCTCTTAAATATAGCCAATGAACTGGCCTCGACTACCCTCTGTGGCAGAGAGTTCCAGAGATTCACCACTCTCTGTGTGAAAAAAGTTCTTCTCATCTCGGTTTTAAAGGATTTCCCCCCTTATCCTTAAGCTGTGACCCCTTGTCCTGGACTTCCCCAACATCGGGAGCAATCTTCCTGCATCTAGCCTGTCCAACCCCTTAAGAATGTTGTAAGTTTCTATAAGATCCCCTCTCAATCTCCTAAATTCTAGAGAGTATAAACCAAGTCTATCCAGTCTTTCTTCATAAGACAGTCCTGACATCCCAGGAATCAGTCTGGTGAACCTTCTCTGCACTCCCTCTATGGCAATAATGTCCTTCCTCAGATTTGGAGACCAAAACTGTACACAATACTCCAGGTGTGGTCTCACCAAGACCCTGCACAACTGCAGTAGAACCTCCCTGCTCCTATACTCAAATCCTTTTGCTATGAAAGCTAACATACCATTCGCTTTCTTCACTGCCTGCTGCACCTGCATGCCCACTTTCAATGACTGGTGTACCATGACACCCAGGTCTCGCTGCATCTCCCCTTTTCCTAGTCGGCCACCATTTAGATAATAGTCTGCTTTCCTGTTTTTGCCACCAAAATGGATAACCTCACATTTATCCACATTATAATGCATCTGCCAAACATTTGTCCACTCACCCAGCCTATCCAAGTCACCTTGCAGTCTCCTAGCATCCTCCTCACAGCTAACACTGCCCCCCAGCTTAGTGTCATCCGCAAACTTGGAAATATTGCCTTCAATTCCCTCATCCAGATCATTAATATATATTGTAAATAGCTGGGGTCCCAGCACTGAGCATTGCGGTACCCCACTAGTCACTGCCTGCCATTGTGAAAAGGACACGTTTACTCCTACTCTTTGCTTCCTGTTTGCCAGCCAGTTCTCTATCCACATCAATACTGAACCCCCAATGCCGTGTGCTTTAAGTTTGTATACTAATCTCTTATGTGGGACCTTGTCGAAATCCTTCTGGAAGTCCAGATACACCACATCCACTGGTTCTCCCCTATCCACGCTACTAGTTACATCCTCGAAAAATTCTATAAGATTCGTCAGACATGATTTACCTTTTGTAAATCCATGCTGACTTTGTCCAATGATTTCACCACTTTCCAAATGTGCTGCTATCCCATCTTTAATAATTGACTCTGGCAGTTTCCCCTCTACCGATGTTAGACTAACTGGTCTGTAATTCCCCGTTTTCTCTCTCCCTCCCTTCTGGGGTTACGTTTGCTACCCGACAATCCTCAGGAACTACTCCAGAATCTAAAGAGTTTTGAAAGATTATTACTAATGCATCCACTATTTCTGGAGCTACTTCCTTAAGTACTCTGGGATGCAGCCTATCCGGCCCTGGGGATTTATCGGCCTTTAATCCATTCAATTTACCCAACACCACTTCCCGGCTAACCTGGATTTCACTCAATTCCTCCAACTCATTTGACCCGCGGTCCCCTGCTATTTCCGGCAGATTATTTATGTCTTCCTTAGTGAAGACGGAACCAAAGTAGTTATTCAATTGGTCCGCCATATCCTTGTTCCCCATGATCAACTCACCTGTTTCTGACTGCAAGGGACCTACATTTGTTTTAACTAATCTCTTTCTTTTCACATATCTATAAAAACTTTTGCAGTCAGTTTTTATGTTCCCTGCCAGTTTTCTTTCATAATCTATTTTTCCTTTCCTAATTAAGCCATTTGTCCTCCTCTGCTGGTCTCTGAATTTCTCCCAGTCCTCCGGTATGCTGCTTTTTCTGGCTAATTTGTACGCATCATCCTTCGCTTTGATACTATCCCTGATTTCCCTTGTTATCCACGGATGCACTACCTTCCCTGATTTATTCTTTTGCCAAACTGGGATGAACAATTTTTGTAGTTCATCCATGCAGTCTTTAAATGTCTTCCATTGCATATCCACCGTCAACCCTTTTAGAATTAATTGCCAGTCAATCTTGGCAATTCACGTCTCATACCCTCAAAGTTACCTTTCTTTAAGTTGAGAACCATTGTTTCTGAATTAACAATGTCACTCTCCATCCTAATGAAGAACTCAACCATATTATGGTCACTCTTGCCCAAGGGGGCACGTACAACAAGACTGCTAACTAACCCTTCCTCCTTACTCATACCCAGTCTAAAATAGCCTGCTCTCTCGTTGTTTCCTCTACATGTTGATTTAGATAACTATCCCGCATACATTCCAAGAAATCCTCTTCCTCAGCACCCCTGCCAATTTGATTCACCCAATCTATATGTAGATTGAAGTCATCCATTATAACTGTTTTGCCTTTGTCGCACGCATTTCTAATTTCCTGTTTGATACCATCTCCAACTTCACTACTACTGTTAGGTGGCCTGTACACAACACCCGCCAGCGTTTTCTGCCCCTTAGTGTTTCGCAGCTCTACCCATACCGATTCCACATCCTCCAAACGAATGTCCTTCCTTTACATTGCGTTAATCTCCTCACTAATCAGCAACGCTATCCCACCTCCTTTTCCTTTCTCTCTATCCCTCCTGAATATTGAATATCCCTGGATGTTCAGCTCCCAGCCTTGGTCACCCTGGAGCCATGTCACCGTGATCCCAACTATATCATAGTCATTAATAGCTATCTGCACATTCAACTCATCCACCTTATTACGAATGCTCCTTGCATTGAGACACAAAGCCTTCAGGCTTGTTTTTACAACACTCTTACCCCTTATACAACTATGTTGAAAAGTGGCCCTTTTTGATTGTTGCCCTGGATTTTCCGGCCTGCCACTTTTACTTTTCACCTTGCGACCTATTGCTTCTACCCTCATTTTACACCCCTCTGTCTCTACGCTTACACATTTAAGAAACCCTTTCCCTTTAACTCCATCCTCCACTATCCCATTCAACACCCCACCCCCCTTATTAAGTTTAAAACCACCCGTGTAGCAGTGGCAAACCTGCCTGCCAGAATGCTGGTCCCACACCTGTTAAGATGCAATCCGTCCCTTTTATACAGTTCCCCCTTACCCTAAAACAGATCCCAGTGATCTAAGAATCTAAATCCCTGCCCCGTGCACCAGTTCCTCAGCCACACGTTCAGGTCCCGTATCTCCCTGTTCCTGCTCTCGCCAGCACGAGGAACTGGAAGCACACCGGAGATAACAACCCTGGAGGTCCTGCTTTTCAGCATTTTTCCGAGCTCTGTAAAGTCACGCTGCAGAATATTCATCCCCTTCTTTCCGACATCGTTTGTGCCGACATGCACTACCACTTCCGGATGTTCACCTTCGCCCTTGAGGATTTTCTGCACTCTGTCCGTGACATCCTGGATCCTGGCACCAGGAAGGCAGCACACCATCCTCGCATCCCGTCTGTTGCCGCAGAAACCCCTGTCCGTACCTCTCACAATGGAGTCTCCCACTACAATGGCGTTGCCTGCCTTAGGCTTTTTTGGTTTTGGCTCAACTGATGAATAAGATGAATAAAATATTATTTCTATCTCATCTGGCTCATGTGATAATTGATTGGTTTTAGGATCTCTTATTTTATGAATTGTATTAGAGGCCTGCTGTTTACGCAGGCGTCTGGCCAGGGTTCTAGTTGCTATTGGACCTGCTTCATAATAGGTCTGCTTTACGAATATTGCCCTTTTTTCCATATCTCCCCTGAGGATCTCATCTATCTCCCCCCATTTTTCCTTTATCTGTTTTAGTACCAACTGATCCTGTATGTTTTTATGTTTTTTTTCCAATTCTTTCAGTTTTTCTACTTTATGTCCATACGTAGCTAGCCGTGCCTTTTTTTGTGATGATGTCAGGGCGATCAGCTTTCCACGTATAACTGCCTTCATAGCATCCCACAGTATTGCAGGATCCACATCCCTGTTATCATTATCTTCTATGTACCTTTTTATCTCTTGCCTTATTTGTTCCACATTTGCCTTATTATTCAAAATACCCACATTGAGCCTCCAAACAGTATTTCTTTTTCTACTATTCAGGTGTACTGTCAAGCTGATCGCACTGTGATCAGATACATCTGCCACCCCGATTTTACACTCTGTGATCCTGTGACTTTCACCCATATTCATTAACAAGTAGTCAATCCTGGAGTAGACTGAGTGAGGTACTGAATAGTGTGTGTAGTCCCTTTCCAAATGGTGAAATTCTCTCCAAACATCAATTAGGCCCATTTCCTGCACTGATGTGTTAATAAACGTGGTCAGATGCATCTTGGGTTTTTTTAGGCTTGTTGTATCCAAATTATGATTCATGACCACATTGAAGTCCCCTCCACATATCAACATACCTTCAAGTCTCCAAAGCAATAATGTCAAACAGAGTTTTGAAAAAGCATTTGGTACTCTCTGGGGGGGGCATATACATTGATCAGTGTCACGACTTTGTTTTCCAACTTTCCTTTAACTAATACATACCTTCCCTCTTTGTCCTTGACTTCTTTATGGCGTTCAAATTGGACTGCATTTGTAAGAAGGATAGCCACTCCCCTCTTTTGGCTAGTTTTATAGGAACTATAAAATGCATTTCTAAAGCCAAAGCGTTTTAGTTTCTCATGTTCTTGTTGAGGCAGATGTGTTTCTTGTAAAAATAGTAGCTGGGCCTTTTCTTTTTTCAGTTTAGCCAGGACCTTGCTCCTTTTAACTGGATCATTCATCCCATTTACATTGAGTGACACCAATTTGACAGTATTACGTAACATTTAATTTACCTACTCCTGTCTTGCATTCATAAATCTCCAGACAACTTGAAACTGTGCAGGTCTGAACATCTGGACAACATGTGCCAAATAAAAAAAAGAAAAGAAAAGAAAAACCAGTTGACTTCCAAGTAAGGGTGATTCCTTTCCACCCTGAGTCCCCGTTGGCAGGTATAGGGGAAAGCGTCCTCCCAGAGGGCCCCTCACTAGAGGTGAAACACTCCATTTCACGCATCCTAGTATCGTCCAATGTCATCCGATAGCACTTATTTTTTAGCCCAAAAGAATTTGTGACACAATAAAAGCTAATTGGATGGGGTCTGCTCAGACTCCTGTGTTCGCTCTCTTGATGTCTCACTCTCATCTTCGCTCCTCTTTCCAACTCTCTGCCATATCAAAGCCTGGAGAATATGCTCCATCTCTGGGTCCGCCAGGTCCTCAGCGCTGTAATCAGGTGTCTCCACGGAGTAGCATCTCCTCCTCAATTCCTGCGCTGCATCTTGTGCACTATGATATGTGCATGTTCCTGAGTCCCAGTGAATACGCATCTTGTCCAGCGGGGTCTGGAAGCGGACACCTCTCTCCTTCAGGGCTCTCTTTATTCCCTTATATGCCTTGCGCTTCTGGGCAACCTCCGTTGCATAGTCGTGGTCAAATGATAGACATCGCCCGTCAATCATTATCTTCTTTCCCCAGGGCTTTTTCAATACCATTTCTTTGGTATTAAACTCCAGGAAATTGACCACTATAGACCTAGGTGGTGAATTACCTTCCGGTTTGCGAGGCAAAGCTCTGTGCGCACGCTGGATCCGTACGTTGGTGTCCGTTGTTATTACGAGTTCAGTTTTTAAAAGTTGCTCCACAAATTCAGACATAGATTTGCCTTCTTTCTCTTCAGATACGCCGTACATTGCGAATGTTATTTCGTCTAGACTGTCTTTCCAAATCAGTCAGTTTTTCTTGCATGGCTTTCTGTTTTTTCATAGATTTAAACAGCACATTTTTCACAGCCATGTTAATTGTCTAAGCCTCTTCAATTTGTGCTTCAGCGTTGTTTAGTCTAGTTTTGGATTTGTTTGGAGTTTGCAGAAAGTTTATGATAAATTTCTTGCTTCAGTACTCTGAGTTCGGTTTTCATGTCTTCTTTGATTTCTTCCTTAAATTTATGTATGCACTTTATATTCAGTCCTAAAGTTATGTATTTCCTTACTGATATTGTGGAGCATTGAGCGCACGGTTTCTGCAGAGTCATCTTTTGAGCTTTGAGCTTTGTCCATCTCCGGTGAATTATTTCTTTCTCGTCCGTCACGTTTCTTTTGACTTCTAGTTGTCGCTCCCCCACTCATTCCAAAACAGAAAACTGTGAATTATGTGGCAACTAGTGAATTAAGGGAGGCTAGTTTTAAACTTGCTATCGGGAGCTCGAAATTAAGCAGCCATCTGCTTGCGTCGCCACCGGATGTCGTCTCTGATGTCTATCTCGACTTACTCAACCTACAGAACATCGTCCGCGACCCTCTCCTGGGATCTTCGGCCGAATGACTCATGTCACAGCGAACCCGCTCCACCCTGCCTATGGCCAAGCAACTACTAGAACCACAAGGGCACCATCTGTGATCCAATCCCAGCTCCAACGCCGCCGCGAGATAGAAATAATATGTTAATATAAAACCAGCTATCCGCTTCAACCGCACAACAAGGGACAGGTTGTCTGCTTACGGTCACTACAAGGTTCCGACCGCCTCGGAGTCATTCTGGGATCAACCGCAGAGCCATGCTCGTACCTGGTCAATATTGACAACAGCGTCAATAACGTTATGGTAATAAACAATAGACAATAGACAATAATAATAATAATAATAATAATAATACATTTTATTTTCGGGCACCTTTCAAATCTCAAGGACACCTTACAAACTTTAACAGAAGAGAAAAAAACATATAGTCGGAGAAAAATAAATAATAAGGACATCATCAATATACAAATTAAAGATAGAAATCGCTCCAAAGACACAAAATCAAAAAAAAACAAAAAACACAATGTGAAGAGAGAGCAGCGGCAGCGAAAGCACGCCAGCGTCCACTCTCTCTTCCGACAGCCATCTTGAACACAGACTAACATAGTAACTACACACAGAAAAATCATCCCCCCGCAATAGTCACCACTGTGGGGGAAGGCACAAAGTCCAGTCCCGAATCCCAGTTCTCCCAGAAGTCAGGCCTATTTGAGGCCACCGCAATTGCCTCTACGGAGGCCCGATGTCCCTGGCCGTTCTGGCCGGGTGGAGTTGCCCCGGCGTCGGGAGAGTCCTCACAGTGGCTGGGCCACCTGGAATGGCCGCTTCCTAGCAGGGGATTGTCGGCTTCCGAAGCACCGGGTTGGAGCTCCCAGGCTCCCGATGTTAAAGACGGTGCCGCCCGCTCCGCTCCGCAGACCCGCAGCCCGGAGGTGTTGATCTCAATAGGTGCAGGAGTAGGCCATTCGGCCCTTGGAACCAACACCGCCATTCAATATGATCATGGCTGATCATCCTCAATCAGTACCCATTCCTGCCTTCTCCCCATATGCCCTGACTGCGCTATTACAATACAATACAATACAATACAATTTATTGTCATTTGAGCCTCAGTGAGGCTCAAACGAAATTCTGTTTCCACAGCCATACAAACAAAGACAATTCCTAGACATACATACAATTTAGTTCACACAAACATCCATCACAGTGAACCCACTGTGATGGAAGGCAAAGTATTTTCTCTTAAGAGTCCTATCTAGCTCTCTCTTGAAAGTATACAGATAACCGGCCTCCACCGCCCTCTGAGGCAGAGAATTCCACGGACTTACAACTCTCTGTGAGAAAAAGTGTTTCCTCATAGAAACATAGAAACATAGAAAGTAGGTGCGAGAGTAGACCACCAGGTCCGTCGAGCCCGCACCGCCATTCGCTCATGGCTGAACACTAAACAGACACACTTACCCACAAACAGTAGACACAAGACACAGAACACAAGACACTACCCTCCCCTTCATACCGCTATCACCCCTCTCCACCCCAAGAACCGCGTGATCTCCTGGGGGAGGCAAAAAACCGGATAAAAACCCAGGTCCAATTCGGGAAAAAAAATCCGGGAAATTCCTCTCCGACCCCAATCCAGGCGATCGACACTTGTCCAGGAGATCACTCAGGTCTTACTATACTAACCATACCTAGGTCCATATCCCTGCCCTCTCCCCGTAGCCCCTTATCCCCTCGGCAGCTAAAAAACCATCTATTCTAGACTTAAATATATTTAACGTTTCTGCTTCCACTGCTCCCTGGGGCAGTGAATTCCATAAATTAACCACCCTCTTGGTGAAGAAGTTCTTCCTCATCTCAGTTTTAAAAGAGCCCCCCCTTATTCTGCAACTATGTCCCCTAGTTCTAGTTTCCCCGATCATTGGGAACATCCTCGGTGCATCCACCCGATCAAGGCCCCTCACGATCTTATATGTTTCAATGAGATCGCCTCTCATTCTCCTAAACTCCAAAGAGTAGAGCTCCAGCTTACTTAACCTTTCCTCATATGTCAATCCCCTCATTGCAGGAATTAATCTTGTAAACCTTCGCTGCACTGCCTCCAGGGCTAGTACATCCTTCCTTAAGCATGGACCCCAGAACTGTACACAGTATTCCAAATGTGGTCTCACTAATACTGTGTACAGCTGCAGCAAGACCTCCGTGTTTTTATACTCAATCCCCCTAGCAATAAAGGCCAAAACTCCATTGGCCTTCCTGATTGCTTGCTGCACCTGCATACTGACCTTTAGTGATTCATGTACTAATACCCCTAGATCCCTTTGCGTTGCATTACAACGCAGCTCCTCCTCATTTAGAAAATAACTTGCCCTATCATTTTTTTTCCCCAAAGTGAATGACTTCACATTTATTTGTATTAAATTTCATCTGCCAAGTTGTTGCCCACTCACCTAGCTTATCTATATCCATTTGCAGACTCTTCCTATCCTCCTCATCCCCAACTTTTCCTCCCATTTTTGTATCGTCCGCAACTTTTGATATATTACACTTGGTTCCCTCCTCCAAATCATTTCCGTTCTAAATGGCTCACCCCTTATCCATAAACTGTGGCCCCTGGTGCAGGACTCCCCCAACATCGGGAACATGTTTCCTAACTCTTAACAATCTTATATGTTTCAATAAGAGACCCTCTCATCCTTCTAAACTCCATAGTGTACAAGCCCAGCCGCTCCATTCTCTCAGCATACGACAGTCCCGCCATCCCGGGAATTAACCTTGTAAGCCTACGCTGCACTCCCTCAATAGCAAGAATGTCCTTCCTCAAATTAGGGGACCAAAACTGCACACAATACTCTAGGTGTGGTCTCACTAGGGCTCTGTACAACTGCAGAAGGACCTCTTTGCTCCTATACTCGACTGCTCTTGTTATAAAGGCCAGCATGCCATTCGATTTCTTCATTGCCTGCTGTACCTACATGCTTACTTTCATAGACTGATGAACAAGGACCCCCAGATCCCGTTGTACTTCCCCTTTTCCCAACTTGACACCATTTAGATAGTAATCTGGCTTCCTGTTTTTGATACCAAGGATGGGTAACCTCACATTTATCCACATTAAAATTCATCTGCCATGCATCTGCCCACTCCCCCAACCTGTCCAAATCACCCTGCATTCTCATAGCATCCTCTTCACAGTTCACACTGCCACCCAGCTTTGTGTCATCTGCAAATTTGATAATGTTACTTTGAACAGAGGATTCCTAACGTATACATGGAGAAGGTCTACGCTTGGAAAAATATCAAGCCGGAAGTTGTATACTGCGGATACAAATATGAGAGGAAGAAGGAGAAATGTCCAGCATGTGGCCAGGAGTGTTTCAATTGCCATAAGACAAATCATTTTGCATCACAAGCATGGAAAAGCAGGTGCAACAGAAGATCCAGAAGAAAGAAAAGCAAGGCAACAAATCTGTCCATGCAGTTGGGGAAGTGGAGAGCTCCAGTGATGAGTATGATGACATTCATGATATGATGAAATTCACATATAGGCTGTGGGCCGAGCTTCAGAAATGTGTCTAGAATTTAACTTTCGTGACCCTTGTCTCGGAATTACATGAAACTTTGCACAGATTTATATCAATATAATTGAGAAGGAAGTCATAACTCGTCAATGCCAAAAGTTGCACATTAATTAATTAAACCAATTAGAAAATTAGAACGTAAAAGTAAGCCTCATCTAGTGTCCTATGCCCATATTACACCATGGGGAGCCTAATTCCATGCTGTGGTCTATTTAAACCATATATACTATGTGTATATATATATATATATATGTATGACGTGAATATGACTTTAATCATACATAATATGGAAAATTATCTATACTATTACTAAAACTCTCATCTTGACCACTTCCAGTTTGCCTTTTTTTAAATTTGAGCAATAACTGTACCGTTTATTGCTAGGATGTTTGTGCCACCTTACTCACTGGTCTCCTCTCCTCCATGTGCACCAAGTTGTGTTCCAATCGGTGGAAGATTACACGTTATGAAGGTTTAAAAAATCGTTATATAAGCAGATTGGTCTTCTCGCCTGTCAGTCACCACTCTCACCACCCACCGGCGGCCCGCCCGCAACGTTCATCACCCACCGGCAGCCCGACCGATCCTCCACATCATCCATCGGCCTACAGACAACCCCGACCGACAGACTGACCGATTGATCGACCGACTGACCGACTGACTGAATATCCGACGGACTCACTGACTGACCCTAACTTTATACAGATAAATTAATTGAAAAATAAAATTATCAGCAAGGTTAGCATAACCTTTATTCCTTGGAAACCTTGTTATTGTTTTGATGTAATGAGGAGGCATCCCAGGGTCATCGCTGCCTAGCGACCATAAAACAAAGCGCGGGATTGGTCAATTTGCGTCCGACGTCAATGTTAAATGTGCATTGATTGGACAATTACTACTGGGAGCCTTTTCTCATATTTCTTTTTTAAAAAGGTGCAGGTTTTGGTCTTGACGAGATTCAGGTATGATTTATATAATATTTTTACACAATATGGTAAAAATTCAGGTGGTTACGTGAGTTGGGTCACGAACTTGAACGAAAAAGCTCTTTGGCCCACAGACTAAGTGGAACTGCAACTAGAAGCATTAAAAGCAGAGTGTTCACAGTGTTGAGGAGACTCAATTCCCAAAGAAAAACTTTGCGACCGCGATGCTGGAACAGAAGGAAGTAAAATCCGAGGTAGACAGTGGAGCCACATGTAACATCATTCCCAAGATGCATGCAATGGATGTGGATGAAAACAAGCAAGTATTGTCGATGTACAACAATACGACAATAATGCAAGGTGAAACTGGTAAACCTAAAGTATGGAAGGAGATACAAAATAGAGTTTGTAGTCCCGGAGGAAGACTGCATTCCAATCCTGGGAAGCAGGACAGCCCAGCAGATGGGACTCATATCAGTCTGTACAGAGAACTTAATGGCATTGAATGGCAGTGAAATCTCTCTGAGCAAGGAAAGAATGATGGCTGAGTATGCTGATGTGTTTGAATGGACAGGTAAATTCGAGGGCAAGTACCGTCTGCAGGTAGATGACAGCGTAACACCGGTGATCCATCCTCCATGAAGAGTCCTTGTAGCCTTACGGAATAAGCTGAAACCGGCTAGACAGACTTACAGAAGCTGAAATAATTGCCCCAGTAGAGACCCACACTCCATGGGTATCCAGCCTTGTGTGTGTAGAAAAGCCCAATGAAAAGTTGAGAGTGTGTTTAGACCCGAGGGATCTGAACAAGGGGCTGAAAATAAGTCATTACCCAATGGCAACGATCGAAGATGGCCTCACAGACCTGAATGACACCAATGTCTTTAGCACGTTTGACGTCAAGAATGGGTTTTGGCATGTGGAACTGGATGATGAGAGTTCTCAGCTTACGACATTTAACACACCGTATGGCAGATATAAAGAAGAAGCTCCATTTAAGAATGATAGACTCCCGACAGACACTGAACAGTTTTGGACTGGTGTACTTCAGCATCGGGCATTTTAAGAGCTTGCCACCTTTGCCCTTACTTGCCTAATATGTCTGTCAGCAATGCTGTCGTTGATAGGATATTTCTCTTGTGAAAACAAAGGCAAGGAACAGAATGCAGCTAAATTTTCTTGGTGAGGCGGAGAGGTTCAACAGTCCCGGTGTGGTGGCGAGGCCCTTTGAG
Organism: Amblyraja radiata; assembly: GCF_010909765.2. Taxonomy (NCBI): domain Eukaryota; kingdom Metazoa; phylum Chordata; class Chondrichthyes; order Rajiformes; family Rajidae; genus Amblyraja; species Amblyraja radiata. The sequence continues at coordinate 168,053 of NC_045994.1, forward strand.
GCAGCCTGGCCTGGTGAGGTGGAGAGCTTTGGCAGTCCCGGGAAGGTGGCGAGGTCCGGAGAGGCAGAGATGTTCGGCGGTCCCTGTGAGGCGGCAAAGCCTTTTTGAGGCAGCGACTGCGATAGATCCCCTCGATGGAAGGAAGGTCAGAGCCGATGGTGGACTGGGCAGTGTTTACTACTTTTTGTAGTCTTTTCCTCTCCAGGGCGCTCAAATTGCCGAACCAAGCCACGATGCAACCGGTCAGCATGCTCTCGACTGTGCACCTGTAGAAGTTAGAGAGAGTCTTCCTTGACAATCCGACTCTCCGTAATCTTCTCAGGAAGTAGAGGCGCTGATGAGCTTTTTTGATAATTGCGTTAGTGTTCTCGGACCAGGAAAGATCTTCAGAGATGTGCACGCCCAGGAATTTGAAGTTCTTGACCCTTTCAACCATCGACCCGTTGACATAAATGGGGCTGTGGGCCCCCCTCCTACTCCTTCCAAAGTCCACAATCAGTTCCTTGGTTTTGCTGGTGTTGAGGGCCAGGTTATTGCGCTGGCACCATATGGACTGTTGCTCGATCTCTCTTCTGTACTCTGACTCATCCCCATCAGTGATACGCCCCACAATAGTGGTGTCGTCAGCGAACTTGATGATGGAGTTCGCACTGTGGTTCGCTACGCAGTCATGGGTATAGAGTGAGTACAGCAGGGGGCTGAGCACGCAGCCTTGAGGTGCTCCCGTGCTGATTGTTATTGAGGCTGACACATTTCCACCAATACCAAGGAACAGACTGTGGTCTGTGGACGAGGAAGTCGAGGATCCAATTGTAGAGGAATGCGCAGAGACCCAGTTCTGCGAGTTTGGTAACCAGTTTGGAGGGGATGATTGTGTTAAATGCCGAGCTGTAATCAATGAATAACAGCCTGACATATGAGTTTTTGTTGTCCAAGTGGTCCAATGCGGAGTGGAGGGCCAGCGAGATCGCATCCACCGTTGATCTGTTGTGGCGGTACGCGAACTGAAGTGGGTCCAGGTTTTTGTCGATGTAGGAGTTGATTTGCTCCATGATCAACCTCTCAAAGCACTTCCGGCGTTAGTGCCACTGGTCGATAGTCATTGAGGCATGTCACCTTACTCTTCTTGGGCACAGGTATAATTGATGCCCTTTTAATGCAGGTGGGGACCTCAGACCTCAGAAGTGAGAGGTTGAAAATGTCCGTAAAATCTCCCGCCAGTTGGTCCGCACAGGTTTTTAGAACACGGCCGGGTATACCATCAGGTCCAGTTGCTTTTCGGGGGTTCACCCCTCTGAAGGATTTCCTGACATCGGCCTCTGTGACTGAGACTGAAATGCCATCACAGCGAATGGGGGATCGGGAAGGCACATCAGTATTCTCCCTGTCAAAGAGTGCGTAAAACGCATTGAGCTCGTCAGGGAGTGATGTTACACCGGCATTCGAGCTGCCTCCTGGTTTTGCCTTATAGGAGGTGATTGCATTCAGACCCTGCCACAGCTGCCGAACATCTGTCTCGTCCTCCAGTTTGGAGCAGTAGTCCCTTTTGGCCTTTTTGATGGCCTTACCAAGGTCGTATCTGGTCTCCATGTAGGCCACTGTATCATTGGAGGTGAATGCCCTGTGTCTGGACTTCAGGAGAGTGCGGATCTCAAAGTTCATCCAATGTTTCTGATTGGGAAACACTCGGAAGGTTTTTGTAGGGATGCAATCCTCCACACATTTCTTTATGAAGTCTGTAGCGACTGTGGCATATTCGTTCAAGTCCTTTGCCGAGTCCTTGAACATTGCCCAGTCTACAGACTCCAAACAGTCCTGGAGTTGTTCTTCTGCCCCCCCCCCCCCCCCCCCCCCCCCCCCCCCCCCGACCAGCTCTGTGCTGTCCTCACTTCTGGGGGTGCGCTCTTTAATTGATTGCTGCTTGTAGGCAGGAAGAAGCAGCACCGCGGTATGGTCGGACTTACCGAAGTGAGGGCGAGGGATAGAACGATAGGCATTCTTGATGGTGGTGCAGCAGTGGTCGAGGGTGTTAGGTCCTCTGGTGCAGCAGGAGACATGTTGGTGGAAGTTGGGGAGTGATTTCATGAGGTTCGCCTTATTGAAGTCCCCAGCAATGGTGGTAAATGCCTCGGGGTAAGACGTCTGGTGTTTGTTGACCACGGCCTGCAGCTCCTCCAGTGCCAGACGGACATCTGCCTGGGGTGGGATGTAGACCGCGGTCAGGATAACGGAGGTGAATTCTCTCGGGAGGTAGAAGGGACGGCACTTCACCGCCAGATGTTCGAGGTGTGGAGAGCAGGAGTTGGACAGGACTGCCACGTCGGAACACCACGCAGAGTTGACCATGAGGCAGACGCCCCCTCCTCTCCCTTTCCCAGATGCCAGGGTATGGTCCATGCGGTGGATGGAGAACCCTTCAGGCTGGACCGCTGAGTCTGGGGAGCTGGGGGTGAGCCATGTCTCTGTGAAACAGAACACAGAGCATTCCCTCAGCTCCCTTTGATAAAGCAGTCTTGCCCTTAAGTCCTCCACTTTGTTTTCAAGGGACTGTACATTAGCCAGTAGGATAGTTGGGAGAGGGGGCCGAAGTCCCCTGCGCTTCATTCTGACCTGAAGTCCCGCCCGACGGCCACGTTTCCGGACACAATGGAGGCTTTCCCTTTGTTTCCAGGTACTGTGCTTGCTGTACCTGCTGTTTCTGCGGACCTGCGCTGGAACGGTGATTCCCTCACAGACGGCAGCTCCAGCTCCGTAACGAACAGGGGTTCCCTCAAAGTCGGCAGCTGCAGCTCCGTTGTTCCTGGAAGATCCAGCCCGTCGGCTCTGGGGGACATCCCGGGGTTTCAAGGTACAGTACCTGGGATCCACAGTCGGGTCGGGAGTTCCACAGCCAGCGTGGGAAAGTTTAAAGTCCGGGGTTCCCGCAGCTGCGGGAGTTCGCGAAATTGCGAGAGCCTTGAGGTGCTCAAGCAGCTTGTCCGAAACGGCACCGATTTCTGCCGAATTTCTGATCCAGGTAAATTGTTGGAAGTTGTAATTGAGCCTTTTCTTTTCCGGAGCTCCGCAAAAGTCGCCGCAGGCAGGCACCATCTTGCCAGCTTCTCAAATTCTCAGTTCGGCGGTCCTGGTGAGGCAGAGAGGTTCAGCAGTCCCGGTGAGGCGCGAAGTCTGGAGAGGTGGAGAGATTCGCTGGTCCCAGTGAGGCGGCGAGGTCTGGTGAGGCAGAGAGTTTCGGTGGTCTTGGTGAGGCGGCGAGGCCCGGTGAGGCAAAGAAGTTTGGCAGTGAGGCGGAGAGGTTCGGTGGTCCCATTGACCTGGTGAGGCCCGGTGAGGCGGCGAGGAGAGGTAAGGCAGAGAGGATCAGCGGTCCTGGTGAAGCAGCAAGGTCCAGTGAGGCGGTGAGGTTCGGCGGTCCCGGTGAGGCAGCGAAGCTCGGTGAGGCAGAGAGATTCGGAGAGATTTGATGAGGTGGAGAGATTCGGCAGTTAGGCAAAAGGATTTGAGTATAGGAGCAGGGAGGTTCTACTGCATTTGTAGGGCTCTTGGTGAGACCACACCTGGAGTATTGCGTACAGTTTTGGTCTCCAAATCTGAGGAAGGACATTATTGCCATAGAGGGAGTGCAGAGAAGGTTCACCAGACTGATTCCTGGGATGTCAGGACTTTCATATGAAGAAAGACCATATAACCATATAACCATATAACAATTACAGCACGGAAACAGGCCATCTCGACCCTTCTAGTCCGTGCCGAACACGTATTCTCCCCTAGTCCCATATACATGCGCTCAGACCATAACCCTCCATTCCTTTCCCGTCCATATAACTATCAAATTTATTTTTAAATGATAAAAACGAACCTGCCTCCACCACCTTCACTGGAAGCTCATTCCACACAGCCACCACTCTCTGAGTAAATAAGTTCCCCCTCATGTTACCCCTAAACTTCTGTCCCTTAATTCTCAAGTCATGTCCCCTTGTTTGAATCTTCCCTACTCTCAGTGGGAAAAGCAAATGGAAAAGCTGATCCACATCAACTCTGTCTATGCCTCTCATCATTTTAAAGACCTCTATCAAGTCCCCCCTTAACCTTCTGCGCTCCAAAGAATAAAGCCCTAACTTGTTCAACCTTTCTCTGTAACTTAGTTGCTGAAACCCAGGCAACATTCTAGTAAATCTCCTCTGTACGCTCTCTATTTTGTTGACATCCTTCCTATAATTAGGCGACCAAAATTGTACCCCATACTCCAGAATTGGCCTCACCAATGCCTTGTACAATTTTAACATTACATCCCAACTTCTATACTCAATGCTCTGATTTATAAAGGCCAGCACGCCAAAAGCTTTCTTTACCACCCTATCTACATGAGATTCCACTTTCAGGGAACTGTGCACAGTTATTCCCAGATCCCTCTGTTCACCTGCATTCTTCAATTCCCTACTATTTACCATGTACGTCCTATTTTGATTTATCCTGCCAAGATGTAGCACCTCACACTTATCAGCATTAAACTACATCTGCCATCTTTCAGCCCACTCTTCCAACTGGCATAAATCTCTCTGTAGACATTGAATATCTACTTCACTATCCACAACCCCACCTATCTTAGTATCATCTGCATACTTACTAATCCAATTTACCACACCATCATCCAGATCATTGATGTACATGACAAACAACAGTGGACCCAACACAGATCCCTGTGGCACCCCACTAGTCACTGGCCTCCAACCTGACAAACAACCATCCACCATTACTCTCTGGCATCTCCCATTCAGCCACTGTTGAATCCATCTTGCTACTTCACCATTAATACCAACCATTGAACCTTCTTAACCAACCTTCCATGAGGAACCTTGTCAAAGGCCTTACTGAAGTCCATACATGCAACATCCACTGCTTTACCCTCATCAATTTCCCGAGTAACCTCTTCAAAAAATTCAAGACGATTAGTCAAACATGACCTTCCAGGCACAAATCCATGTTGACTGTTCCTAATCAGACCCTGTTTATCCAGATACTTATATATATTATCTCTAAGTATCCTTTCCATTAATTTGCCCACCACTGACGTCAAACTAACAGGTCTATAATTGCTAGGTTTACTCTAAGACCCCTTTTTAAACAATGGAACAACATGCGCAGTACGCCAATCCTCCGGCACTATTCCCGTTTCTAATGACATTTGAAATATTTCTGTCATAGCCCCTGCTATTTCTACACTAACTTCTCTCAATGTCCTAGCGAATATCCTGTCCGGACCTGGAGACTTATCCACTTTTATATTTCTCAAAAGTGTCAGTACTTCCTCTTCTTTGATCCTCATAGTTTCCATAGCTACTCTACTTATTTCCCTTACCTCACATAATTCAATATCCTTCGCCTTGGTGAATACCGAAGAATAGAAATTGTTCAATATCTCCCCCATCTCTTTTGGCTCTGCAGATAGCTGTCCACTCTGACTCTCTAATGGACCAACTTTATCCCTCGATATCCTTTTGCTATTAATATAGCTGTAGAAACCCTTTGGGTTTACTTTTACCTTACTTGCCAAAGCAACCTCATATCTTCTTTTAGCTTTTCTAATTTTTTTCTTAAGATTATTTTTACATTCTTTATACTCTTCAAACACCTAATTTACTCCATGCTGCCTATAATAATTGTAGATCTCCCTCTTTTTCCGAACCAAGTGTCCAATTTCGCTTGAAAACCATGGCTCTTTACAATTTTTACGATTTCCTTTCAACCGAACAGGGACATAAAGATTCTGTACTCTTAAAATTTCACCTTTAAATGTACTCCATTTCTCTTCCACATCTTTCCCATAAAACAAACTGTCCCAATTTACTCCTTTTAAATCCTTTCGCATCTCCTCAAAGTTAGCCTTTCTCCAATCAAAAATCTCAACCCTAGGTCCAGTTTTGTCCCTCTCCATAATTATATTGAAACTAATGGTATTGTGATCACTGGACCCGAACTGTTCCCCAACGCATACCTCTGCCACCTGACCCATCTCATTTCCTAACAGGAGGTCCAGTACCGCCCCTTCTCTAGTAGGTACTTCTATGTATTGTTGCAAAAAACTATCCTGCACACATTTTACAAACTCCAACCCATCCAGCCCATTTACAGAATGTGTTTCCCAGTCTATGTGTGGAAAATTGAAATCTCCCACAATCACTACCTTGTGCTTACTACTAATATCTGCAATCTCCTTACATATTTGCTCTTCCAATTCTCGCTCCCCATTTGGCGGTCTATAATACACCCCTATAAGTGTTGCTACCCCTTTCCCATTTCTCAGTTCCACCCAAATAGCCTCCCTAGACGAGCCCTCTAATCTATCCTGCCAAAGCACTGCTGTAATATCTTCCCTGATAAGCAATGCAACACCTCCACCTCTTGCCCCTCCAATTCTATCACACCTGAAGCAATGAAATCCTGGAATATTTAGTTTCCAATCACAGCCCTCCTGCAACCATGTTTCACTGATCGCCACAACATCATACTTCCAGGTGTCAATCCAGGCTCTAAGTTCATCCACTTTTCTTACAATGCTCCTAGCATTAAAATATACACATTTAAGAAACCCACCCTCTCTTATTCTCTGTTTATTGTCTTTTTCTTCTCTCTCTCCTACATTTTGGGTCAGAGTGCTACCATTCTCTGCCCCCTGCTTCACACACTGACTGCTAGCTTTCCCAATTTGAGTCCCTCCCCCCAACCATACTAGTTTAAAGTCTCCCCAGTAGCCTTTGCAAATCTCCCCGCCAGGATATTGGTCGCCCTCGAATTCAAGTGTAACCCGTCCTTTCTGTACAGGTCGCACCTTCCCCAAAAGAGGTCCCAACGATCCAGAAACTTGAATCCATACCCACTGCACCAGTCCCTCATCCACTCATTTATCCTCCACCTCGCTCCATATAACGATATAGCCATATAACCATATAACAAATACAGCACGGAAACAGGCCATCTCGACCCTTCTAGTCCGTGCCGAACACGTATTCTCCCCTAGCCCCATATACCTGCGCTCAGACCATAACCCTCCATTCCTTTCCCGTCCATAAAACTATCCAATTTATTTTTAAATGATAAAAACGAACCTGCCTCCACCACCTTCCCTGGAAGCTCATTCCACACAGCCACCACTCTCTGGGTAAAGAAGTTCCCCCTCATGTTACCCCTAAACTTCTGTCCCTTAATTCTCAAGTCATGTCCCCTTGTTTGAATCTTCCCTACTCCATTCCTACTCTCACTGTCGCGTGGCAAAGGCAGTAATCCTGAGATTGTTACATTTGCAGTCCTTCTCCTTAACTCTCTACCTAACTCCCTAAATTCTTCTTTCAGGACCTCTTCTCTTTTTTTACCTATGTCGTTGGTACCTATATGTACCTCAACTTCAGGCTCCTCTCCCTCCCATTTCAGGATTTCTTGGACCCGTTCAGACACATCCCTGACCCTGGCACCAGGGAGGCAAACTACCATCCGGGTCTCTTGTCTGCGTCCACCGAATCGCCTATCCGACCCCCTGACTATAGTCCCCTATTACAATTGCCCTCCTCTTCTTTTCCTTACCTTTCTGAGCAACAGGACCGGTCTTTATGCCAGAGGCCCGGCCGCTGTCGCTGCCCCCAGGTAGGCTGTCTCCCCCACCCTTACTCAAACATGAGTACTTATTTTCAATGTGTACAGCCACCGGAGTACTCACCAGTCCCTGCCTCTGTCCGTTGCCCATCCTAACTGTGACCCAGTTTTCTGTCTCCCGTGGTCTTGGAGTGACCACCTCCCTGTAACTCCTATCTATGACCTCCTCGCTCTCCCTGAGCAGACAGAGGTCATCGAGTTGCTGTTCCAGGTTCCTAACACGGTCCCTTAGGAGCCCCATCTCGACGCACCTGGCGCAGATGTGGACGTCTGGAGGGCACTCAGACTCCATGACCTCCCACATCTGACATCCTGAACAGTGAACTGCCCTGGGCCTCATTCTCCCCCTTATCCGAATACAATAAAGCCTTACCCGGGATACAAGTCAATCAGCTGCTTCCTCTAGTCCTGTAACGGCTGCTTCCTCTAGTCCGTTCGACCAATCAGAGGCTTCCACCAGCCCCCTTAATTTGAAGTGTGATCTGCGAATGGAACGTTGCTCCTCCCTATGTAACGGCTCCTGGGCCTCTGTTGAGACAAGCCCCGCGATGGGTTTTTTAACTCACCTCACGAAGGTCGCTCCTTCCTCTGTAACGGCTCCCGGGCCTCTGTTGAGACAAGCCCCGCGATGGGTTTTTTAACTCACCACACGAAGGTCGCTCCTCCCTCTGTAACGGCTCCCGGGCCTCTGTTGAGACAAGCCCCGCGATGGGTTTTTTAACTCACCACTCGAAGGTCGCTCCTCCCTCTGTAACGGCTCCCGGGCCTCTGTTGAGACAAGCCCCGCGATGGGTTTTTTAACTCACCACACGAAGGTCGCTCCTCCCTCTGTAACGGCTCCCGGGCCTCTGTTCAGACAAGCCCCGCGATGGGTTTTTTAACTCACCACACGAAGGTCGCTCCTCCCTCTGTAACTGGATAGACTCGGCTTATACTCGCTAGAATTTATGAGATTGAGGGGGGATCTTATAGAAACTTACAAAATTCTTAGGGGGTTGGACAGGCTAGATGAAGGAAGATTGTTCCCGATGTTGGGGAAGTCCAGGACAAGGGGTCACAGCTTAAAGATAAGGGGGAAATCCTTTAAGACCGAGATGAGAAAAACATTTTTCACTCAGAGTAAAACCTGTGATCCCTGTCGTAGAGGGGCAGACTCAACTATCTGGAAGGTGACTTTTAAAGCTTTTCTGTCCTTTTATTCTGGATAATGTTGGTATGTTCTGCACAATTCTAACACACACCCACACACACACACACTCACCCACTCACCCACTCTCCCACTCTTACCAACTCTCTCACTCACCCACTCAGTCAATTTCTTTAGGATAAAGCAGAGAAAGGTTGAATAACCATATAACCATATAACAATTACAGCACGGAAACAGGCCATCTCGACCCTTCTAGTCCGTGCCGAACACGTATAACCATATAACCATATAACAATTACAGCACGGAAACAGGCCATCTCGACCCTTCTAGTCCGTGCCGAACACATAATCTCCCCTAGTCCCATATACCTGCGCTCAGACCATAACCCTCCATTCCTTTCCCATCAATATAACTATCCAATTTATTTTTAAATGATAAAAACCAACCTGCCTCCACCACCTTCACTGGAAGCTCATTCCACACAGCTACCACTCTCTGAGTAAAAAAGTTCCCCCTCATGTTACCCCTAAACTTCAGTCCCTTAATTCTCAAGTCATGACCCTTGTTTGAAACTTCCCTACTCTCAGTGGGAAAAGCTTTTCCACGTCAACTCTGTCTATCCCTCTCATCATTTTAAAAACCTCTATCAAGTCCCCCCTTAACCTTCTGCGCTCCAAAGAATAAAGCCCTAACTTGTTCAACCTTTCTCTGTAACTTAGTTGCTGAAACCCAGGCAACATTCTAGTAAATCTCCTCTGTACTCTCTCTATTTTGTTGACATCCTTCCTATAATTAGGCGACCAAAATTGTACACCATACTCCAGAATTGGCCTCACCAATGCCTTGTACAATTTTAACATTACATCACAACTTCTATACTCAATGCTCTGATTTATAAAGGCCAGCACACCAAAAGCTTTCTTTACCACCCTATCTACATGAGATTCCACTTTCAGGGAACTGTCCACAGTTATTCCCAGATCCCTATGTTCACCTACATTCTTCAATTCTTCATACCTACATCACATACATTCTTCAACGTATACTCCCCTAATCCCATACACCTGCGTTCAGACCATAACCCTCCATTCCTTTCCCGTCCATATAACTATCCAATTTATTTTTAAATGATAAAAACGAACCTGCCTCCACCACCTTCACTGGAAGCTCATTCCACACAGCCACCATTCTCTGAGTAAAGAAGTTCCCCCTCATGTTACCCCTAAACTTCTGTCCCTTAATTCTCAAGTCGTGTACCCTTGTTTGAATCAGGCCCCCCAGCAACTGCTGAGTTACTACAGTACTTTGTCTCTTTATGTAAACGAGCATCTGCAGTTCCTTGCGTCCACCCCTCATTAGAACGCGTTAGACGGATGTCCGCAGCACAAAACATTTCACGAGGAAATGGTTCTAACTTTTTGTAAACAAAATGTTTTACCAGAAAGCCGCCTGGATTCGAGGGCTTCAGCTACACGGAGAGGTTGGATAGATCTGCATTGTTTTTTTCTGCAATCCCAGAGGTTGAGAGGAGACCAGTTAGAAGTATATATACTTATAGAAACATAGAAACATTAAAATAGGTGCAGGAGTAGGCCATTCAGCCCTTCGAGCCTGCACCGCCATTCAATATGATCCTGGCTGATCATCCAACTCAGTATCCCATACCTGCCTTCTCTCTGTACCCCCTGATCCCCCTAGCCACAGGGGCCACATCCAACTCCCTCTTAAATATAGCCAATGAACTGGCCTCAACAACCCTCTGTGGCAGAGTGTTCCAGAGATTCACCACTCTCTGTGTGAAAAATGTTCTTCTCATCTCGGTCTTAAAGGATTGCCCCCTTATCCTTAAGCTGTGACCCCTTGTCCTGGACTTCCCCAACATCGGGAACAATCTTCCTGCATCTAGCCTGTCCAACCCCTTAAGAATTTTGTAAGTTTCTATAAGATCCCCCCTCAATCTCCTAAATTCTTGCGAGTATAAGCCGATTCTATCCAGTCTTTCTTCATATGAAAGTCCTGACATCCCAGGAATCAGTCTGATGAACCTTCTCTGCACTGCCTTTCTGGCAATAATGTCCTTCCTCAGATTTGGAGACCTAAACTGTACGCAATACTCCAGATGTGGTCTCACCAAGACCCTGTACAATTGCAGTAGAACCTCGCTGCTCCTATACTCAAATCCTTTGCTATGAAAGATAACATACCATTCGCTTTCTTCACTGCCTGCTGCACCTGCATGACTACTTTCAATGACTGGTGTACCATGACACCCAGGTATCGTTGCATCTCCCCTTTTCCTAATCGGCCACCATTTAGATAAAGGTCTGCTTTCCTGTTTTTGCCACCAAGTGGATAACCTCACATTTATCCACATTATACTGCATCTGCCAAACATTTGCCCACTCACCCAGCCTATCCAAGTCACCTTGCAGCCTCCTAGCATCCTCCACACATCTAACACTGCCCCCTAGCTTAGTGTCATCCGCAAACTTGGAGATGTTGCCTTCAATTCCCTCGTCCAGATCATTAATATATATTGTAAATAGCTGGGGTCCCAGCACTGAGCCTTGCGGTACCCCACTAGTCACTGCCTGCCATTGTGAAAAGGACTCGTTTATTCCCATTCTTTGCTTCCTGTTTGCCAGCCAGTTCCCTATCCACCATATAACCATATAACAATTACAGCACGGAAACAGGCCATCTCGGCCCTACAAGTCCGTGCCGAACATCTTTTTTACCTTAGTCCCACCTGCCTGCACTCATACCATAACCCTCCATTCCCTTCTCATCCATATGCCTATCCAATTTATTTTTAAATGATACCAACGAACCTGCCTCCACCACTTCCACTGGAAGCTCATTCCACACCGCTACCACTCTCTGAGTAAAGAAGTTCCCCCTCATGTTACCCCTAAACTTCTGTCCCTTAATTCTGAAGTCATGTCCACTTATTTGAATCTTCCCTATTCTCAAAGGGAAAAGCTGATCCACATCAACTCTGTCTATCCCTCTCATCATTTTAAAGACCTCTATCAAGTCCCCCCTTAACCTTCTGCGCTCCAGAGATCAAAGACCTAACTTATTCAACCTTTCTCTGTAACTTAGTTGTTGAAACCCAGGCAACATTCTAGTAAATCTCCTCTGTACTCTCTCTATTTTGTTGACATCCTTCCTATAATTGGGCGAACAAAATTGTACACCGTACTTCAGATTTGGTCTCACCAATGCCTTGTACAATTTTAACATTACATCCCAGCTTCTATACTCAATGCTCTGATTTATAAAGGCTAGCATACCAAAAGCTTTCTTTACCACCCTATCTATATGAGATTCCACCTTCAAGGAACTATGCACGGCCATTCCCAGATCCCTCTGTTCAACTGTATTCTTCAATTCCCTACCATTTACCATGTACGTCCTATTTTGATTTGTCCTGCCAATGTGTAGCACCTCACATTTATCAGCATTAAACTCCATCTGCCATCTTTCAGCCCATTCTTCCAGATGGCCTAAATCACTCTGTAGGCTTTGGAAATCCTCTTCATTATCCACAACACCCCCTATCTTGGTATCATCTGCATACTTACTAATCCAATTTACCACACCTTCATCCAGATCATTGATGTACATGACAAACAACAGTGGACCCAACACAGATCCCTGAGGCACCTCACTAGTCACCTGCCTCCAACCCGACAAACAGCCATCCACCATTACCCTCTGGCGTCTCCCATTCAGCCACTGTTGAATCCATCTTGCTACTCCTGCATTTATACCCAACAGTTGAACCTTCTTAACCAACCTTCCATGAGGAACCTTGTCAAAGTCCTTACTAAAGTCCATATAGGAGGCGGAGCAACAAGCTGGAGTAGTCGCACTTTTTCCAAGCTCCCAATCTGTTAACCTTCAACTGTTATTACAGCTCAGCCTAAGTTTTAAAACTACCAATAATATTTACCACCATCGACAGCACTCCTCCACATCGTAAAGATGGCAGGCAGAAGAAAGAAAGAGGAGCAAAATATTGAAGACTCGTCGACCAGCACCATCATGGTGGCTACGCTAGCAGCCTTGTTAACAGAGCACAAGGCATCGCTACTGGCAGAATTTAACGCAGCGTTCACCAAGCTGGAAACAAAGCTGGACAATATCCAGTCCACTATTCTAGATCAACAACAGCGTCTTTCGTCATTAGAGACATTTGCCGATACCACCAGCCAAGACATGCGAGCTATGGAGACAATGCTAACTACGGTCATCGAAGAGAACGCCAAGCTAAAGTCTAAGCTTATCGACCTGGAAGGCAGGAGTCGCCGAAATAACGTAAGGATAGTCGGCCTCCCCGAGAACATCGAAGGCCCCCAAACAACAGCTTTTTTCTCTCAACTCCTGCTCGAGACACTTGGCGAACGCATACTGGAATCAGCCCCGGAGCTAGACCGAGCCCATCGCACGCTAGCAGCCAAACCAAGCCCTGGTGGGAAACCCAGAGCAGTTGTGGTTTGCTTCCATAGATTCCAGACCCGCGAGTTGGTGGTGCGTGAGGCTCGGAGGCAGAGGGGTAAGCTGAAGTACAAAGATATCCCGATTCACATTTTTGAAGATTACTGTCCCGAGATAGTTGAACAACGTTCTGCATATCGAGACGTCATGAAGGAGCTGAACAACCTGGGTCTCAAACCCTCCCTTCATTATCCGGCCAATCTGTTCATCATGGCCGGGGAGGGAAAGGGGCGACGGTTAACATCTCCCGAGGACGCTCAGGCTTTCATTTCATCTTACCGTTGATGCAGACCGGGACCCACAGATGACTGACTCTGCTCGGTACGTTTACATCCGAATGGCACAGGGATCCAGTTAATCTACGGTTACATTATGGGTTACTTTATGGGTTACATTATGGGCTAACTTTAGCTTGACTGCCCTTAGCAATTAGCCACTGCTAGCGCTCGGCCTTGCTGTTATATCAATGACTATGTCTTACCAACTTTTCCTTTTAATGTTTATGTGTAATCATACTTGAAAGGCTCTTCCCCTGTACATGCTATAAAATAGGGCTAAAGGGACCCACATTGTGGTTCGTGATTTGATCTCTGCCTTCTTGCTTTTAGCAGCTGGCCAGCATTTGAATGGTTTGTTTACACTAGTCTTAATAGCGGACTGTCTGGGGCTGATAAGAACTCATTATAGTCAAGGCTGCGTTACACCAATTAGCTCTTACAGCGTTTTTGTTTAACAAAACTTAATTGATGTTCTTCTGCCCTGCGCCTTAATCCAAGAATCCAGTTTGCCACTTGTTAATCTCTCTAATGCTAACTCTTTCTTTATACCTTGCCAACTTTAAGTTATACTATGTTATACCAAAGGAAGCTATTCCTGTTTCACTTATACGTTGGCTTACTTATTTAGTATCACTATTTTGTTAATTTTGTTAATTTGTCTTGTTGTATTATTACTATCATCACTACTATTATTACCATTAGTGTTAGCAATGTCATTGGTAGTACAACTACCAAGGCTATTATTTTAACTTTGTATCTATTCATTTAGGTTTACTTCACTTTATTTCTATTTCTATTTCTATTTTCTATTGTCCATTTCTCAAATTATTATTATCATTGTTATCATTATTATAGTTATTTCATTTTATGTTACTTTACTGATATTGAGCGACTTTGCTGCTTTGGGATGTGGAAAGATTGGGAGTTAAGATCGGACTACTCCATGCGGATGCGAGGACAACGTACCTTGGTGCAATGGGCACTCAAGGTTCGGTTGGGACATTGGGGACCTCAGGTCCGGGGACTGAGGTTTGAAAGATGGTTAAGTGATATGTGTCACGACCGTTTGTTGTGTGTATGTATTTTTTTTTGTTTTGTTTTTTTTCTTTTCCCCTTTTACCACCCACACCCCCACTCTCAGCAGCTGGCTTCGATGCGCTCTTCCATTTCAATCTACAGTATTACAGCGCTCTGCCCACTCGTTTGGATATAGCTAAATATGGCCAACACAAACGACACTCTTAGATTTGTCTCGTGGAACGTGAGGGGAGTGGGGGGTCCTACTAAGACTGATAAGATCTTGGCCCACTTGCAATACCTTAAGGGCGATATATTTTTTATTCAAGAGACACACCTTCGCAACAGAGAGGTAACACGGCTTAAGAGAGGCTGGATTAGCCACTTATTTCATTCAACATTTAATTACAGGGCTAGGGGTACTGCTATCCTGATTCGTAAAAACGTTATGTTCGAACCACAGAAAACGGTGGAAGACCCTGCTGGCCGCTTTGTCATGGTCTCTGGCAAACTGCAAGACACACCTGTCATATTGGCCAGTATTTACGGTCCCAACTGGGATGACAGCTCATTTGTAACCAAATTTTTTACATCTCTCCCAAACATTGAAAATTACCACATCATTGTGGGTGGAGATTTTAATCTGGTCCAAGACCCTATACTGGACAGATCTTCGAACAAAGCCTCCACTTTAACTAAATCAGGTAGGACTTTGCATGCTTTTACCAAACAACTTGGGCTCACTGACCCATGGAGACATACATTTCCCACGACTAAATTATTTTCATTTTTTTCCCACGTGCACCGTACCTATACCCGTATAGACTTCTTCCTCTTAGGTAACAGACTGCTCTCCAAAATCAAATCCAGCGAGTATCATAGTATCGTGATATCAGATCACGCTGCGACTTCCCTCGATCTTCACTTTCGTAAACGAACTAACCCCTTTAAACAGTGGAGGTTCAACTCCTCATTACTAGCAGAGGCTCACTACAAGCAATTCCTGCACTCCCAAATCACCTTATATTTTGAGCTGAATGACTCGCCGGACATAGCAAGAGGTATACGCTGGGAAGCTTCAAAAGCTTATATTAGGGGCCAACTTATCTCTTTTGTCTCCAACCTGAAAAGAGCCGAGACGTCCCAAATGGCAGACCTGTTACGAAAAATAAAGGACATTGATGATAAATACGCATCTGACCCAGACCCTAATTTTTATAAAGAACGCTTTAGGTTACAAATAGACTTTGACCTCATGTCTACCAATAAAGCCAAGTTACGACTGCTTAAATCTAGGCAACACCTTTTTGAATCTGGGGATAAAGCTGGGAAGCTTTTGGCCCATCAGGCCAGAACCGAGGCGACTTCACGGCTAATTCCAGCCATTAGATCCAGTTTAGGGGAGATTCATACCGATCCTCTTAGAATTAATGAAGCATTTGCTAAATTTTACGCTGAGCTATACGCTTCCGATTGTCCTCCCACTGCAGATGACATGTTCCGTAGTATGACGTTTCCCCGAATTGACGATGAAGCCACGAAAGTCTTGGGTGGTCCCATAACTGTCACTGAGGTCCAAGCAGCCATCACATCGCTGCAAAGCGGAAAGACACCCGGCCCTGACGGCTTCACTGTAGAATATTACAAAGCTTTCTCTGCTCTCCTCGCACCAGTCCTGAGAGATATGTACAATGAGGCGTTTTTACATCGTCGCCTACCGCCCACCTTGTTGTTGGCTACTATCTCCCTAATTCTTAAAAAGGAGAAAAATCCCCTGCTTTGTAGTAGCTATAGACCAATTTCACTCTTGAATGTGGACCTCAAAATCCTCTCTAAAGTTCTTGCGCTCCGTCTTCAACAAGTGATGCCCTTTATTATCTCATTAGATCAAACAGGGTTTATGCCAGGCCGACAGTCCTCCCACAATACTAGGCGTCTCCTTAACATCATCCATTCACCAAGTAGTGAGACCCCGGAGATAGTGGTCTCCCTCGACGCCGAAAAAACTTTCGACAGGGTCGAGTGGAAGTACCTATACGAGGCGATGGACAGGTTTGGCCTCGGCAATAGTTTCATTCATTGGGTCAGTCTATTATACTCGTCTCCGGTGGCCTCAGTACAAACAAACGATACACTGTCGCCCCACTTCCCCTTCGGAGAGGTACCAGGCAGGGTTGCCCGTTATCACCACTTCTGTTTGCTGTCGCGATAGAACCCTTGGCGGTTTGGTTACGCTCAGAGAAGGGCTTTAAAGGTATTACACGGTTTGACACAATTCATAAAGTCTCATTGTATGCGGATGACCTGCTCCTGTACATCTCGAATCTAGTCAGCTCTCTCCCTGTGATTATGAATATTTTAGAACGGTTTGGGGTGTACTCTGGTTATAAACTTAACTACCAAAAAAGTGAATTATTACCGATTAACTCATTGGCTAAGCAGCTCCCTCGCTCTTTAACCTCATTCAAATGGGCGGAGGACGGATTTCGCTACCTCGGCGTTTTTATCACAATACCTATATTTGATATGTTCCGCACAAACTTCCTGCCTCTGGTTGAGAAAGCTGAAAGAGACTTTGACCGCTGGTCAGTCTTACCGTTATCCCTCGCGGTCCGGATAAATCTGGTCAAGATGGTCGTCCTACCCAAATTCCTGTACCTTTTCCAGCATGTTCCTATATTTATCACTAAATCTTTTTTTGATAAATTAGAAAGGAGAATATCTAAATTTTTATGGGGTAGCAAACCGGACAGAATTCGAAAGACGCTACTACAGTCTCCTAAGAGTGACGGCGGTTTGGCACTTCCTGACTTTAGGCGATACTACTGGGCTGCTAACTTGCAAAAAATCCTGTACTGGATGAATGATGATTGCGACCACCTACCGACCTGGGTACACATGGAAAAGGCGAGTTCACATCTCCCGTTGCGGTCTGTCCTATGCTCTCAACTCCCCCTTTCTATAACATCTGCGGGTGCAGGCCCAATTGCGTCCCTCTCGCTCAAGATATGGAGTCAATTTAGGAAAAACTTTGGTTTACAAGGCCCTTCCATCTTGACCCCACTGCTTAAAAATCACATCTTTAATCCTTCAAGTACAGACTCCGCATTCAAAACCTGGCATAGTAATGGCATCAGTAGTATCAAAAACCTATACAAGGATGGTATTTTTTCGTCTTTTGCGGAGCTTTCGTACAACTATAGCCTCCCAAACTCCCACCATTTTCGTTTTTTCCAGATTAGGAATTTTGTGAAGAAGATATTCCCCCATTTCCCAAATCGTCCCCCTGAAAGCCTGACCGATTCCATCCTAGTTCTAGATCCCAACCGGAAGAAATGCATCTCTTTTTTGTACAACTTGTTAGGGTCGGTTATATTGAAACCTCATACCTCATTAAAAGCTGCGTGGGAGGGCGAGCTGAATATGAAACTAACAGACCAGCAATGGGACTCTGCCTTGGATTTGATCCATTGTTCCTCCATATGTGCCCGTCATGGCCTAATCCAATGCAAAGTCCTTCACAAAGTCCACTACACAAACGCAAGATTATCTAGAATATACCCCGTTGTTAAAGACACCTGCAACAGATGCAATCAATCCCCTGCCAACCATAGTCATATGTTTTGGTCTTGCCATAAGCTAGCAACCTTTTGGAGGAGTGCTTTCGACGTGCTAAGCAGAGCCTATGGCCAGACTATTCCTCCAAACCCACTGTCAGCTATTTTTGGTATTCCCCCCAACACCAACCTCTCTGTTGCGTTGAAGCGGGTCCTGGCTTTTACAACCCTGTTAGCCCGGAGACTGATTTTGCTTAACTGGAGACTTACCTGTCCCCCGACACACGTCCGCTGGATCAAGGAGGTGCTCTACAACTTAAAGCTTGAAAAACTTAGGTTCTCTCTCAAAGGCTCTACCAAGACATTCCTAGATACATGGAACCCTTTCCTGGAACTTGTTAACTCTCTTAACTTGTTTCCGGACTCGGAAGAGGACTGAGTGTCCTCTATCACAGCTCTGTCTTATTGCAGCTGCTATCCCCTCAACCCCTCCCCCTCCCCTCCCTCCCCACAATTTTTCTTTTCTTTCTCTCTTTTTTGATTTTTTATTTATTTATTTATTTTTAATTTAAATTTTTTTTTTTTAATCGTATTTGTGTGGATGTGTACGTATGTGAGTGTTGTTTGTTCCCGGGTGGCGAGGGTGGGTAAGGGTAAGGGTTTTGAAGGTCGTTTACATACTGTTGTACCATTATGTCCTGATTATCACTGTCTGTTATCATTGCTGTTAAATACACTGTCTGTATGCAAATTGCTGTTAAATTCAAAATTCAAATAAAAAGATTTAAACTAAAGTCCATATAGACAACATCCACTGCTTTACCCTCGTCAATTTCCCTAGTAACCTCTTCAAAAAATTCAAGAAGATTAGTCAAACATGACTTTCCAGGCACAAATCCATGTTGACTGTTCCTAATCAGACCCTGTTTATCCAGATGCTTATATATATTATCTCTAAGTATCTTTTCCATTAATTTGCCCACCACTGAAGTCAAACTAACAGGCCTATAATTGCTAGGTTTACTCTTAGAACCCTTTTTAAACAATGGAACAACATGCGCAGTACGCCAATCCTCGGGGACTATTCCCGTTTCTAATGACATTTGAAATATTTCTGTCATAGCCCCGGCTATTTCTACACTAACTTCCCACAATGTCCTAGGGAATATCCTGTCCGGACCTGGAGACTTATCCACTTTTATATTTTTCAAAAGTGTCAGTACTTCTTTTACTTTGAAACTCATAGTATCCATAGCTACTCTACTAGTTTCCCTTACCTCACATAATTCAATATCCTTCTCCTTGGTGAATACCGAAGAAAAGAAATTGTTCAATATCCCCCCCATCTATTTTGGCTCTGCAGATAGCTGTCCACTCTGTCTCTCCAATGGACCAATTTTATTCCTCGTTTTCCTATTGCTATTAATATAGCTGTAGAAACCCTTTGGATTTACTTTCACCTTACTTGCCAAAGCAACCTCATATCTTCTTTTAGCTTTTCTAATTTCTTTTTTAAGGTTCTTTTTACATTCCTTATACTGCTCAAGCACCTCATTTACTTCATGCTGCCTATAATTATTGTAGATCTCCCTCTTTTTCCGAACAAGATGTCCAATTTCCCTTGAAAACCAGGGCTCTGTATCCACATCAATACTGAACCCCCAATATCGTGTGCTTTCAGTTTGTATACCAGTCTCTTATGTGGGACCTTGCCGAAAGCCTTCTGAAATCCAGAAACAACACATCCACTGGTTTGCCCCTATCCACTCTACTAGTTACATCGTCGAAAAATTCTATAAGATTTGTCAGACATGATTTACCTTTCGTAAATCCCTGCTGACTTTGTCCAATGATTTCACCACTTTCCAAATGTGCTGCTATCCCATCTTTAATAACTGACTCTAGCAGTTTACCCACACCGATGTTAGACTAACTGGTCTGTAATTCCCCATTTTTTCTCTCCCTCCCTTCTTAAAAAGTGGGGTTACGTTAGCTACTCTCCAATCCCCTATTTCTGGAGCTACTTCCTAAAGTACTCTGGGATGCAGCCTATCTGGCCCTGGGGATTTATCGGCCTTTAATCCATTCAATTTTCCCAACACCACTTCCCGACTAACCTGGATTTCACTCAGTTCCTCCATCTCCTTTGACCTGCGGTCCCTTGCTATTTCCGGCATATTATTTATGTCTTCCTTCGTGAAGACAGAACCAAAGTAGTTATTCAATTGGTCCGCCATAACCTTGTTCTCCATGATCAATTCACCTGTTTCTGACTGCAAGGGACCTACATTTGTTTTAACTAATCTATTTCTCTTCACATATCTATAAAAACGTTTGCAGTCAGTTTTAATGTTCCCTGCCAGTTTTCTTTCATAATCTATTTTCCCTTTCCTAATTAAGCCCTTTGTCCTCCTCTGCTGGTCTCTGAATTTCTCCCAGTCCTCTGGTATGCTGCTTTTTGTTGCTAATTTGTACGCTTCATCTTTTGCTTTGATAGATGGCGCAATGGGCTAAGTGTTCGGCTGGCAACCTGAAGGTGGCCGGTTCGAATCCTGCTTGGAGTGTGTACTGTCGTTGTGTCCTTGGGCAAGACACTTCACCTACCTTTGCCTGGGACTAGAGACGGAATTAGCTACTGATTGGCTACAATCTCGCAAATTTAATACTAATAAATGTGAAGTCATTCACTTTGGGGAAAAAAATGATAGGGCAAGTTATTTTCTAAATGAGGAGGAGCTGCGTTGTAATGCAACGCAAAGGGATCTAGGGGTATTAGTACATGAATCACTAAAAGTTAGTATGCAGGTGCAGCAAGCAATCAGGAAGGCCAATGGAGTTTTGGCCTTTATTGCTAGGGGGATTGAGTATAAAAACACGGAGGTCTTGCTGCAGCTGTACACAGTATTAGTGAGACCACATTTGGAATACTGTGTACAGTTCTGGTGTCCATACTTAAGAAAGGATGTACTAGCCCTGGAGGCAGTGCAGCGAAGGTTTACAAGATTAATTCCTGCAATGAGGGGATTGACATATGAGGAAAGGTTAAGTAGGCTGGAACTCTACTCTTTGGAGTTTAGAAGAATGAGAGGCGATCTCATTGAAACATATAAGATCGTGAGGGGCCTTGATCGGGTGGATGCACCGAGGATGTTCCCAATGATCGGGGAAACTAGAACTAGGGGACATAGTTGCAGAATAAGGGGGGGCTCTTTTAAAACTGAGATGAGGAAGAACTTCTTCACCCAGAGGGTGGTTAATTTATGGAATTCACTGCCCCAGGGAGCAGTGGAAGCAGAAACGTTAAATATATTTAAGTCTAAAATAGATGGTTTTTTAGCTGCCAAGGGGATAAGGGGCTACGGGGAGAGGGCAGGGATATGGACCTAGGTATGGTTAGTATAGTAAGACCTGAGTGATCTCCTGGACAAGTGTCGATCGCCTGGATTGGGGTCGGAGAGGAATTTCCCGGATTTTTTTTCCCGAATTGGACCTGGGTTTTTATCCGGTTTTTTGCCTCCCCCAGGAGATCACGCGGTTCTTGGGGTGGAGAGGGGTGATAGCGGTATAAAGGGGAGGGTAGTGTCTTGTGTTCTGTGTCTTGTGTCTACTGTTTGTGGGTAAGTGTGTCTGTTTAGTGTTCAGCCATGAGCGAATGGCGGTGCGGGCTCGACGGACCTGGTGGTCTACTCTCGCACCTACTTTCTATGTTTCTATGTTTCTATGTTTCTATATTTACATGCAAATGTTCATTAATATGCACTGTCCCTATAAACAAAATATTATTATTATATTATTATACTATCCCTGATTTCCCTTGTTATCCACGGATGCACTACCTTCCCTGATTTATTATTTTGCCAAACTGGGATGAACAATTTTTGTAGTTCATCCATGCAGTCATTAAATGCCTTCCATTGCATATCCACCGTCAACCCTTTTAGAATTAATTGCCGGTCAATCTTGGCCAATTCACGTCTCATACCCTCAAAGTTACCTTTCTTTAAGTTCAGAACCATTGTTTCTGAATTAACAATGTCACACTCCACCCTAATGAAGAACTCAACCATATTATGGTCACTCTTGCCCAAGGGGGCACGCACAACAAGACTGCTAACTAACCCTTCCTCATTACTCAATACCCAGTCTAGAATAGCCTGCTCTCTCATTGGTTCCTCTACATGTTGGTTTAGAAAACTATCCCGCATACATTCCAAGAAATCCTCTTCCTCAGCACCCCTGCCATTTTGATTCACCTAATCTATATATAGATTGAAGTCACCCATTATAACTGTTTTACCTTTGTTGCACGCATTTCTAATTTCCTGTTTGATGCCATCCCCAACTTCACTACTACTGTTCGGTGGCCGGTACACAACACCCACTAGCGTTTTCTGCCCCTTAGTGTTTCGCAGCTCTACCCATACCGATTCCACGTCCTCCAAGCTAATGTCCTTCCTTTCTATTGCGTTAATCTCCTCTCTAACCTGCAACGATGCCCCACCTCCTTTTCCTTTCTGTCTATCCCTCCTGAATATTGAATATCCTTGGATGTTCAGCTCCCAGCCTTGGTCACCTTGGAGCCATGTCTCCGTGATCCCAACTATATCATAATCATTAATAGCTATCTGCACATTCAACTCATCCACCTTATTACGAATGCTCCTTGCATTGAGACACAAAGCCTTCAGCCTTGTATTTACAACGCTCTTACCCCTCTTACAATTATATTGTGCATATATAATTATGAGAGACATAGTTCGGGTAGACACTCAGAATCTTTTTACGCCAGGCTGGAAATGTCCAAGACTAGAGGGTATCACTATAAGAAGAGTGGGGGAAAGTTTAATGGGGATGAGTGGGGCAGTGGTGGGGGCCTGGAATGCCTGACCTGGGGAGGTGGTGGAGGCAGATATGACAGGAGTGTTTAAGAAGCTTTTAGGTGGGCACATGGATGTAGAGGGGAGAGAGGGATATGGATCATGTACAGGCAGATGAGAGTTTAATCTGGCGTCATGTTCGGCACAAACTTTGTGGGCCGAAAGGCCCGTTCCTGTGCTGTACTGTCCTACGTTCTAACCATCCTATCACCAACCAGAGAGTAGTCCCCACCTACCATCTACCGCAGTTGAAGATGTTTTCTGCCGCTCTCACCTCCGGCCACAAACTCTGGGAGGCGACTCCGGACTATCAAAGCTGCCACAGTCAGACATAATAACAGCTTCTTCCCACGAGCAGTAACTCTATTCAACAGCCAAAAGACTGGAGCCTCTTTTCACACGTTTAAATTATAATGTTTTATTTTTAATTGTCTAATGAATATCTTGTTGTAACCTGCGAGCAAAGCACCAATGTAAATTCCTTGTATGTGGACATACTTGGCTAATAACATTATTATTCATTCATGATTAATCATTGAAGACAATAGACAATAGGTGCAGGAGTAGGCCATTCGGCCCCTCGAGACAGCACCGCTATTCACCGTGATCATGGCGCTCATCCACAATCAATACCCTGTTCCTCCCCATATCCCTTGACTCCGCTATCTTTAAGAACTATGTCCAGCTCTCTCTTGAAAGCATCCAGAGAACCGGCATCCACCACCATCTGAGGCAGAGAATTTCACAGACTCTCAACTCTCTGTGTGGAAAATGTTCTTCCTCATCTCCGTTCTAAATGAATTACCCCATATTCTGACACTGCCCTGACTCACCTGGACAGACACGTACGTGAGGATGCTCTTCGTTGACTATAGCTCTGCATTCAATACAGTCATCCCCATCAAGCTCACCACCAAACTCCACCAGCTAGGCCTCAGATCGCCGATATGCGATAGGATCCTGAACTTTCTGTCCTCCACTATCACCCTGAGCACCGGCAGACCAAAGGGCTGTATACTAAGCCCCATGCTCTACTCCCTTTCACACACGACTGTGTTCCTGCATTCGACACCAACACCATCGTGAAGTTTGCAGACGACACAACAGAGATTGGGCTGATCACCAACGATGATGAAACAAAATACAGAGCAGAGGTGCAGAACCTGCCGGACTGGTGCACACGTAACAACTTGTCACTGATTATTGACTTCAGGAGGTCCCATAATGGATAATTCGCCCCAATCTCCATTTAAGGGGAAAGTGTGGAGAGAGTGTCCAGCTTTAAGTTTCTGGGCACTCACATTTCAGAAGACCTCACATTGCCCACCAACACCAGCTGGTCAAGAAGGCACAACAACGACTGTTCTTCCTGAGAACATTAAAAAAAAGACTGGTCTGCCCCAACAGCTGCTGACAACCTTCTACCGCTGCACCACAGAGAGCATATTAACGTATGGCATCTCTGTGTTGTATCTCAGCTGCACGGAGGCAGAGAGGAGAGCTCTTCAGCACGCCATCCATAGTGCGCAGAGGATTATTGGGACACAGCTACCAGCCTTGGAGGGCATCTACCTCTTGTTGGTCCATTAGAGAGTCAGAGTGGACAGCTATCTGCAGAGCCAAAAGAGATGGGGGAGATATTGAACAATTTATTTTCTTCGGTATTCACCAAGGAGGAGGATATTGAATTATGTGAGGTAAGGGAAACAAGTAGAGTAGCTATGGAAACTGTGAGGATCAAAGAAGAGGAAGTACTGACACTTTTGAGAAATATAAAAGTGGATAAGTCTCCAGGTCCGGACAGGATATTCCCTAGGACATTGAGGGAAGTTAGTGTAGAAATAGCAGGGGCTATGACAGAAATATTTCAAATGTCATTAGAAACGGGAATAGTGCTGGAGGATTGGTGTACTGCGCATGCTGTTCCATTGTTTAAAAAGGGGTCTAAGAGTAAACCTAGCAATTATAGACCTGTTAGTTTGACGTCAGTGGTGGGCAAATTAATGGAAAGGATACTTAGAGATAATATATATAAGCATCTGGATAAACAGGGTCTGATTAGGAACAGTCAACATGGATTTGTGCTTGGAAAGTCATGTTTGACTAACTTCTTGAATTTTTTGAAGAGGTTACTCGGGAAATTGATGAGGGTAGAGCAGTGGATGTTGTATATATGGACTTCAGTAAGGTCTTAGACAAGGTTCCTCACGGAAGGTTGGTTAAGAAGGTTCAATTGTTGGGTATTAATGGTGGAGTAGCAAGATGGATTCAACAGTGGCTGAATGGGAGATGCCAGAGAGTAATCATGGATGGTTGTTTGTCAGGTTGGAGGCCCGTGACTAGTGGGGTGCCACAGGGATCTGTGTTGGGTCCACTGTTGTTTGTCATGTACATCAATGATCTGGATGATGGTGTGGTAAATTGGATTAGTAAGTATGCAGATGATACTAAAATAGGTGGGGTTGTGG
Organism: Amblyraja radiata; assembly: GCF_010909765.2. NCBI lineage: Eukaryota > Metazoa > Chordata > Chondrichthyes > Rajiformes > Rajidae > Amblyraja > Amblyraja radiata. Next base: position 193,549 of record NC_045994.1, read on the forward strand.
ATAACGAAGTAGATTGTCAAAGTCTACAGAGAGATTTATGCCAGTTGGAAGAGTGGGCTGAAAGATGGCAGATGGAGTTTAATGCTGATAAGTGTGAGGTGCTACATCTTGGCAGGACAAATCAAAATATAACGTACATGGTAAATGGTAGGGAATTGAAGAATACAGTTGAACAGAGGGATCTGGGAATAACCGTGCATAGTTCCTTGAAGGTGGAATCTCATATAGATAGGGTGGTAAAGAAAGCTTTTGGTATGCTAGCCTTTATAAATCAGAGCATTGAGTATAGAAGCTGGGATGTAATGTTAAAATTGTACAATGCATTGGTGAGACCAAATCTGGGGTACGGTGTACAATTTTGTTCGCCCAATTATAGGAAGGATGTCAACAAAATAGAGAGAGTACAGAGGAGATTTACTAGAATGTTGCCTGGGTTTCAGCAACTAAGTTACAGAGAAAGGTTGAACAAGTTAGGGCTTTATTCTTTGGAGCGCAGAAGGTTAAGGGGGGACTTGATAGAGGTCTTTAAAATGATGAGAGGGATAGACAGAGTTGACATGGATAAGCTTTTCCCACTGAGAGTAGGGAAGATTCAAACAAGGGGACATGACTTGAGAATTAAGGGACAGAAGTTTAGGCGTAACATGAGGGGAAACTTCTTTACTCAGAGAGTGGTGGCTGTGTGGAATGAGCTTCCAGTGAAGGTGGTGGAGGCAGGTTCGTTTTTATCATTTAAAAATAAATTGGATAGTTATATGGACGGGAAAGGAATGGAGGGTTATGGTCTGAACGCAGGTATATGGGACTAGGGGAGAATACGTGTTCGGCACGGACTAGAAGGGTCGAGATGGCCTGTTTCCGTGCTGTAATTGTTATATGGTTATATGGTTATACCACACACGGTGCCTCAGGAAGGCCGTCGGTACCCATAAAGACTCCTCACACCATTGTAATGGACTGTTCGAACTACTTCCCTCCGGCAGACGTTACAAGGCGTTCTTCGCCCGAACCTCCAGGCTCAGAAACAGCTTTATTCCCAGAGCTATAGTGGCTCTGAACCGGCCCTGCTGAGTGCCCTCCCCACCCCCCCTGAACTGTCTCCCTCAGATGGTCACGGCGCAGTTTATTAATTAATTTTATTTTTTTGACATCGGTTGGACGCTGCATACTAAATCTTGTTGCACTGATGTGCAATGACATTAAATTATTAATAGTATTATTATTATTATTATTATTATTATTATTATTATTATTATTATTATTATTATTATTATTATTATTATTATTATTATTATTATTATTATTATTCTTAAACTATCCCTCAGACTATCTTAAATCAGACTTTACCTTGCACTAAATGTTAATCCTATATATGTACACTGTGGATGGGTTGATTGTAATCCTGTATTGTCCTTCCGCTAACTGGATAGCACACAACAAAAAAGCTTTACACTGTACACATGACAATAATAAACTGAACTATACTCTCAGCAGGTCAGGCAACATCTCTGGAGGATGTGGATAGGTGTTGTCTTGGACATTTGCAGCCTGGAGAAAGATTCTGACAGTCTGCCCTATCTGGACCACTCATCATTTTATATACATCTGCCAAGTCTCCTCTCATCTTCTGACGAGACAATCCAAGTCTATCCGACCCTCACCCTGTAGCAGAATGCTGGCCGATTAGGAATAGGGGAGATGCATCGAGACCTGGGTGTCATGGTACACCAGTCATTGAAAGTAGGAATGCAGGTGCAGCAGGCAGTGAACAAAGCAAATGGTATGTTAGCATTCATAGCAAAATGATTTGAGTATAAGAGCAGGGAGGTTCTACTGCGGTTGTACAGGGTCTTGGTGAGACCACACCCGGAGTATTGCGTACAGTTTTGGTCTCCTAATCTGAGGAAAGACATTCTTGCCATAGAGGGAGTACAGAGAAGGTTCACCAGACTGATTACTGGGATGGCAGGACTTTCATATGAAGAAAGACTGGATAGATTCGGCTTGTACACGCTAGAATTCAGAAGATTGATGGGGGATCTTATAGAAACTTACAAAATTCTTAAAGGGTTGGACAGGCTAGATGCTGGAAGATTATTCCCGATGTTGGGGAAGTCCAGAACTAAGGGTCGCAGTTTAAGGATAAGAGGGAAGTATTTTAGGACCGAGATGAGAAAATCATTTTTTACACAGAGAGTGGCGAATCTGTGGAATTCTCTGCCACAGAAGGTAGTTGAGCCCAGTTCATTGGCTATATTTAAGAGGGAGTTGATATGATCATGGCTGATCATCCAACTCAGTATCTTGTACCTGCCTTCTCTCCATAACCCCCCGATACCTTTAGCCACATCTAAATCCCTCTTAAATATAGCCAATGAACTGGCCTCAACTACATTCTGTGGCAGAGAATTCCAGAGATTCACCACTCTCTGTGTGAAAAATGTTTCTCATCTCGGTCCTAAAAGACTTCCCCTTTTCCCTTAAACTGTGACCCCTTGTTCTGGACTTCCCCAACATCGGGAACAATCTTCCTGCATTTAGCCTGTCCAGTTTCTGTAAGATCCCCCCTCAATCTTCTAAATTCTATCGAGTACAAGCCAAGTCTATCCAGTCTTTCTTCATATGAAAGTCCTGCCATCCCAGGAATCAGTCTGGTGAACCTTCTCTGTACTCCCTCTATGGCAAGAATGTCCTTCCTCAGATTAGGAGACCAAAATTGTACACAATACTGCAGGTGTGATCTCACCAAGACCCTGCACAACTACAGTAGAACCTCCCTGCTCCCATATTCAAATCCGTTTGCTAAGAATGCTAACATACCATTTGCTTTGTTCACTGCCTGCTGCACCTGCATGCCTACTTTCAATGACTGGCGTACCATGACACCCAAGTCTCGTTGCATCTCCTCTTTTCCTAATCGGCCACCATTCAGATAATAGTCTACTTTCCAGTTTTTGCCACCAAAGTGAATACCTCACATTTATCCACATTATACTGCATCTGCCATGCATTTGCCCAATCACCCAGCCTATCCAAGTCACATTGCAGCCCCATGGCTTCCTCCTCACAGCTAACACTAGCCCCAGCTTCGTGTGTCATTTGCAAACTTGGAGATGTTGCATTCAATTCCCTCGTCCAAATGATTAATATATATTGTAAATAGCTGGGGTCCCAGCACTGAGCCTTGCGGTATCCTAATAGTCACTGCCTACCATTCTGAAAAGGACCCGTTTTCTCCTACTCTTTTCTTCCTGTCAGCCAGCCAGTTCTATATCCACATCGATACTGAACCCCCAATACCATGTGCTTTAGGTTTGTATACTAATCTCTTATGTGGGACTCTTATATTGTCGAAAGCCTTCTGAAAGTCCAGATATAACACATCCACTGGTTCTCCCTTATCCACTCATCCTCATAAATTACTATAAAATTTGTCAGACATGATTTATCTTTCATAAATCCATGCTGACTTTGTCCAATGATTTCACCACTTTTCAAATGTGCCGCTATCCCATCTTTAATAACTGACTCTAGCAGTTTCCCCACTACCGATGTTAGACTAACAGGTCTGTAATTCTCCATTTTCTCCCTCCCTTTTTAAAAAGTAGGTTTACATTAGCTACCCGCCAATTGTCTGGCCCTGGGGATTATCGGCCTTTAATCCATTCAATTTACCCAACACCACTTCCCGGCTAATTTCACTCAGTTCCTCCATTTCATTTGACCCCCGGTCCCCTGCTATTTCCGGCAGATTATTTAAGTATTCCTTAGTGAAGATAAAACCAAAGTAGTTATTCAATTGGTCTGCCATGTCCTTGTTCCCCCTGAATAATTCACCTGTTTCTGACTGCACGGGACCTATATTTGTTTTAACTAATCTTTTTCTCTTCACATATCTATAAAAGTTTTTGCAGTCAGTTTTTATGTTCCCTGCCAGTTTTCTTTCATAATCTATTTTCCCTTTCCTAATTAAGCCCTTTGTCCTCATCTGCTGGACTCTGAATTTCTCCCAGTCCTCTGGTAGGCTGCTTTTTCTGGCTAATTTGTATGCTTCATCTTTTGTTTTAATACTCCCTTTCTTTAAGTTCAGAACCCTTGTTTCTGAATTAATTATGTCACTCTCCATCCTAATGAAGAACTCAACCATATTATGGTCACTCTTATCCAAGTGGCCATGCACAACAAGACTGCTAACTAACCCTTCTTCATTACTCAATACCCAGTCTAGAATAGCCTGCTCTCTCGTTGGTTGATTAAAATGTTGGGTTAGAAAGCTACATTCGAAGAAATCCTCTTCCTCATTACACCTACCAATTAGATTCACCCAATCTATATGTAGACTGAAGTCACCCTTTATAACTGTTTTACCTTTGTTGCACGCATTTCTCATTTCCTGTTTGATGCCATCCCCAACTCCACTACTACAGTCATTAATAGCTATCTGCACATTCAACTCATCCACCTTATTACAAATGCTCCTTGCATTGAGACACAAAGCCTTCAGGCTTGTTTTTACAACACTCTTACACCTTATACAATTTTGATTTTGCCCTGGTTTGTCGGCCTGACACTTTTACTTTTCACCTTACTACCTATTGCTTCTACTCTCATTTTACACCCCTCTGTCTCTCTGCTCACACATTTAAGAAACCCACCACCTCTTATTTTCTGTTTATTATCTTTTTCTTCTTTCCCCCTACATGTTGGGTCTGAGTGCTTCCCTTCTCTGCCTCCTGCCTCACACACTGTCTACTAGCTTTCTCTATTTGAGTCCCTCCCCCCAAACGTTCTAATTTAAAGTCTCCCCAGTAGCCTTTGCAAATCTACCCGCCAGGATATTGGTAGCACCGATGCTACCGCTGCACCACCATGCTGTGCATGATGCAGAGGGTATCCATTACCCTTCTTTGCAGCTCCTCAGGCGTATCGTCATTCGTGTCATCAGCCATGTCTGCAGCGGTGTCATCGGCGGTGTTGGCTGCGGTGTCATTGGCTCTGTCGGTGGTCATGTCGTTGGCCGTGTCTGCGGTGGTGTCGGTGGCCCTGTTGGTGGTTGTGTCGGCGGTCGTGTCTGCGGTGGTGTTGTCGGCCATGTCGGCCACGGTGTTGGTGGCCCTGTCGGCGGCCGTGTCAGCAGTTGTGTCTGCGGCCATGTCGGTGGCCCTGTCGACGGCGGTGTCTGTGGCTGTGCCTGCAGCGATGGTGTCTGTGGCGATGTTGTCTGCGGCGTTGTCTGCGGTGATGTTGTCTGCGGCGGGCTTGTTGGTGGCGGTATCGGCGGCCGTGTCTGCAACCTTGTCTCCGGCCATGTCGACGGCGGTGTCTGCGGCTGTGTCTGCGGCTGTGTCTGCGGCAAGGTCGGTGGCGTTGTTGGTGCCGGTGTCTGCGGTTGTGTCTACGGCGGTGTCTGCGGTGGTGTCGGTGCCGGTGTCTGCAGCGGTGTTTTCTGCCATGTCGGTGACGGTGTCTGCAGCAGTGTTTTCTGCCGTGTCGGTGGCAGTGTCGGTTTCGGTGTCGGCAGCAGTGTCGGTAGCAGCGTCGGTGGCAGTGTCGGTGTCGGTGTTTTCTGCCGTGTTGGAGGCGGTGTCGGTGCCGGTGTCGGCAGCGGTGTCAGCAGCGGTGTTTTCTGCCATGTTGGTGGCGGTGTCGGCAGCGGTGTCGGTGACTTTGTCTGCGGCTGTGGCTGCGGAGGTGTCGTTGGCCGTGTCGGTGGCCGTGTCTGAAAAGAGCCTGCGAGTAGGGAGCACAATCCATCAGCACACCCATCCGAAGAAGCCATGCCTTTCCGGATGGGTCAGAGAGAACATGTAAACTCCACACACATAAACACAGCCAAAGGAGAAGGCACACGGTCACAGGGAGAACATGCAAACTCCACACACACAGCACTCGAGTTCAGCGTCAAACTCATTCACAGTCTCGTCAAGGCCAGCAGCATAATAAAGGACGAGCCACATACTGGCCACTCCCTCTCCCATCAGGCAATAGGTATAGAAGTGTGAAAACGCACAGATTCAGGGACAGTTTCTTCCCAGTAGTTATCAGGCAACTGAACTATCCGACCCCAACCAGAGAGCAGTGCTGAACTACTATCTACCTCATTGATGGCCCTTGGTCTATATTTGATCGAACTTTACTGGGTTTATCTTGCACTAAACTTTATTCCCTTATCATGCATCTGTACGCTGTAAATGGCTCGACTGTAATCATGTATTGTCTTTCCACTGACTGGATAGCGCGCAACAAAAAACGTTTCTCTGTACCTCGGTAAACGTGACAATAAACTAAACTGACCTGGGACTCTGGCGCTGTGAGGCAGCATCTCTAATGTAAATTGTCTTCTTTGAATTGTCCCCGAGCATGTAGAATAACATAGAACTAGCGTGTAGGTGGTCGTGTGGGGACTCGGTGGGCCAAAGGGCCAGTTTCCACGCTGTAGGTCTAAAACTAAACTAAGGAGGATTCAGCATATGTGAGGGATGGGAGCTAATTGAGATGGATAACGATGCCAGAAACAAATTATGGCAGAATGAATAATGAACAGATGTTTAAAAACTAGAGTTCAATGGATGGTATAAAACATAGTTTGAGAGAAAGATGAATGGGGAAAAAAGGCGTAGACCAATTTCTAAATGGGTTGAGAATCCAGAAAAAGGATTCCTTTTGGTGCAGGATTCCCAAAAAGGTAATCAGCAAGACAAATTGGTGATAAAGAAGGCAAACACAACAGTAGCATTTATTTAAAGAGGGCTAGAATACAAAAACAGGGATGCAATGCTGAGGCTCTTTCAGGCGCTGGTCAGGCCACATTTGGAGTATTGTGATCAATTCCGTGCACCATATCTGAGGAAAGATGTGCTGGCCAGAGGAGGTTTACGAGAATGATTCCAGGAATGAGCGGGTTAACCTATGATGAGCGTTTATGATGGCAGTGGGCCTGTACTCGCTGGAGTTCATTGAAATGCACCAAAAAGTGAAAGGTTTCAAATGTCATTAGAAACGGGAATAGTGCCGGAGGATTGGCGTACTGCGCATGTTGTTCCATTGTTTAAAAAGGGGTCTAAGAGTAAACCTAGCAATTATAGACCTATTAGTTTGACGTCAGTGGTGGGCAAATTAATGGAAAGAATACTTAGAGATAATATATATAAGCATCTGGATAAACAGGGTCTGATTAGGAACAGTCAACTTGGATTTGTGCCTGGAAGGTCATGTTTAACTAATCTTCTTGAATTTTTTGAAGATGTTACTCGGGAAATTGATGAGGGTAAAGCAGTGGATGTTGTGTATATGGACTTCAGTAAGGCCTTTGACAAGGTTCCTCATGGAAGGTTGGTTAAGAAGGTTCAATGGTTGGGTATTAATGGTGGAGTAGCAAGATGGATTCAACAGTGGCTGAATGGGAGATGCCAGAGAGTAATGGTGGATGGTTGTTTGTCAGGTTGGAGGCCAGTGACGAGTGGGGTGCCACGGGATCTGTGTTGGGTCCACTGTTGTTTGTCATGTACATCAATGATCTGGACGATGGTGTGGTAAATTGGATTAGTAAGTATGCAGATGATACTAAGATAGGTGGGGTTGCGGGTAATGAAGAAGAGTTTCAAAGTCTACAGAGAGATTTATGCCAGTTGGAAGAGTGGGCTGAAAGATGGCAGATGGAGTTTAATGCTGATAAGTGTGAGGTGCTACATCTTGGCAGGACAAATCAAAATAGGACGTACATGGTAAATGGTAGGAAATTGAAGAATGTAGGTGAACAGAGGGATCTGGGAATAACTGTGCACAGTTCCATGAAAGTGGAATCTCATGTAGATAGGGTGGTAAAGAAAGCTTTTGGTGTGCTGGCCTTTATAAATCAGAGCATTGAGTATAGAAGTTGGGATGTAATGTTAAAATTGTACAAGGCATTGGTGAGGCCAATTCTGGAGTATGGTGTACAATTTTGGTCGCCTAATTATAGGAAGGATGTCAACAAAATAGAGAGAGTACAGAGGAGATTTACTAGAATGTTGCCTGGGTTTCAGCAACTAAGTTACAGAGAAAGGTTGAACAAGTTAGGGCTTTATTCTTTGGAGCGCAGAAGGTTAAGGGGGGACTTGATAGAGGTTTTTAAAATGATGAGAGGGATAGACAGAGTTGACGTGGAAAAGCTTTTCCCACTGAGAGTAGGGAAGATTCAAACAAGGGGACATGACTTGAGAATTAAGGGACTGAAGTTTAGGGGTAACATGAGGGGGAACTTCTTTACTCAGAGAGTGGTAGCTGTGTGGAATGAGCTTCCAGTGAAGGTGGTGGAGGCAGGTTCGTTTTTATCATTTAAAAATAAATTGGATAGTTATATGGATGGGAAAGGAATGGAGGGTTATGGTCTGAGCGCAGGTATATGGGACTAGGGGAGATTATGTGTTCGGCACGGACTAGAGGGGTCGAGATGGCCTGTTTCCGTGCTGTAATTGTTATATGGTTATATGGTTATATGGTTTGGACAATATGGATGTGAATAGGATGTTTCCACTCATGGGAGAGTCTCAGACAAGGGTTCCCAGCCTGGGGTAAATTTACCCCCCAGAAGGTACATTTCGCCTACCCAGGGGGCAAATTTATTGATTCTGGATTTGTACATATTTTTTCTCATTGACTGACTGTGTTTGGTTCTGGTATACTGGTATCTGTTCATCATTAGTGAAATAATATTTTAATGTGTTATTAAAGTTGCCAGGGGTAAATGGGATGAAAAAGGTTGGCAACCCGTGGTCTAGGACCAGAGCCTCAGTATTAAAGGACATTCCTTTAAGAAGGAGACGAGGAATGTCCTTGGTCAGAGGGTGGTGAATCTGTGGAATTCATTGCCGCAGGTGGCTGTGGAGGCCAAGTCATTGGATATTTTTAAGGATAGATTCTTGATTAGAATGAGTGTCAGGGGTCAATGTTACCTGAGGTGTTAACATATGATGGACAAGTAAATGGGATTGTGGTGATGTCCATGATACAGAGAGTATTGCTAGAACGTGGTGAAATGATGCACTGTCATCCCTTCTAAGCTTACTTTAGAGATATAGCATGGAAACAGGCCGTTCGGCTCACCAAGTATGCGCCAACCAGCGATCACCCGTACACTAGGTCTACCCTACTCACTGGGGGAAATTTTCAGTATTAATCTACACACCTGCACGTCTTTGGAATGAGGGAGGAAATCGGAGCACCCGGAGAAAACCCACACAGTCACAGAGAGGACGTACAAACTCTAGTCCCACCTGCCTGCATTTGGACCATATCCTTCTCAACCTTTCCAATTTCCAGACCTGTGAAAATGTCTTTTAAATCGAAGATGACAAAAAATGCTGCAGTAACTCAGCAGGACAGGCAGCATCTCTGGAGAGAAGGAATGGGTGACGTTTCCTGTTGAGACTATTCTTCAAAGTGATGACGAGAGCGGGCACAGAGATAAAATGTAGTCAGAGACAGTACGACTAGTGAGAGAACTGGGAAGGGGAGGGCTGGAGAGAGAGGGAAAACAACGGCTACTTGAAGTTAGAGAAGTCAATGTTCATACCACTGGGGTGTAAGCAGCCCAGGCAAAATTAGAGGTGCTGTTCATAAGCTCATAAGTGACAGGAGCCGAATTAGGCCATTCGGTCCATCAAGTCTACTCCGCCATTCAAGCATGGCTGATCGATCTCTCCCTCCTATCCCTGTTCTCCTGCATTCTCCACATAACCGCTGACACCCGGACTAATCAAAACTCAATCTGTCTCTGTCAGTCTGAAGAAGGGTCTCAACCCGAAACGTTGCCTATTCCTTCTCTCCATAAATGCTGCCTCACACGCTCAGTTCCTCCAGCATTTTTGTCTACCTTCGATTTTTCCAGCATCTGCAGTTTCTTTCTTAAACAAAAATTTATCTATCTCTGCCTTTGAAATATCCATTGATGGCCTCCACAGCCTTCTGTGGCAAAGAATTCCACACAATCACCACCCTCTGACTAGCAGCAATTGTGAAACAGACAACTGGATACCTCCAACCACCCTAATTTCAGGCCTCAGTAATTATACATGTTTACATGTATCCAACATTGTTAATTATGACCAATGCAGTGAGCTGCAGCCAATGCTCACGCTAAACCCACTAAATTATTTAATCTTCTTCAAATAGATCTCCTGGCAACAACTTCAAGGAAGCTAATGTCAATTTGATCGTCCAAACCCTACCTCTGGGCTGGGCCTCACTCTGACAATGGAGGAGGCCAAGGACAGAAAGGTCAGTGTGAGAATGGGAGGAGAATTAAGTGTTGAGCAACCAGGAGATCAGGTAGGTTCTCCAGTTAAGTCTCGGAGGATTATCCAGAAAGGCTCTGGAACCAAAATACTCTACTCACCATGGAGGGCAATGTCAAAGATCAATGAAAAACCAAAGATAAACACAAAAGGCTGGAGGAACTCAGCGGGACAGACAACATCTCTGGAGAAAAGGGGAAGGTGACATTTCGGGACTGAAAGTAAATCTTTCCCATCTCACCTTCAACCTATGTCCTCTGGTTCTTGATTCCTAAACCCACCATAACTGCATTCATTTTATCTATTCCCCTCACGGTCTTGTACACCTCTCTAAGGTCACCCCTCACATTCCTGCACACCAATCCTGCTCAACCTCTCCCTATGGCTCAGGCCCTCAAGTCCTGGCAACATCCATCATAAACAGATACAAAAAGCTGGAGTAACTCAGTGGGCCAGGCAGCATCTCTGGAGAGAAGGAATGGGTGATGTTTCGGGTGACCCTTCTTCAGACTACCAAAGTAAATCTTGATACAAATCAAAAGCACATAAATCGACAAGGCCATAAAGTTTAATTTGGCTATGTGGAACGTGAAGTGGCAGCATATAATTAATGATGCTGCACAAAACCCTTTGTCGAGAATGTGGCGCAGTCATTATTTACGAAAGATTGCCGCCAAAAATGCCTTGCGCATTCTAAATGGACACATAATGGAACAGAGCGTCAATTAATTAATTATATCATGGGGCGTGCTGCGAGTAGGAATAATTGATTACTTCATTGGTTGGGCTCTGCATTATTTCCCCTCTGTGTGATGTACGGAAATAGTTTAAAATAGTAAGCCAGTGGTTTCACATGGATAGTTCGATAGTGGTGGTAAATTTATAACTCGAAGAACCTGCTCAAAGAGAGATACAGCGTGGAAACAGGCTTCTCAACTCAACTTGCCCACACCGACCAACATGTCCCTGCTACACTAGTCCCACTAGCCTGTATTTGGTACATATCCCTCTAAACCTGCCCTATCCATCCAAATGTGCTTTAAATATTGTTATAGTCCACTATCCCCTCTGACAGCTCGCTCCACACACCTTATATCCTCTATGTAAAAAAGTGGCCCCTCAGGTTCCTATTAAATCTTTCCCCCCGCACCTTAAGCCTATGTCCTCTGGTTCTCGATTTCCTCAATTCTGGGTAAAAGACTGTGCTTTTACCCAATCTATTCCTTTCATGATCTTATACACTTCTATAAGATCAGCCTCCTGCACTCCAAGGAATAAAGTCCTAGCGTGCCAACCTCTCCCATCAGTTGCTCAGGCCCTCGAGTCCTGGCAACATCTCGTAAATATACTCTGCACCCTCTCCTCCAGATTGACAACATCTTTCCTCTAACAGGGTTCATATGTGAAGCATAATGGACAGGTACATGGATAGGAACGGTTTAGTAAGGTTATGGGCCAAACACAGGCAGGTGGGACTAGTGTAGTTGGGACATGTTGGTCAGTTTGAGTAAGTTGAGCCGAATGACCTGCTTGCATGTTGTGCGACTCTAGGCAGGAGAGATAGTTATCCAGTGTCGACTGAATCCATGAGTGGCTATTCATCCCAGGAAAAATACCTCAAACACTAACATCAAGCAGTGCGCATACCCAAACAAACACAATGTACAGGTCCCCCACCGATTCCACGGCAACTGGTGGTCCAGACAAAATTACAAGTGCACTCTTGAAATGTCCCCGGAACTCCCCCCGAAAATGCGGTACCCAGGCCGGGTGAGGCAGCTGATCTTAACCTCATCGGGACTTCTGTGCCAATCGGTGGGATGAATTTGCCCCCAGCGGCCAGAGCCGGCAGATCCGTTCCAATTGCCCACTTCCACTGCCAGCTATGTGGGCCGATATCTCAGCCCACCGGCGGCCTAGGTGGACCGCTCCAGTACCATTGAACTCCCCTCTGAGACCATTACCTCTTTTTGTCCAGCAAAAAGGATAATCCAGAAAGGCTCTGGAATCAAGGGTGCCGGAAAATCGGTGGTGCACCTGTACATGGCAGCATCTTTGACTGGTTTCATCACGGCCAGGTTTGGCAACTCGATAGCCCAGGTAAGAAGGAGATTATAAAAGGTGGTGGACACTGCCCGGTCCATCACGGTTACTGACCTTCCCACCATCATACGATACGGTCCTGAGTTAACAAGGCCTGTATACCAAAAGGCTCTACTCACCATGGAGGGCAATGTCAAAGATCAATGAAAAACCGAAGATAGACACAAAAGGCTGGAGGAACTCAGTATGACTGACAGCATCCCTGGAGAAAAGGGGCAGGTGACGTTTCGGGTTTGATTACGCTGGCCTGATTAATTTTACTGATTGTATGCCTTGTTGTCATCTTCTCCGCCCCCAACAATGAACCATTCTAGTCTGCAGAAGGGTCCCGACCCGAAATGTCACCCATACCATCTCACCAGAGAGGCTGTCTGTCCCGCTGAGTTACTCCAGCATTTTGTATCTACCTTCGAATGAACCAATCTACTATTCCTTGATCATCATCTGCTTTCAAATGTCTTCCATATCTCGCGTTTCCATCACCCCTGACTCTCAGTCTGAAGAAGGGTCTCGACCCTAAACGTCACCCATTCCTTTTCTCCACAGATGCTGCCTGACCCACTGAGATATTCCAGATTTTGTGTCTATCTTCGGTTCAAACCAGCATCTGCAGTACTGCTCCTTCCCACACATCAATGAGGGACCGTGTTCTCTAGGTTAACCAGATGCAGTGTTATTTTATTCTACTCACAGCCTGAGACGCTTCACCATACTTCGACCGCAGGCTGCGGGCGCTTGAATTGCCCCGACGCGGGCGCTTGGATCGCCCCGACGCGGGGGGTTTCGATCGCCTGCTGCGGGAGCTCCGATTGCCCTGACAGATGGTTCAACTGCCCTGCCTGCAGGAGAAAAATGAGGGAAGAAGGTTAGACTTTATTGCCTTCCATCACTGTGAAGAATCCGCTCTGGTGGATGTTTATGTTAACTTTTATGTAGTTGTGTGTCTTGTTACTTTTTATACGGCGAATTGGTAATTCAAATATCACTGTACCTTAATTGGTACAGGTGACTATAAAAGACCTTTGAAACCTTTGAAAACAAAGCTTTTCACTTTATCTCAGTACACGTGACAATAATAAGCCTACACATAAAGTTCTCCAATACAGACTGGGCACAACTAAACACCACCATAATGAGAAGAACTGATCCCCTGTAATTGGGACTTTGACATTGCATCTTATTCTTGTCTCTTTTCCAGGCCATTTGCCCCCATCTTGCTCTACATTTAAGATAGTCACAAAATGCTGGAGTAGGTGACGTTATGGGTCAAGGCCCTTCTTCAGACTGAGAGTCAGGGGTGAGGCAAACGAGAGCTAGAGAGGGTGATATAAGGACTGCAGATGCTGGTTTACACTGAAGATAGGCCCGAAACATCACCCATTCCTTCTATCCAGAGATGCCGCATGTCCCGATAAGTTACTCCAGCATTTTGAGTCTATCATTGGTGCAAATCAGCATCTGCTGTTTTTTCCTATACATTTTGTCTGCTCTACATTTAGATGTAGAACCTCCCCACTGCATGGTCATCCTCTTTATGTACAGCCCATCCATCCAATAGAGTGTTTGGGAGTTTAGCAGATGCATTAGGCCGTTGCTATGGGACTGGAGGCATCTTCATCCAAGTGGGAAATCTGTCCTTACCTTGGCATTTCCCATTTGCAAACCGTTCGGGTTACAAAGAGCTCCCGGGAAGAGAACCCAGTCACAATCCGGGGATGAGCCAAATGACAATAGACAATAGGTGCAGGAGAAGGCGATTTGGCCCTTCGAGCCAGCAACGCCATTCAATGTGATCATGGCTGATTATCCTCAATCAGTACCCAGTTCCTGCCATTTCCCCATATGCCCTGGCTCCGCTATCTTTAAGAGCCATATCTAACTCTCTCTTGAAAGTATCCAGAGCACGAGCCTCCACAGTGCTCTGAGGCTGATAATTCCACAGAATTCATAACTCTCTGTGTGAAGAAGTGTTTCCTCGTCTCCTGTAGACCGTCAGCAGAGCCGCGGGGCTGGAGAAAGCCAGCGGATCCGCGGGGCTGGGGAAAGCCAGCGGAGCCGCGGGGCTGGGGAAAGCCAGCGGAGCCGCGGGGCTGGAGAACGCCAGCTGAGCCGCGGGGCTGGAGAAAGCCAGCAGAACCGCGGGGCTGGAGAAAGCCAGCAGAGCCGCGGGGCTGGAGATCGCCAGCAGAGCCGCGGGGCTGGAAAATGCCAGCAGAGCCGCGTGGCTGGAAAACGCCAGCAGAGCCGCGTGGCTGGAAAACGCCAGCATGGCCGCGGGGCTGGATAACGGCAGCAGCCGCGGGGCTGGAGAACGCCACCGGAGCCGCGGGGCTGGAGAACGCCAATGGAGCCGCGCGGCTAGAGAACGCCACCGGTCCCGCGGGGCTGGAGAACGCCACCGGAGCCGCGGGTCTGGAGACCACCACCGGAGCCACGGAGATGCGGAGCAACGGAGCGGCCGATCACCAGCGCACCAAGCCAGCTCGGCCGACCGGAAGCACCAACAGACGGCGACGCTTACGAAAGCACCGCCGAGGACGCAGAGGTGGGTTAAAGGCCAGGTTAGAGCTAGCCCCACACAGGCTAGCGATTCCTAGCCTTTTCCTCGCCAACGTACGCTCACTGACAAACAAAATGGACGAACTCCGGCTAAGGATCACCTTCCACAACTGGATCAAAGACTGCAACATCCTGATCTTCACGGAAACTTGGCTCAACATCGACGTTCCTGATAGCGCCATCCAGTTAACGGGGCGTCATTTACTCGGAGCGGACAGGACAACAGACTCCGGTAAGACCAGAGGTGGGGGTCTGTGCATTTATGTAAATAAAGCATGGTGCACGGACTCCACCATCATCGAGAGTCACAGCTCAGCTAACCTTGAGTTCCTCTTGGTTAGATGCAGACCGTTCTATCTGCCCAGAGAGTTCACCTCCACTGTTGTGACTGCAGCCTATATAACCATATAACCATATAACAATTACAATAACATATATCCCTCCTGATGCTAATGCCAAGCTTGCAATGAAAGAGCTGCATACTGCCATTAGCAAACAACAGACGCACAACCCCGAGGCAGCTTTCATTGTTGCGGGTGACTTCAATAACTCCAACCTGAAGACTGTACTCCCCAAATTCCACCAATATGTCTCCTTCCTCACTAGTGTAGACAAGACACTGGACAAAGTCTACACTAACATGGCTGAAGCTTACAAAGCCGTCCCCCTCCCCAACCTTGGTCGGTCTGATCACCTCTCATTATTCCTGCTCCCTAGGTACTCCCCACCCATCAGACAGGTTAAACCAACTGTGAGGACAGTTAAAGTCTGGTCAGAGGAAGCGGACTCCACACTTCAGCAGTGTTTTGGAAACACTGACTGGAAGGCATTTGCAGCCCAGACCACCCTTGACTCCCACACGGACATTGCTTCCTACACATCCTCTGTTCTGGACTTTATAAACTCCACCATCAATAGTGTCACCTCTCTCAAACGGGTGACCATATTCCCGAATCAGAAGCCATGAATGAACAGCGAGGTCAGGCTACTGCTGAAAGCACGGGACACCGCTTTCAGGTCAGGCGATGCTCGAGCCTACACTGCCATAAGCTCAGGATTGAGGAGCACTTCAACAACAACTCCGACCCTGACGCATATGGCAAGGCATCCAGGCCATCACGGACTATAGATCCACCAACACCACCCCCACATCCAGCGACACCTCCATCCTTGAGGAGCTTAACCACTTCTATGGCCGCTTCGACAGGGACAATCTAGAGACAGCCATCAAGGCTGTGCTCCCTGCTGATCATCAACCCCTCACACTCACCTCCTACGACGTGTACGTGGCACTGAGTAGGACTAATGCACGCAAGGCTGCTTGTTCTGACGGCTTCCCCGGGCGCGTCCTCAGGGCCTGTGCTGCGCAGCTGACAGACGCCTGGACTGACATCTTCAACCTGTCACTTGCCCAAGCAGTTGTCCCCAGTGCCTTAAAACCACCTCCATTGTGCCGGTGCCAAAACACTCCACTGCGGCAAGCCTCAACGACTTCCGCCCAGGTGCACTTACCCCCTTCATCACCAAGTGCTTCGAGAGGCTGGTCCTCGCACACCTCAAAGGCTGCCTACCCCCCACACTGGATCCCTACAAGTTTGCCTACCGCAAGAATAGGAGTACGGAGGATGCCATCTCAACGGCACTTCACTCTGCCCTCTCTCACCTCGACAACAGAGACACCTACGTAAGAATGCTGTTCATCGATTACAGCTCAGCATTCAACACCATTATACCATCTAAACTGATCACCAAACTCGGTAACCTGGGCATCGACCCCTCCCTCTGCAACTGGATACTGGACTTTCTAACCAACAGACCCCAGTCTGTTAGGTTAGACAAGCACACCTCTTCAACCCTCACCCTGAACACCGGCGCTCCACAGGGCTGTGTGCTGAGCCCCCTCCTCTACTCCCTCTTCGCCTACGACTGCACACCTGTACAAGGTACTAACACCATCATCAAGTATGCAAATGATACAATGGTGATTGGCCTCATCAGCAACAACGATGAGTCGGCCTATAGGGAGGAGGTCCAGCGCCTAGCAGCATGGTGCGTTGACAACAACCTGGCCCTTAACTCCAAGAAGACCAAGGAGCTCATTGTAGACTTCAGGAAGTCTAGGGGCGGCACGCACACCCCCATCCACATCAACGGGACAGAAGTGGAACGTGTTTCCAGCTTCAGGTTCCTGGGGGTCAACATCTCCGATGACCTCTCTTGGACCCACAATACCTCAACTCTGATCAAGAAGGCTCACCAGCGTCTCTTCTTCCTGAGGAGACTGAAGAAGGTCCATCTTAAGGGGGTGGACAGGCTAGATGCAGGAAGATTGTTCCCGATGTTAGGGAAGTCCAGAACAAGGGGTCACAGTTTAAGGATAAGGGGGAAATCTTTTAGGACCGAGATGAGGAAAACATTTTTCACACAGAGAGTGGTGAATCTCTGGAATTCTCTGCCACAGAAGGTCACAGAGGCCAGTTCGTTGGCTATATTTAAGAGGGAGTTAGTTGTGGCCCTTGTGGCTAAAGGGACCAGGGGGTATGGAGAGAAGGCAGGTCAGGATACTGAGTTGGATGATCAGCCATGATCATATTGAATGGCGATGCAGGCTCGAAGGGCCGAATTGCCTACTCCTGCACATATTTTCTATGTTTCATCTGTCTCCTCAGATCCTGGTGAACTTTTACCGCTGCACCATCGAGAGTATCCTTACCAACTGTATCACAGTATGGTATGGCAACTGCTCTGTCTCCGACCGGAAAGCACTGCAGAGGGTGGTGAAAATTGCCCAACGTATCACCGGTTCCTCGCTAACCTCCATTGAGTCTGTCCAAAGCAAGCGTTGTCTGCGGAGGGCGCTCAGTATCGCCAAGGACTGCTCGCACCCCAACCATGGACTGTTTACCCTCCTACCGGGAGGCGCTACAGGTCTCTCTATTGCCGGACCGGCAGGTCCAGGAACAGCTTCTTCCCTGCGACTGCCAATCACCCCCCCCCCCCCCCCCCCCCGGACACTCCTCCCACAGGAAAAACACTATGTCTGTATACATGTCAAAAGATTTATTTATTGAAATCATATTCTATGTCGTTCTTCCAGGGAGATGCTAACTGCATTTTGTTGTCTCCGTACTGTACTGGACTCCCCCAACATTGGGAACATGTTTCCTACTTCTAGCGTGTCCAAACCCTATATAATCTTATAAGTTTCAATAAGATCTCATCTCATCTTTCTGAACTTCAGAGTGTACAAGCCCAGCCGCTCCATTCCACACTTTCGTTCCTGCGGCAACATCGGAGCTGTGGCATTCCGGCGGCAGCGGCAGCGGCGACCCGGCTTCGGGGCTTTGGCGTTTCAGTGGTAACATCGGAGCTGTGGCGTTCCGGCGGCATTGATGACCCAACAACGGAGCTGTGGCATTCCGGCGGCAGCGGCAGCGGCGACCCGGCAACGGAGCTGTGGCGTTCCGGCGGCAGCGGCAGCGGCGACCCGACTTTGGTGGACGATAGCGTCGAGAGCTCACAGGTCGCCTCGGAGCAGAGGAAGAACAAGGAGGGAAGAGACGAGGACTTTAAGATTTTTGCCTTCCATCACAGTGAGGAGGTGCCTGGTGAACTCACTGTGGTGGATGTTAAATTTGTGTTTATTGTGTGTTTTTTATCATTATAATTACATGGATGACTGCAAGGCAACACAATTTCTTTCAGACCGAAAGGTCTGAATGACATTAAAGGCTACTTTGACTTTGACTGATTCTCTCAGCATATGACAGTCGTGTTATCCCGGGAATTAACCTTGTAAACCTACGCTGCACTTCCTCAATAGCAAGAATGTCTTTCCTCAAATTAGGGGACCAATACTGTACACAATGGTCTGACTAGAGCCCTGTACAACTGCAGAAGGACGTCTTTGCTCCTATACTCAACTCCTCTTGTTATGAAGGCCAACATGCCATTCACTTTCTTCACTGCCTGCTGTACCTGCATGCTTATTTTCATTGACTGATGAGCAAGGAACCCCAGATCCCGTTGCACTTCCCATTTTCCCAAATTGACACCATTTAGATAGTAATCTGTCTTCCTGGTTTTGCTTAATTTTGCACCTGCCCACTCACCCAACCTGTCGAAATTACCCTGCATTCTCATAGCATCATCCTCACAATTCACACTGACACCCAGCTTTGTGTCATCTGCAAATTTGCTAATGTTACTTTGAATCCCTTCATCTAAATCATTGACGTATATTGTAAATATCTGCGGTCCCAGCACCGAGCCTTGCGGTACCCCACTAGTCACTGCCTGCCATTCTGAAAGGGACCCGTTAATCCTCACTCTTTGGTTCCTGTCTGCCAACCACTTCTCTTTCCATGTCAGCACTCTACCCCCAGTACCATGTGCCCTAAGTTTGCCCACTAAACTCCTATGTGGAACCTTATCAAATGCTTTCTGAAATTCCAAGTACACCACATCCACTGCACCCCCCCCCCCCCTTGTCCATTTCCCTCATTAG
Organism: Amblyraja radiata; assembly: GCF_010909765.2. Lineage (NCBI taxonomy): Eukaryota > Metazoa > Chordata > Chondrichthyes > Rajiformes > Rajidae > Amblyraja > Amblyraja radiata. Next base: position 212,992 of record NC_045994.1, read on the forward strand.
ATCCTCAATAAATTCCAGAAGATTAGTCAAGCATGATACATATTTACCCTTCGTAAATCCAAGCTGACTCGGACCGATCCTGTTAATGCTATCCGAATGCCGCTATTTCATCTTTTAATGATTGAGCTAAGGGTACAGTGCTTTAGTAAAGGTTCAGTGCTTTCTGTTTATATAATAAAGGTGCAGTTTAAAGGTCAAGAGGGAGCAGCTGTTGAGAGTCAGATACCTGCTGATTTCTCCCAGCAGTTTCTATTGTATTATAATTGTATCAGATCCAGGGTAAGGCGGGAGAATGACAGCCAGAGAGGTGTACTGTTCTGGATGTCAGATGTGGGAGGTCATGGTGTCGGATGGCATTCCAGACGTCCACATCTGCGCAAGGTGCAGCGAGATGGGGCTCCTAAGGGACCGTATTAGGATCCTTGAGCAGCAGGTCGATGACCTCTGTCTGGTCAGGGAGAGTGAGGAGGCCATAGAGGGGAGTTATAGGGAGGTGGTCACTCCAAAACCACGGGAGAGAGACATGTGGGTCACGCTAAGGAAGGGCAAGGGATAGAGGCAGGGACGAGTGAGTTCTCCAATGCCAGTACACCTTGCAAATAAGTATTCCTGTTTGAGTACGGATGGGGGTGACAGCCTGCCCGGGGGTAGCGACAGTGGACGGGCCTCCAGCACAGAGACCGGCCCTGTTGCTCCGAAAGGTAGTAACAAAAAGAAGAGGGCAATAGTAATTCGGGACTCTATTGTTAGGGGGTCGGATAGGCGATTCTGTGGACGCAGTCGGAAGACCAGGATGGTGGTCTGCCTTCCTGGTGCCAAGGTCTCGGACGTGTCTAAACGCGTCCAAGATATCCTGAAATCAGAGGGAGAGGAGCCTGAGGTCGTGGTACATATAGGTACCAATGAGGGCAAAAAAAATGGAAGAGGTCCTGAAGGGAGGATTTAGGGAGTTGGGAGGAGAGTTAAGGAAAATAACCAAAAAGGTAACAATCTCAGGATTACTGCCTGTGCCACGCGACAGTGAGAGTAGGAATGGAGCGAGGTGGAGGATAAATGTGTGGCTGAAAGACTGGTGCAGAGGGCAGGGATTCAACTTTCTGGATCATTGGGACTTCTTTTGGGGAAGGTGGGACCTGTACAGAAAGGATGGGTTGCACTTGAACCCGAGGGGGACCAATATCCTGTCGGGGAAATTTGCAAAGGCTACTGGGGAGATTTTAACTAGAATGGTTGGTGCGAGGGACTCAAATAGAGAAAGCTAGTAGACAGAATGGGAGGCAGGAAGCAGAAAAGGGAAGCACTCGGACACAAGAGGAGAAAGAAAAAAAAGAAATAAACAGAGAAAAAGAGGCGGGGGGTTTCTTAAATGTGCATATTTTAATGCAAGGAGCATTGGAAGAAAGATGGATGAGCTTAGAGTCTGGATAGACACCTCGAAGTATGATGTTGTGTCGATCAGCGAAAATGGTTGCAGGAGGGCTGCGATTGGAAACTAAATAGTCCAGGATTTCGTTGCTTCAGGTGTGATAGAATTGGAGGGGCAAGAGGTGGAGGTGTTGCATTGCTAGTCAGGGAAGATATTACAGCAGTGCTTTGGCAGGATAGATTGGAAGGCTCATCTAGGGAGGCTATTTGGGTGGAACTGAGAAGTGGGAAAGGTGTAGCAACACTTATAGGGGTGTATTATAGACCGCCAAATGGGGAACGAGAATTGGAAGAGCAAATATGTAAGGAGATAGCAGATATTAGTAGTAAGCACAAGGTAGTGACTGTGGGAGATTTCAACTTTCCACACATAGACTGGGAAACACATTCTGTAAATGGGCTGGATGGTTTGGAGTTTGTAAAATGTGTGCAGGATAGTTTTTTTGCGGCAATACATAGAGGTACCTACTAGAGGAAGGGCAGTGTTGGACCTCCTGTTAGGAAATGAGACGGGACAGGTGGTGGAGGTATGCGTTGGGGAGCACTTCGGGTCCAGTGATCACAATACCATTAGTTTCAATATAAGTATGGAGAGGGTCAGAACTGGACCTAGGGTTGAGATTTTTGATTGGAGAAAGGCTAACTTTGATGAGATGCGAAATGATTTAAAAGGAGTGAACTGGGACAGAGAAATGGAGGACATTTAAAGGGGAAATTTTAAGAGTACAGAATCTTTATGTTCCTGTTCGGTTGAAAGGAAAGTAAAAATTGGAAATAACCTTGGTTTTCAAGGGAAATTGGACATCTTGTTCGGAAAAAGAGGGAGATCTACAATAATTATAGGCAGCATGAAGTAAATGAGGTGCTTGATTGCCTACAACAATCTAAAGCCGCGGTCTCCGGTGGGGAAGAGCCGATCCTGGACTGACTGGACTCTGGTCCTGTACACGGGGGGGGGGGGAATGGAGGAGGACTGGCCAATTTTTTGTGCCTTCCACCACAGTGATGAATGCTGTGGTGGATGTTTGTGTTACAGTTTTATTGTGTGTTCTTTATTATTGTACTGCTGCTGACAACCCAAATTTCCACCAACCCTGGTTGTGTGGCAATAAATTATATCTATCTATCTATCTATCTATCTATCTATCTATCTATCTATCTATCTATCTATCTATCTATCTATCTATCTATCTATCTATCTATCTATCTATCTATCTATCTATCTATCTATCTTGAGGAGTATAAGGAATGTAAAAATAATCTTAAGAAATAAATTAGAAAAGCTAAAAGAAGATATGAGGTTGCTTTGGCAAGTAAGGTGAAAGTAAATCCTAAGGGTTTCTACAGCTATATTATTAGCAAAAGGATAACGAGGGATAAAATTGGTCCATTGGAGAGACAGAGTGGACAGCTATCTGCAGAGCCAAAAGAGATGGGGGAGATATTGAACAATTTATTTTCTTCGGTATTCACCAAGGAGAAGGATATTGAATTATGTGAGGTAAGGGAAACTAGTAGAGTTTCAAAGTAAAAGAAGTACTGACACTTTTGAAAAATATAAAAGTGGATAAGTCTCCAGGTCCGGACAGGATATTCCCTAGGACATTGAGGGAAGTTAGTTTAGAAATAGTCGGGGCTATGACAGAAATATTTCAAATGTCATTAGAAACGGGAATAGTCCCCGAGGATTGGCGTACTGCGCATGTTGTTCCATTGTTTAAAAAGGGTTCTAAGAGTAAACCTAGCAATTATAGACCTGTTAGTTTGACTTCAGTGGTTGGCAAATTAATGGAAAATATACTTAGAGATAATATATATATAAGCATCTGGATAAACAGGGTCTGATTAGGAATAGTCAACACGGATTTGTGCTTGGAAGGTCATGTTTGACTCATCTTCTTGAATTTTTTGAAGAGGTTACTAGGGAAATTGACGAAGGTAAAGCGGTGGATGTTGTCTATATGGACTTTAGTAAGGCCTTAGACAAGGTTCCTCGTATAACCATATAACCACATAACAATTACAGCACGGAAACAGGCCATCTCGGCCCTACAAGTCCGTGCCGAACACCTTTTTTCCCTTAGTCCTACCTGCCTCCACTCATACCATAACCCTCCATTCCCTTCTCATCCATATGCCTATCCAATTTATTTTTAAATGAAACCAACGAACCTGCCTCTAGCACTTCCACTGGAAGCTCATTCCACACCGCTACCACTCTCCGAGTAAAGATTCCCCCTCATGTTACCCCTAAACTGCTGTCCCTTAATTCTGAAGTCATGTCCTCTTGTTTGAAAAGCTTTCTTTACCACCGTATCTATATGAGATTCCACCTTCAAGGAACTATGCACGGTTATTCCCAGATCCCTCTGTTCAACTGTATTCTTCAATTCCTTATTTGCTGTTTAGTAAGGGTTTTACAGTGCAATATGTTTACACTACTGTTGTGCTGCTACGTAACCCACTCCATGACACACTGAGGAGCACCTTCAGCAACAGACTGGTTCTATCAAGATGCAGCACAGAACGCCACAGGAGATCCTGCTTCCCCGTGTCTATCAAACTGTACAACTCCATCCCCTTCTGTCGTGGGGTAGACTGACTCACCCTATCCCCCTCCCCAATCTTTGCACATCCCCAATCCATTCCACTCATCACTTTAATTTCATGTTTCATGTTTAGTTTAGTTTAGAGATACAGCGCAGAAACAGGCCCATCGGCCCACCAGGTCCGCGGCAACCAGCGATCCCTGCACATTAACACTAACCAGCGATCATCCCATAGACTAGCACTACTCCACACACTAGGGACAATTACAATGTTACCGAAGCCAAGTTAACCTACAATCCTGTACGTCTTTGGAGTGGGGGAGAAAACCGAAGATCTCGGAGAAAACCCACGCAGGTCACGGGGAGAACGTAGAAACTCCGTATAGACAGCACCCGTGATCGGGATCGAACCTGGGTCTCCGGCGTGCATTGGCTGTAAGGCAGCAACACTACCGCTGCTCCACCATGACCGCATTTATCTTGTGTTGTGTTGGCAGATCAATTTCCCTCCTTGGGGAGATAAAGTTCTATCGTATCGTAAATCAGTATTTAATTGTTCATTTTGTGACATATGACAATAAAACACTCTTGACTCTTGACAGGTACATGGATAAGATAGGTATGGAGAGATGTGGAGCAAATGCACGCAGGAGGAACAAGTGTAGATGGAGCATCTTGGTCAATATAGGCAAGACAAAATGTGCAGGAACAGCAGATGCAGGTTTACACTGAAGATAGACACAAAATGCTGGAGAAACTCAGCGAGACAGGCAGATTACGACTCAGCCATATGAATATTGATTTCTCCAACTTCAAATAACCCTTGTGTTCCCTCTCTCTCCATCCCTACCCCACCCTAGTTCTCCAACTAGCTTCATTGTCCTGTGAAACGTTATCTATCCATGTTCTCCAGAGATGCTGCCTGACCCGCTGAGTTACTCCAGCACTCTGTGAAACGTCACCTATCAATGTTCTCCACAGATGCTGCCTGACCCGCTGAGTTATTCCAGCACTCTGTGAAATGTCACCTATCCATGTTCTCCACAGATGCTGCCTGACCTGCTGAGTTACTCCAACACTCTGTGAAACATCACCTGTCCATGTTCACCAGAGATGCTGCATGACCCGCTGAGTTACTCCAGCACTCTGTGAAACGTCACCTGTCCATGTTCTCCACAGATGCTGCCTGACCAGCTGAGTAACTCCAGCACTCTGTGAAACGTCACCTATCCATGTTCTACAGAGATGCTCCCTAACATTTGTCGTTTCAGGTCAGGACCCTTGCGGTTTGAGTGGGCCAGTGGAAGAGAAGCCAAGACAGTTGGATATAAAAAGGTCCAGAGAGGGTAGAAGGCTGGGTAGGGGCGGGGGGGAGGGGGGGGTGGAAGAGGTGGGGGAATGTTGGAGACTGGAGATAGGGTTGTCACTGGATGGATAGGATTCTCTCCCATAAAGAAAAGCCCAGAAGTGGCAGTAGAGCCCTACGTCCCTATGTTCCCAATGTAGGGGGATTCCAGAACCAGGTCACAGTTTAAGAATAAGATCCGCTGAGTCACTCCACCTTTTATCTTAGTCTATTAACAGATTCAGATCTACCTTAGATCTCCTTTTGTAAGGATGCTTGGCGCTCTCCTTTTTCACCGACATTCTCGATACACCTTTCTTGGGTTATTAATCCGCAGTGTAGGTTAGAGTTTTGATCTCTCGTGGCTACTAGCTGTTTCAATGTCTGGCAAAATGGGTTTGGTGCACCCACTTCAAGTTGACAGATGGAATGGAGCCCGTCTCTCATGGTTACAGATGCAGTTCACTATGAGGTCACCGGCTAGGCACATCATTAATAATAATAATAATAATAACCATATAACCATATAACCATATAACAATTACAGCACGGAAACAGGCCATCTCGACCCCTCTAGTCCGTGCCGAACACATAATCTCCCCTAGTCCCATATACCTGCGCTCAGACCATAACCCTCCATTCCTTTCCCATCCATATAACTATCCAATTTATTTTTAAATGATAAAAACGAACCTGCCTCCACCACCTTCACTGGAAGCTCATTCCACACAGCTACCACTCTCTGAGTAAAGAAGTTCCCCCTCATGTTACCCCTAAACTTCAGTCCCTTAATTCTCAAGTCATGTCCCCTTGTTTGAATCTTCCCTACTCTCAGTGGGAAAAGCTTTTCCACGTCAACTCTGTCTAAACCTCTCATCATTTTAAAAACCTCTATCAAGTCCCCCCTTAACCTTCTGCGCTCCAAAGAATAAAGTCCTAACTTGTTCAACCTTTCTCTGTAACTTAGTTGCTGAAACCCAGGCAACATTCTAGTAAATCTCCTCTGTACTCTCTCTATTTTGTTGACATCCTTCCTATAATTAGGCGACCAAAATTGTACACCATACTCCAGAATTGGCCTCACCAATGCCTTGTACAATTTTAACATTACATCCCAACTTCTATACTCAATGCTCTGATTTATAAAGGCCAGCACACCAAAAGCTTTCTTTACCACCCTATCTACATGAGATTCCACTTTCATGGAACTGTGCACAGTTATTCCCAGATCCCTCTGTTCACCTACATTCTTCAATTCCCTACCATTTACCATGTACGTCCTATTTTGATTTGTCCTGCCAAGATGTAGCACCTCACACTTATCAGCATTAAACTCCATCTGCCATCTTTCAGCCCACTCTTCCAACTGGCATAAATCTCTCTGTAGACTTTGAAACTCTTCTTCATTACCCGCAACCCCACCTATCTTAGTATCATCTGCATACTTACTAATCCAATTTACCACACCATCGTCCAGATCATTGATGTACATGACAAACAACAGTGGACCCAACACAGATCCCTGTGGCACCCCACTCGTCACTGGCCTCCAACCTGACAAACAACCATCCACCATTACTCTCTGGCATCTCCCATTCAGCCACTGTTGAATCCATCTTGCTACTCCACCATTAATACCCAACCATTGAACCTTCTTAACCAACCTTCCATGAGGAACCTTGTCAAAGGCCTTACTGAAGTCCATATACACAACATCCACTGCTTTACCCTCATCAATTTCCCGAGTAACATCTTCAAAAAATTCAAGAAGATTAGTTAAACATGACCTTCCAGGCACAAATCCATGTTGACTGTTCCTAATCAGACCCTGTTTATCCAGATGCTTATATATATTATCTCTAAGTATTCTTTCCATTAATTTGCCCACCACTGACGTCAAACTAATAGGTCTATAATTGCTAGGTTTACGCTTAGACCCCTTTTTAAACAATGGAACAACATGCGCAGTACGCCAATCCTCCGGCACTATTCCCGTTTCTAATGACATTTGAAATATTTCTGCCATAGCCCCTGCTATTTCTACACTAACTTCCCTCAATGTCCTAGGGAATATCCTGTCCGGACCTGGAGACTTATCCACTTTTATATTTCTCAAAAGTGTCAGTACTTCCTCTTCTTTGATCCTCATAGTTTCCATAGCTACTCTACTTGTTTCCCTTACCTCACATAATTCAATATCCTTCTCCTTGGTGAATACCGAAGAAAAGAAACTGTTCAATATCTCCCCCATCTCTTTTGGCTCTGCAGATAGTTGGCCACTCTGACTCTCTAATGGACCAATTTTATCCCTCGTTATCCTTTTGCTATTAATATAGCGGTAGAAACCCTTCGGATTTACTTTTACCTTACTTGCCAAAGCAACCTCATATCTTCTTTTAGCTTTTCTAATTTCTTTCTTAAGATTCTTTTTACATTCTTTATACTCCTCAAGCACCTCATTTACTCCATGCTGCCTATAACTATTGTAGATATCCCTCTTTTTCCGAACCAAGTGTCCAATTTCCCTTGAAAACCATGGCTCTTTACAATTTTTACGATTTCCTTTCAACCGAACAGGGACATAAAGATTCTGTACTCTTAAAATTTCACCTTTAAATGTACTCCATTTCTCTTCCACATCTTTCCCATAAAACAAACTGTCCCAATTTACTCCTTTTAAATCCTTTCGCATCTCCTCAAAGTTAGCCTTTCTCCAATCAAAAATCTCAACCCTAGGTCCAGTTTTGTCCCTCTCCATAATTATATTGAAACTAATGGTATTGTGATCACTGGACCCGAACTGTTCCCCAACGCATACCTCTGCCACCTGACCCATCTCATTTCCTAACAGGAGGTCCAGCACCGCCCCTTCTCTAGTAGGTACTTCTATGTATTGTTGCAAAAAACTATCCTGCACACATTTTACAAACTCCAACCCATCCAGCCCATTTACAGAATGTGTTTCCCAGTCTATGTGTGGAAAATTGAAATCTCCCACAATCACTACCTTGTGCTTACTACTAATATCTGCAATCTCCTTACATATTTGCTCTTCCAATTCTCGCTCCCCATTTGGCGGTCTATAATACACCCCTATAAGTGTTGCTACCCCTTTCCCATTTCTCAGTTCCACCCAAATAGCCTCCCTAGACGAGCCCTCTAATCTATCCTGCCAAAGCACTGCTGTAATATCTTCCCTGATAAGCAATGCAACACCTCCACCTCTTGCCCCTCCAATTCTGTCACACCTGAAGCAACGAAATCCTGGAATATTTAGTTTCCAATCACAGCCCTCCTGCAACCATGTTTCACTGATCGCCACAACATCATACTTCCAGGTGTCAATCCAGGCTCTAAGTTCATCCACTTTTCTTACAATGCTCCTAGCATTAAAATATACACATTTAAGAAACCCACCCTCTCTTATTCTCTGATTATTTTCTTTTTCTTCTCTCTCCCCTACATTTTGGGTCAGAGTGCTACCATTCTCTGCCCCCTGCTTCACACACTGACTGCTAGCTTTCCCAATTTGAGTCCCTCCCCCCAACCATACTAGTTTAAAGTCTCCCCAGTAGCCTTTGCAAATCTCCCCGCCAGGATATTGGTCCCCCTTGAGTTCAAGTGCAACCCGTCCTTTCTGTACAGGTCGCACCTTCCCCAAAAGAGGTCCCAATGATCCAGAAACTTGAATCCATACCCACTGCACCAGTCCCTCATCCACGCATTTATCCTCCACCTCGCTCCATTCCTACTCTCACTGTCGCGTGGCACAGGCAGTAATCCTGAGATTGTTACCTTTCCAGTCCTTCTCCTTAACTCTCCACCTAACTCCCTAAATTCTTCTTTCAGGACCTCTTCTCTTTTTTTACCTATGTCGTTGGTACCTATATGCACCACAACCTCAGGCTCCTCTCCCTCCCATTTCAGGATTTCTTGGACACGTTCAGACACATCCCTGACCCTGGCACCAGGGAGGCAAACTACCATCCGGGACTCCTGTCTGCGTCCACAGAATCGCCTATCCGACCCCCTGACTATAGAGTCCCCTATTACAATTGCCCTCCCCTTCTTTTCCTTACCCTTCTGAGCAACCGGACCGGTCTTTGTGCCAGAGGCCCGGCCGCTGTCGCTGCCCCCAGGTAGGCTGTCTCCCCCACCCTTACTCCAACATGAGTACTTATTTTCAAGGTGTACAGCCACCGGGGTACTCACCAGACCCTGCCTCTGCCCATTGCCCTTCCTAACTGTGACCCAGTTTTCTGTCTCCCGTGGTCTTGGAGTGACCACCTCCCTGTAACTCCTTTCTATGACCTCCTCGCTCTCCCTGAGCAGACAGAGGTCATCGAGTTGCTGCTCCAGGTTCCTAACGCGGTCCCTTAGGAGCCCCATCTCGACGCACCTGGCGCAGATGTGGATGTCTGGAGAGCACTCAGACTCCATGACCTCCCACATCTGACATCCAGAACAGTAAACTGCCCTGGCCCTCATTCTCCCCCTTTATCCGAATACAATAAAGCCTTACAATTACAATACAATACAAGCCAATCAGCTGCTTCCTCTGATCCTCGTCCACCAATCAGAGGCTTCCACCAGAATCCTTCTCTGGAAGTGAGATGGAACGTTACAGATTTGGGTAACTTACAGCTGCAGGTAAGTCCTCCTCTCTCCAACGGCAATAATAATAATAATAATATATTTTATTGTCATTGCACATAAGCGCAACGAGATTTGGTATGCAGCTTCCAATCGATGTCATAACATAAATAACTAATAAAATTTTGATTTAGATACCCCGAGAACATGGATTGTAAAAAGAACAGTAAAACAGTTCAACAGACTAAAGTGCAGATGTGTCTGTGCGACGTGACCATCGGAGGGAGACAGTTCAGGGGGGATGGGGGGCACTTAGCAGGGCGGGTTCAGTGCCGCTCTCGCTCTGGGAATGAAGCTGTTCCTGAGTCTGGAGGTTCGGGCGTAGAAGGCCTTGTAACGTCTGCCGGAGGGAAGTAGTTCAAACAGTCCATTGCAAGAGTGTGAGTAGTCTTTATGGATGCTGACGGCCTTCCTGAGACACCGTGTGTGGTAGATGCCCTCCAAGGCTGGTAGCTGTGTCCCAATAATCCTCTGCACTCTGTGGACGACGCGCTGAAGAGCTCTCCTCTCTGCCTCCGTGCAGCTGAGATACCACACATAGATGCCTATATACGTTAATATGCTCTCTGTGGTGCAGCGGTAGAAGGTTGTCAGCAGCTGTTGGGGCAGACCCGTCTTTTTTAGTGTCCTCGGGAAGAACAGTCGTTGCTGTGCCTTCTTGACCAGCGCAGCGGTGTTGGTGGACCATGTGAGGTCCTCTGAAATGTAAGTGCCCAGAAACTTAAAGCTGGACACTCTCTCGACACTTTCCCCGTAGATGGAGATTGGGGCGTATTCTCCATTATGGGACCTCCTGAAGTCAATAATCAGCTCCTTGGTCTTGGAGGTGTTTAGTGACAAGTTGTTACGTGAGCACCAGTCCGCCAGGTTCTGCACCTCCGCTCTGTATTTTGTTTCATCACCGTTGGTGATCAGCCCGATTACTGTTGTGTCGTCTGCAAACTTCACGATGGTGTTGGTGTCGAATGCAGGAACACAGTCGTGAGTGAAGAGGGAGAAGAGCATGGGGCTTAGTACACAGCCCTGTGGTGTGCCGGTGCTCAGGGTGATAGTGGAGGACAGGTGCGGGCCCAGTCTCACTGCCTGCAGTCGCTCCGTCAGAAAGTTCAGGATCCAGTCACATATCGGCGAGCTGAGGCCTAGCTGGTGGAGTTTGATGGTGAGCCTGGTGGAGATGACCGTATTGAATGCAGAGCTATAGTCTATGAAGAGCTGTACAGCACAGTCGTTTAGTACCCTTCCCTGGACTCCATCAGGGCCTGCAGCCTTGCATGGATTGACCTTACGCAGAGCGCACTGTACCTCCTGAGTGCTCAGTGATAAGGCCTGTCCCTCTGCCATGGCCGGGGTTATTCCACTCCTGGTGGTGTTGCGAGTTTCGAAGCGGGCAAAGAAGTTGTTTAGTTCGTTGGCCAGTGTGATATCACTGTGGGGGCAGGCGGGGTTGCTCTTGTAGTCAGTGATGTCCCTGACACCCTGCCACATGCTTCCGGTGTCCGCGGCATTGAAGTGGTCTTCCACCCTTTGCCTGTGGATGTCTTTGGCCTTTTTTATACCCGTGTTCAGGTTTGACCTGGCAGCAGTGTAGGCAGAAGTGTCCCTGGATTTAAAGGCATTGTTGCATGCCCTTAGCAGATTCTGAACCTCCTTGTTCATCTAGGGTTTTCGGTTTGGGAACATCTTTATTTGCTTGTCCACTGTGACAGTCTCCCCAGAGCTTTTGATGTAGGAGAGCACAGTGGATATGTACTCCTCCAAGTCTACCTCTGTACTACTGGTAGCCTGTTGTGCAAACAGGTCCCAGTCGGTGCGATCAAAGCAGTTCTGGAGTTGTAGGGTGGCGTCCTCGGGCCATATTTTGACCGTCCTTATTGCAGGTTTGGTCTTGCGGACGAGGGGTTTGTATGCAGGCAGTAGAAACAGTGAGAGGTGATCGGATTGTCCCAGGGATGGGCAGGGGAGAGCTATGTACGCGTCCTTGATGTTGGTGGAATTTGCGGAGTGCAGCTCGTAGGTCAACCTGATTAAAGTCCCCTGCCACAATTAAGGCACCGTCGGGGTGGGCATCCTGCTGCTTACTGATGGCCGAGTGCAGCTGTGCTAGCGCTAGGTTAGCATTAGCCTGTGGTGGGACGTATATGGCCATGATGATAGCCACAGTAAACTCCCGAGGAAGGTAAAACGGCCTACATTTAATCACTAGGTATTCCAGGTCTGGGGAACAGTAGCTCTCTACTGCAGTGTGGTTGGTGCACCAGTCATTGTTGATGTAGATGCAGAGCCCGCCACCCGTCCTTTGTTCTATCCGCACGATGCAGTGACCACGATGCAGTGACCACTGTGGTTAGGTTCACATCCCCATCGGGAACCAGCGCGCTGAGCCAGGTCTCTGTGAAGATCAGCACACAGCAGTCTTCCAGGGATCGCTGGGTTTTATCCAGAGCCTTACCTCATCCAGCTTGTTGGTGAGTGACCGGACATTCGCGAGAAAGACGCTTGGGAGCGATGGTCTTTGTGGAACCCTCCGTAGCCTGTCCTGCACCCCCGCTCGCCTTCCACGTTTCTGTTTCCTCTCCCGGCGCTTGCTCCGTCTCCTACCCTCCGGAGTGGTGATCCAGGGAGCTGTTCTGCCCAGCTCCATCGGGGTTTTGGTGAGGGTGCTGTAGTACTCACAAGCCAGTTTCTCGCAGCCATGTCCGATGTTGAGCAGTTCCGTGCGGCTCCATGTGCGACCCGTCGGGATTACGATGCGGGTCCTGGATTTCCTCATCCTGGAGGTGAGTTTCTTACTATGATTTCTGGGGGTACAGGGGTTTCTGGGAGTTCTAGGGGTTCTCGAGGTTCTGAGGTTTTTAAATACCTTATTTACAAGTAGGGGGCGCTGCACTGGCAGCGCCTGTCGGCAGCGTGTCCGTCTTTTTTCAACTTTTTTAATTTTTTTAGTATGTTTAAAAGTGTGTTTTTAATGTTTCCTTGTGTGTTATGTGTGGGGGGTAAGGGGGAAACCGTTTCGGCCGCCTCTTCCATGGAGAGGCGACTTTTTCAGGTCGCCTCCCCCGGGGCCTAACAGCAAGGATCGGCGCCGACTTTCCCGGAGACGCGCCCGGAGCTTCAGCGGCGGGCGCAGCGTGGACTCTCGGCGCGGAGCGGGTGAGACCTCGCTGGAGGGGAGCGCTCCGTTACGCTGGCCCGCGGCAGCGGGCAGCCGGCAACCTGAAGCAGCGGTCTGCAGAACTCCAGCTGGTGCGGCGTCTACAGCCCGGGATCTCACGTTGGGGACCCGGGTGGAAGTAGCTTCCACCGCCGGCCCGCGGCCGTCTTCTACCGCGGGCGTGGTATGGACTTAACATTACCCCAGGAGGGGAGCTTCGACCGCCGGCCCTGCAGACTGTGGTGCTTCCGGCTGCGGCACGGCAGGTACTTTAAAACTTTGACCGCCGGCCTGCGGCCTACACCAGCCTGAAGCCGCGGTCTCTGGTTGGGAAGAGCCGATCCTGGACTCATCTGGACGCCCGCAGCAACGGCTGTGGAGGGTGGTGGTCCCGACCACGGGGGAAAATGGAGGAGGACTGGCCAAGCTCTGTGCCTTCCACCACAGTGATGAATGCTGTGGTGGATGTTTGTGTAAAATTTTAATGTGGTTGTGTTCTTTATTATTGTACCGCTGCTGGCAACCCAAATACCACCGACCTTGGTTGTGTGGCAATAAAATTATTTCTATTCTATTCTATTTCGCAGCCGCATTCGGTGCCAGGGCTGCTCCAAATTTACTCGGACTTGGGAGCGCAAAGTCGCTGCGTCTGAACGTGCCGCGATCTTCCGGGGGTCACCTCTGATTATGAGGTCACCTCTGATTATGATGGTTTACAAACTTGCGATCTGTCGAATGGAAGGCAGGCCCCGAAGGGGTATGACCGTCACAGTAGTTATAACCAACTGGACTCAAGTGTTAGATACAAGGAACTCAGTTCAATTGAGTTTATTGTCACGTGTACAGAGAAATGCTTTTTGTCGCGTGTTAAAAACAGTCAGCAGAAAGAAAATGCATGATTACAATTGAGCTATTTACAATGTATAGATACATGGTAAGGGAATAGCGTTTAGTGCAAGGTAAAGCCAGCAAGGATAGTCCGAGGGTCACCAATGAGGTAGATAGTAGTTCAGAACTGCTCTCTGGTTGTGGTAGGATGATTCAGTTGCCTGATAACAGCTGGGAAGAAACAGTCCCTGAATCTGGAGGTGTGCTTTTTCACAATTCAGTACCTTTCCTAATTTGAGAAAGATCATTCTTAATATTGAGGGAGTGCAGCGTAAGTTCACCAGGTTAATTCCCGGGATGGCGGGACTTACCTATGATGAAAGAATGCGTCGACTAGGCTTGAATTCGCTGGAAATGAGAAGGATGAGAGGATATCTTATAGAAACATATAAAATTCTTAAAGGAGTGAAGGATAGATGCAGGAACAATGTTCCCGATGTTGGGGGGTCCAGAACCAGGTGTCACAGTTTAAGAATAATTGGTTAGGCCATTTAGGACTCAGAAGAGGGAAAACTTTTTCACGCAGAAAATCTGGGGAATTCCCTGCCACAGAAGGCAGTGGATGCCAATTCACTGGATGATTTCAAGAGAGTGTTGGATGTGGCTCTTAGGGCTAACAAAATCAAGGGATATGGGGAGATAGCAGGAATGGGGTATTGATTTTGGATGATCAGCCAAAATCATATTGAAAGGCGGTGCTCGCTCGAAGGGCTGAATGGCCTACTCCTGTACCAATTTTCTATGTTTCTACATCATGGTGAGTCCAGCACTCGTTGACGTCTGGTCCGGAAGAAGGGTCCTGAACCAAAAACTTCACCCACGCATGTTCTCCATAGAAACATAGAAATTAGGTGCAGGAGTAGGCCATTCGACCCTTCGAGCCTGCACTGCCATTCAATATGATCATGGCTGATCATCCAACTCAGTATCCCGTACCTGCCTTCTCTCCATACCCTCTGATCCCCTTAGCCACAAGGGCCACATCTAACTCCCTCTTAAACCTGCTGAGTTACTCCAGCACTCTGTTCCTTCATGGTCTGGTTGGTGTCTTGCTTATATGAAAGGGCTACATTGCCAATGCACACAAGCTCCAACTTTGCTGTCAACATGAAACTGTTGACAGTTCAAGAAATGAAATACGTTGATGAAACCCGAGTGATGGACAAGCTAATGCTTCACAGGAGAAAGTTAAATCTGCATTGAATTAAACCCCACTTGTAGAAACTAAACTAAAGGAAGATGTTTCCAAAAGTTATGAGTTTGATTCTATTACTTCAGGAGTGAAGGGCAGGTGGGGGAGTGTCTAAGGCAATTACACCCCTTCATTTGATCAATACAGGGGATAAGCGGTTGTTTTAATCTACTTAGAAATAAGTAGAAACTTATTCAAGGAATAAAAGGCAAACAATATTAAATCTCAAGTGTTTTCATTTCGAGATACATTGTGGCAACAGGCCCTTTGGCCCACCGAGTCTACGCCGACCAGTATTCACATGTACACCCGCACTATCCAACACACTGGGGACTTTTTTACCAAAGCCAATTAATCTATAAACCTGCACATATTCGAGTGTGGGAGGAAACCGGAGCACCCATAGAAAACCCATGCGGGTCACGGGGAGAGCGTACTAACTGCACAGACAGCACCCGGGTCTCCGGCACTGTGAGGCAGCAATTCTACCGCTGAACCTCACTGCCTTGTTAGGGAAAAATACTTAAAAAGCAGCAGAATATTTTTGACAATTACCAAATGAGAGTTGTCTATAGTCAAAGTGTGTGTCGTTTGTTCCTGACACGAAACTAATTCTGCTTTGTCAGTTTCACACTTAACTATATAAACCTAGACTCCACTGTTGGAATGCGATTCAATATTTGACAAATCTGAACAATTTGAAGCACACAGAGGCATTACTGGTGTACATTTTCCCTTTGTAGTCCCTGAGAAATCAGTGGCAGTGGCAGAGGGTTGTTCTGATGTTCCAAGCCATGCCAATCCAGATATGATTGAATGACAGAGAGGACTTGATGTGCCAAATGGAGAAGGAACATCTCATTGGGTTTTAAAGTTTGCAGAGGGCTGACATGCAATTTCCTTAGCATAAAGTGAATTGATCGGCATGGCGGCGCAGTGATAGACTACGAGTTGCTTCCTTACAGTGCCAGAGAACCGGGTTCGAGTGCTTGTAGTTTGTACATTCTCCCTGTGACCCGCGTGGGTTTCCTTTGGGTGCTCTGGTTTCCTCCCACATTCTAGAGATGTGCCGGTTTGTAGGTTAATTGATGTCCATGTCAACCAGTGACACCCGTGCATTAAACTACCCCACACACCCTAGGGACAATTTACATTTATATCAAATTAACCTACTGTCTGGACTGACATCTTCAACCCGTCACTTGCCCAAGCAGTTGTCCCCACGTGCCTTAAAACCACCTCCATCGTGCCGGTGCAAAAATACTCCACTGCGGTGAGCCTCAACGACTTCCGCCCAGTTGCACTTACTCCGATCATCACTAAGTGCTTCGATAGGCTGGCCCTGGCACACCTCAAAGGCTGCCTACCTCCCACACTGGACCCCTATCAGTTCCCCTACCGCAAGAACAGGAGTACGGCACTTCTCTCCGCCCTCTCCCACCTCGACAACAGTGACACCTACGTGAGAAAGCTGTTCATCGACTATAGCTCATCATTTAACACCATTATCACCTCAAAACTGATCACCAAACTCAGCGACCTGGGCATCGACCCCTCCCTCTGCAACTGGATACTGGCCTTTCTAACTAACAGACCCCAGTCTGTTATGTCAGATAACCACACCTCTTCAGCCCTCACCCTGAACACAGTGCTGCGAGCTGAGCCCCCTCCTCCACTCACTCTTCACCTACGACTGCACACATGGTACTCACACCATCATTAAATATACAGATGATTGGCCTCATCAGCAACAACGATGAGTCAGCCTATAGGGAGGAGATCCAGCTCCTAGCAGCATTGTGTGCTGACAACAACCTGGCCCTTAACTCCAAGAAGACCAAGGAGCTCATTGTGGACTACAGAAGGTCTAGTGGTGGCACGCACACCCCCATCCATATTAACGGGACGGAGGTGGAAAGTGTTTCAAGCTTCAGGTTTCTGGGGGTCAACATCTCTGATGACTTCTCTTGGACCCACAATACCTCAACACTGGTCAAGAAGGCTCACCAGCGTCTCTTCTTCCTGAGGAGACTAAAGAAGGTTCATCTGTCTCCTCAGATTCTGGTGAAATTCTACCGCTGCACCATTGAGAGCATCCTTACCAACTGTATCACAGTATGGTATGGCAACTGTTCTGTCTCCGACCGGAAAGCACTGCAGAGGAAAACTGCCCAACGCATCACCGGTTCCTCACTCCCCTCCATTGCTGTTCCATTATTTTATGTTCGCTCTTCTGGGTGAGATGCTAACTGCATTTTGTTGTCTCTGTACTGTACACTGCACAATGACAATAAAGATTGAATCTGAATCTGAAACCTGCATGTCTTTGGATTGTGGGAGGAAACTGAAGATCTCAGAAAAAAACCCACACGGGTCAAGGGGAAAATGTACAATTCTGTACTGACAGCACCCGTAGTCAGGATCGAACCCGGGTCTCTGGCACTGCAAGCAGTGTAAGCCAGGACCTCTACTGCTGCACCACCGTGCCCGCCCCTTTTTCTCAGGACAGAGATGGAATACTAGAGGGCATAGCTTGAACGAGAGTGGGGCAAAGTTTAAAGATGTGTGGAGCAAGTTGTAAGAGGTTAGAGTGCACCTTGAGTGTGTTGCCAGGGGTGGTGGAGGCAGATACAACAGTGGCATTTAACAGGTTTTTGGATAGGCAGGGAATGGAGGGATAATGATAATGTGCAGACAAATAAGAGTTGGCAGTGGTGTCACGTTTAGCACAGGCATTGTGGGCCGAACACTGTTCTATGTTCTATACCTCAGGTTATCAATCTTTATCTTTAACAAAGGGTTTGGTGGGGAAGGGAATGAGATGAGTTAAGACAAGCTGATTTGTCCGGTGGCGTCATGCTGGACTAGCAGTCGCAATTTTTAGCTCCGCTCCTGCAAAATCGCGATTTTTCGCGTTAAAATCGGGACTGGAGGTCGGGACCGATTCAAAAACTCACCGGAGCCCCGGGATGTCACGCTGATGACGTCATCAGTAAGCGCTGCGATTTAAAACGGAGGGGGAAAGCATTTTAAATGAAAAAACCATCTCCAGCTCAGAGCCCTCAGAGAACCTCAAAACTGCTGAAAGCACAGAAAACTGAAGAACAGACCTCTGAAGTGGATTCTGGAATGGCTACAAGATCCAAGACTGAGATGGCTACTAAGGAGAAAAATGAAATGGAAGAGATAAAGAACTCGGTAAGAGAACTGAGAAAGGATATTGAGGCTGGAAACTCAAAAATGATGGCAAATATAAATGTTAAATTGATGGAAAATATGTCGAACATTAATGCTGGTAATCAAAAAGTTATTGACTGCATTGGCATTATACAAAAACGAATTGAGGATGTGCATGAAGAGCTAATGGGGAGAATTAATAAAGGGGAAGTTGAATCTAAGAAGAAATTTGAGGCTGTGCATGTAATTGTTTCTTCACAAGTAACTGCAATGAAAGACATGGAAACAGTTGTTGAACAAATGGCTGAAGATATGCAGGGAATGAAGCTAGAACTAGACAGCCTCAAGAGTCAACTGGCGAAAGTCTCAGATAAATGTCTTGATCTTGAAGCACGCTCAAGGCGCCAAAATTTACGAATACTGGGAGTAACTGAAGGAGCAGAGGGAAATAACGTCCGTGAGTTCACTGCCAACTTAATCAAAAAGGTAGTCAATTTAGCTGTGGAACCGGAAATTGAAGTGGCACATCGAATACCTAGATTTAAGCCAAGATCACAAGCAGTTCCAGCCCACCCACGACAGATCATAGTCAAACTTCAGGACATTTCAGTGCTTGAAGGGCTGATGAAAAAAATCAAATATGGAGTGAAGAACAACATTTCGTTCAGACCGAAAAGTCTGAATGACAAATAAAGGATTCAATTCAATTCAAGATGACCTTTGGAAACAACACTATCAAACTCCTCCGGGATTATCCCTATGAGATCGTGCAAAAGAGAAGAAAGTTCGCACAGAGAAGACAGATTCTCCATGGAGTTAAAGATGTCAGATGTGGCGTTTTTTATCCGGCCAGGACGCGCATTACTTTCAAGGGAAAAGAGAAAACTTTCACTAATTCGGACGCATCTTATAAATATGCCCAAGAGATTGTGGCAGAAACAGAAGATTAATCAAGGCAGCGGGACGATATGGACAATTTATTTCCTTTTATTACTTCACAGAGAATACCTGAAGATAAGGGAAGAAATACTTTTCTCTAAAAGTTTAAAATGGAAGATCATTTCCACGTGCGCCGGTCTAGACACCTTATCTCATTTGGACGCTTTGGAATTCAACTCAAGGACATTCTTTGTTCAAAATGAAGGAAAGACTGATAAGCAATGCAGAGACGAACAGCAGAGCCGAATGTGGAAAACATCACAAGGACAAATGACAGTTTAAGATCTTAAAACAGCTTTACAAAATACAGAGAATTAACAATAATTAACAATACTAATATAGAAATATAAATGGAAACTAACCTGAACTATATAATGGGCAAAATGTAATAATGTGCTAAAAAGACTGACTAGCGCGTATATAGAGATAACAAATTTTAGAATTAAAGTAGATAATACTGAATGTTTAAGTGTTATGTAGTTTGTGTGGGGAAGGGAGAAGACTCAGGCACCTGGCATAATTCCAGAAGCCTGTTTCAGGTTAACCCTTACAGCTAACAGCTTACTATTATCAAAAGTATAACTAATTAGAAATAATTAGTAGATGAAAGTGTTAGATAAATAAATTTCACAGTAGCTGAACACAGATCTGATAAGTCTGAATGATATATATATATATATATATATATATATATATATATATAGTGTAATTGGGTGAAATATAATTGATTTTGAAATGGTACCGCTCTCCTAGGTTTAGAGTAATAAAAGGAGCGGTGCTAATTGTACAACATCAACTTCGGAAGTCGAATAGATGTCGAATCCCACAGATGCGTGGGACACGCACTACAGTGTCAAATACTTCAGACACTGTAATTTTACTTGTTCAATTTAAAAAAAAAATCACAATATGTTACTACTATGTGGTTTTTTTTCAAGGAAAATCGCAAAAGGGATCTTCCAAGGAAGTTAGTAATATAAACGCCCCCAAAATATCCAGAGTCCTGAGGTATGGATGCACCGTAATAAATAAGGGTATTAAAATCAGAGAAAATGCAAGATGATAAACAAAAGAAAATGGGAGGAATCACATTGTGTAGCTGGAATATAAGGGGTATTAATGAACCAATTAAGTGGGGCAAAATACTAGCTCAGTTGAAATCATATAACACGGACATTACTTTTCTACAAGAAACGCACATTAAACATCAAGGTCAGATGAGATTGAGGGCGAATTGGATAGGCTAAACATTTCACTCCTCATATACTTCGAAATTCAGAGGCACCGCAATCATTATTCGCAAAGGAATACCATTCAAATCAAAGAACATTATATCAGATAAGGAAGGGAGATATCATATAGTTCCAGGAGAGATCCATGCTACGCCAATCACCTTGGTAAACATATATGCGCCCAATTTTGATAATCCTCAATTTTTTAATAAAATCCTGAATATAATCGCAGAATTTAACTACCAAAATGTTATAATTGGAATAGACTTCAACTGTGTTTTAGATCCGTACTTAGATAAATCGATGCAAAAACAAAGAGGTAATATGAAATCTAAAACTAGTGATTTAAATATTTGGGTATTCAGATTACTAGAAAATATAAAGCATTATTCAATGCTAATTTCATGCCTTTATTAAATAAACTTAATACGTTGATTAAATTTTGGAAAACACTTCCCTTATCATTATTAGGTAGAATAAATGCAATAAAAATGATCTTCCTACCACAATTACTATACCTATTTCAATCTATACCGGTATATATACCAAAATACTTTTTTTTTAAATTAGACTCTAATATTACTAATTATATTTGGGACTATAGATCACATAGAATCACAAAAAAACACTTATGTAAACCAAAAGAGGTCGGGGGACTTTCACTTCCGAATTTTATGTATTATTACTGGGCAGTGCATATTAAGAATATGATTTATTGGTTG
This sequence comes from Amblyraja radiata, assembly GCF_010909765.2. Classification (NCBI taxonomy): domain Eukaryota; kingdom Metazoa; phylum Chordata; class Chondrichthyes; order Rajiformes; family Rajidae; genus Amblyraja; species Amblyraja radiata. The sequence continues at coordinate 234,265 of NC_045994.1, forward strand.
GATAGTGCTACCCAACAGACAGAATGGATAAAAATGGAGAAGGAGGATTGCCATCCTAGTAATATAGGAACGATCCTCTTCTCCCCAAAAAAACTGAATAACACAATATATAAGAAGAACCCAATTATATATGGTACAATAAGAATTTGGAAACAAATAAAATTATCTTTAAAATTAAGAAATCTATCACTGTTAATGCCAATAGCGAATAACCCTTTATTTAAACCATCTCTTATTGATAAGACATATAACCAATGGGAAAGTCTCGGAATTAGAAGGATCGGGGATATGTATGAAATGGGAAACTTACTATCATTCCAACAATTACAATTAAAATTTAAATTGAAAAACAACCAATATTTTAAATATCTTCAGATTTGCGATTTCGTGAAAAAATATATACAAGGATATCAAAAAGTAACTCCTGACTTATTGGAAGAGGCAATGAATATTGAAGCTGACTCACAAAAATTAATATCATATTTATATAATAGTATTCTAAATATAGACCTACCATCGACAGAGGTACTTAGAGAAGAGTGGGAACGGGAACTAATGATAAAAATTACGAAGGTTAAATGGGAAAAATACCTGATATATATTCACAAATGTTCAATTAATGTAAGACATAATTTAATTCAATTTAAAATTGTATAGATTATATTACTCAAAAACAAGATTGAACAAATTTTATCCAAATATATCCGCCACTTGTGATAAATGTCTAGCCCAAAAGGCAACTATAACACACTCCTTAGTCTCCTGCATAAAACTTTATAGATTTTGGAATGATATTTTTGAAATATTTACAAAATTATTCAAGACAAGAATGGAACCTAATACTGAAATGATTATATTTGGCGTAATGGAAGATGGGAATAAATTGAACACATCTCAAAATCTATTCCTTAACTATGGTTTAATAATAGCAAAAAAATTAATTCTTAAATTTTGGAAGGGTACATCAATACCAACGCTTAAAATGTGGATTGCAAGTATGTTGGACACCGCTCATCTTGAGGAAATGCGATTCCTCCTAATGGATAAATCAGACCAATTCATAACGAGTTGGTCTCCATTCGTCGTTTTTTTGGAATCATATGGTGCAACACAATTGTAAAAAATAACTGTTTCAGGACTGGACGAGGGTTGGTCAAGACTATAAATAATGATCTCCTCTTTTTTTCTTTTCTTCTCTCTATTCTCTCTCTCAACTTTTTTTCATTTACTCGTTTTCTTTTTTCACACACTATATATTTCACATCTTTCTATCCTTTACTATCTAACTTCTTTTTCTTATTCTAATCTTTTTTCAGTGTAACAAAAAAAAAAAAGAAGTTGTACATAAAATGTATTATGAAAATATATATTAGGCACTTTGGTGCCATATGACTGTACTTACTTCTAATAAAATAAAATATTAAAAAAAAAAAAAACTAGTGAACTCTTAAATACATATATAAAAAATACAAATATAGCAGACGTCTGGAGGATCGCGAATCCGACTGGAAGGGAATAATCGTTTTATTCAATGGTACACAAAACATACTCGCGTATAGACTACTTCCTAGTGGATACAAAACTAATCCCTTATACTATGAACCCTAAATATCACATCAGTACGATTTCAGATCACTCCCCGCTAACTTTCGTTCTAAAATTAGAAGGAATGTCTACGTACAAATCGTTCTGAAGGTTTAACTCGCAAATTTTGAAAGACCCACAAGGGAGTATATAACTAAAAAAACAGATGGACCTATTTTTTGAGACAAACGATACACCAGATATATCGCCCACTTTATTATGGGAATCCTTCAAAGCATTTATTAGAGGAGTCATTATCTCGTATAAAGCTTTTCAAAACAAAAATAATAAGAATGAACAAAGACAATTAGAAGAACAAATCAGAAAACTAGATATAGATAATGCTAATGATCCAACTATGGATAAACATAATAACATTTTAATACTGAAATTTAAGCTAAATAAATTATTATCAGAGAAGGTTATAAGATTATTCCAAATTACAAAACAAGAACATTTCGAATTGGGGATAAACCCCATAAACTTTTGGCACGCCAACTGAAAAAACAGGAAAAAGATCATGCAATTTTAAAGATTAAATCAGATAGAGGGGAATTATTAACACTACCTAATGATATCAATAAAAGATTTGCTCAATTTTACAAGAATTTATACTCATCAAAAACGCTAATAGACAATAATAAAGTTTCAGAATTTTTGGACAATTGTAACGTTCCAAAACTAGAACTGAAGGAACAAGAGGAACTGGGAGCACAAATTACATCTAAGGAAATAGAAGACACAATAAACTCACTTAAGAATGGAAAAACACCAGGACCAGACGGATTCAGTAATGAATTTTATAAATGTTTTTACGACATAGTTACACCATGTCTACAGAAAATGTATACATACGCTTTTAAAGAACAAATCTTACCTGAAACACTAGCAGAATCAACGATCACATTAATACTTTAAAAAGATAAAGATATAGAAGAACCAGGCTCATATAGAGCTATTGCTTTGTTAAATACGGACCAAAAAATATTAGCGAAAACACTAGCTAGAAAACTAAGTCAATATGTTAGTGAATTAATAAATGAGGATCATATAACCATATAACCATATAACAATTACAGCACGGAAACAGGCCATCTCGACCCTTCTAGTCCGTGCCGAACACATAATCTCCATATACCTGCGCTCAGACCATAACCCTCCATTCCTTTCCCATCCATATAACTATCCAATTTATTTTTAAATGATAAAAACGAACCTGCCTCCACCACCTTCACTGGAAGCTCATTCCACACAGCTACCACTCTCTGAGTAAAGAAGTTCCCCCTCATGTTACCCCTAAACTTCAGTCCCTTAATTCTCAAGTCATGTCCCCTTGTTTGAATCTTCCCTACTCTCAGTGGGAAAAGCTTTTCCACGTCAACTCTGTCTATTCCTCTCATCATTTTAAAAACCTCTATCAAGTCCCCCCTTAACCTTCTGCGCTCCAAAGAATAAAGCCCTAACTTGTTCAACCTTTCTCTGTAACTTAGTTGCTGAAACCCAGGCAACATTCTAGTAAAGAATCAAATGGGATTTATACCTAAGAGACATTCATTTAATAACCTGAGACGTCTGCTTAACATAATGCACTCTCACAAATCTCAAGAACAAGTTAGCTATCATTTCATTGGACGCAGAAAAAGTGTTTGATCAAGTAGAATGGGATTATATGATTAAAGTATTGCAAAAATTTCAAATGGGAGAGAACTTCATCGTATGGATAAAATTATTATATAACAAACCCACGGCTAGAATATTAACTAATAATATACTATCTACGAAATTCCAATTAACAAGGGGCAATAGACAAGGATGTTCATTATCACCGCTGTTATTCGCTCTGGTAATTGAACCTTTAGTTGAAAAAATTAGAACACACCCAGATATTTACAGTTATAATACTAAATATTCAAATAACAAAATATCCTTATATGCAGACGATGTATTACTGTACATCACAAAACCCCAAATCAGTATACCAAACATATTAAATCTAATTGAGGACTTTGGATCTTTCTCAGGATACAGAATAAACTGGAACAAAAGTGAAATTACGTCGATAAAACCGAAAGACTCAACACATCTCTTGAAATTCCCCTTTAAAATAGCCACAGAAAAATTTTAATATTTAGGAATTGAAATCACTAGAAACTATCACGCTATGTTTAACGCCAATTATAGCCCCTTACTTAAGAAACTAAATAATCTAATCAAATTCTGGGAAACGCTCCCGATGTCTTTAATAGGTCGAATAAATGCTATAAAAATGATCTTTTTACCACAAATCCTATATTTATTTCAATCAATTCCAATATATCTTCCAAAAAAGTTTAACAAAAAACTAGACTCAGACATTACACATTTTATATGGGATTATAAATCCCACAGAATACAAAGAGCACACCTTAGTAAATCAAAAGAGATGGGTGGTCTAGCGCTCCCTAATTTGATGTACTATAATTGGGCAGTAAATATTAAAAATATGATTCACCTGCTGGACAATTCTGCCCAGCAGGTGGACTGGATTGTAATGGAGAGAGAGGATTGCTCACCATGTAATACAGGAGCGACTCTCCTCTCACCAATGAATCTGAATAACAAAAATTATAATAAAAATCCAATGATACATAGCACAATTAGAATTGGAAACAAATAAACCAGAATCTAAAATTAAGAAATCTATCTCTTTTAATGCCAATAGTCAATAACCCGTTGTTTAAACCTTCAATTATAGATAAATCATTTACACAATGGGAAAGAATGGGAATTAAAACTCTCGGAGACTTGTGTGAATCAGGAAAATTATTCTCATTTCAACAATTACAACTGAAATATAATTTGAAAAATAATCAATATTTTAAATATATTCAAACCCGTGACTATCTGAAAAAATACACAGAAAACTATCATTACATGTCCCCAGACTTATTGGATGAAGCCATAAAGACAAAGGCTGAATCAGCAAATCTAATATCATACTTATACAACATTATTTTAAATATAGAAATACCTACAACCGATGGTATTAGAAGAGACTGGGAACAAGAACTAGCTATAAAAAATTCAAAAGAGAGCTGGGATAAACACTTACTATATGTGCATAAATGCTCGATCAACGTACGACATACTCTAATTCAATATAAAACATTACATAGACTATATTATTCAAAAACTAAAATAAATAAACTTTTCCCCAATGTCTCACCCATTTGTGATAAATGTCAGTCACTAGAAGCTACCATATCCCAAATAATCAGTCATAAATTCATTAAGTGATCTTCCATGAATTTACAACCATTTCAGAATTAGTTATGCAGCAGAGGTTAATTTGGCGAAGGGTTATTCAGACTACAAAAAAAACAATATTCAGACTAATTTGTTTTTTGTATAAAAATCCAAACATTTTGGAACTAAATATTTGAAATCTTCACAAAATTATTTAAAATAAAACTTGTGCCAAAAGCAGAATGGATCATTTTTGGAATATCGGAAGGTAACCCCGAATTAAACGTGTTTCAAAAGAACTTACTTAATTACGGGCTAATAATGGGGAAAAAAGCTTATGCTCAAATTTTGGAAAAATGCTCCAATACCAACAACAAAAATGTGGATTTCAAACATGTTCGAAACACTACACTTGGAAGAGATGAGACTCCTCCTAGCAGGCAAAGCAGACAACTTCCAAAATACGTGGTCTGCATTTATGGAACTATTACAAGCATAAGGTGCAATAGTAATTTAAAATATAAATGGTACCAGGATCTGGTAACGGGGGGTATAAAATAAAAAAAAATAAAAAACACGGTTGGTATATCCTTTTTTTGCGAGTTTTGTGTTACAATAGAGCGATTGTTTTTCCTTTTTTTTCTTTTGTTTCTAAGGTCTTATTTCCTTTCTTTACTTCCTTCTCTAACTTCTTCCCTAAGGGGCTTTCTTTTCCCAACACTTTCCTGCACCTTCACGATACTTGCTCACTTTCCTTACTTCTTTTATTTCTATCTTTTTTAAAGCTCAAAAAACGAAGTGGTACAACAAATGTAATAAGATATATCTGATGTGTATTATTGTAATTTACTGTACTTCTAATAAAAATAAAATAAAAAAAATAAATAAAAAGACAAGCCGATTTAAACTTTGGGGATATAGCGCGGAAACAGGCCCTTCGGCCCACCGAGACCGCCCCGACCAGCGATCACCTCGCACGCTAGCACTACCCTACGCACTAGGGACAATTTACAAATTTTCCGAAGCTAATTAACCTAGAAAACCTGCCGGAGCAAACCCACGCTGTCTCAGGGAGAAGGTACAGGCAGCACCTATAGTCAGGATTGACTCCACTGCTGCGCCACCGTGCCGCCCAAATAGTTGCACATCAGATTAGACACGTTAGGAAGAAGAACGTGTCCAACATTGTAGATTCAATTGCGGCGTTCGATTACTTCAGGCATATATAAATGCAAGACGCAGCTGTTCTTGTAACAGATTGGTTAAACGAACCCTAAGAAGGAAAAATAATCATCCACTCCTCCTGCCACCATTAACCTTGGCAAGTAGGATAGGAAGCACAGGTCAGTGGGGCCAAATGGCCCAATTTGCACAAACTAAATTGAGCAGTCTACTGGGGTCACCAAACCCACAAAGTGTCTCTGCCCGAAAACTCATTCATTCCTTCTCTCCAGAGATGCTGCCTGTCCCGCTGAGTTACTCCAGAACTTTGTGTCTATCTCTGGTGTAAACCAGCATCTGCTGTTCCGTCCTACACATTTTGAATGTGGTTTGAATGTTTACCTCATGCATTCCAAAAGATTTGAGGCAGACATTACTGCTTCAGTTCAGGCAGAGAGTTCAGTTTCTACTTGGCACTTGACCAAAAACCAGAAGGTATTTTACTTGTCTAAATGTCTCACCCAGCTAGATTTTAAAATAAGCCTGCGTTATTCAACATGGGTGGTTTCAGTGAAAATTACAATTCTGAACTTGGACTCATCCTGTATTAGTCACTAATGGCTGCATGCTACACTTGGGAGTTTTGTCTTCTTAAAAACATCTGTCACTTACACAGAAACTTTGAGTGTAACTACTTGGGGATTTTCACTGAACTTTGGCTTACAACACAAGACAACTCTTGAGCATAACTCTTGGATTTAAGCAAGCACATCACACAATTTCCCCTGCAACCACTGGAGATGGAACCCTGTCCCTGCACAATAGACAATAGGTGCAGGAGTAGGCCATTCCTGCCCTTCCCATATCGTGTGACTCCACTATCTTTAAGAACCCTATGTAGCTCTCTCTTGAAAGTATCCAGAGAACCGGCCTCCACCGCCCGCTGAGGCAGAGAATTCCACAGACTCACAACTCTCTGTGACAAAAAGTGCTTCCTCGTCTCCGTTCTAAATGGCTTATTCCTTATTCTTAAACTGTGGCCCCTGGATCTGGACTCTCCCAACATCGGGAGCATGTTTACTGCCTCTAGCGTGTCCAAACCCTTAACCATCTTATATGTTTCAATAAGATCCCCTCTCTTTCTTCTAAACTCCAGAGTGTACAAGCCCAGCCGCTCCATTCTCTCAGCGGGAATTAACCTTGTAAACCTACGCTGCACTTTATCAATAGCAAGAATGTCCGTCCTCTAATTAGGGAATCAAAACTGCACACAATACTCAAGGTGTGGTCTCAATAGGACCCTTTACATCTGCAGTAGGATCTATTTCCTCCTAATCTCAACTCATCTTGTTATAAAGGCCAACATGTCATTCGCTTTCTTCACTGCCTGCTATACCTGCATGCTTACTTTCATAGACTGATGAACAAGGAACACCAGATCCCTTTGTACTTCCCCTTTTCCCAACTTGACACCATTTAGATGGTAATCTGCCTTCCTGTTTTTCATACCAAAGTGGATTACCTCACATTTATCCCCATTAAACATCATCTGCCATGCATCTGCCCACTCCCCCAACCTGTCCAATTCACCTTGCATTCTCATAGCATCATCCTCACAGTTCACACTGCCAACCAGCTTTGTTTCATCTGCAAATTTGCTAATGTTATTTTGAATCCCTTCATCCAAATCATTGATGTATATTGGAAATCACAGATAGTCTCACCTGGTCCAGGAACATCACTGGGATTGTCAAACGGGCCCATCAGCAACTGCACTACCTGAGGAAACTCAAACAGGTCTCACTTCCCACCAACATCCTCAGGACTTTTACAGGGGCACGGTGGAGTCTGTACTCACGTACTGCATGAACACGTGGTACTCCAACTGTAACTGCTCAGACAGGAAGTCTCTGCAGAGAGTAGTGAGCGGAGCAGAGGGGATCATTGGCGTCTCGCTACCCTCGGTACAAGAACTGTTCCAGAGCCGCTGCCTGAAAAAAGCAGTGAGCATAGCAAAGAACAGACTGCACCCACTCCACACACATCTAGATCTCCTGCCATCAGGAAAGAGATACCGTAGCATCAAAGCCCGGACAACCAGACAGCTAAACAGCTTCCTTCCACAGGCTGTGAGGCTGTTCCACCTGATTCTGCTGCTTTTGCACTGACAATTTAATAACTGGCATTGAGTAATAACTCTGGCACTGGCATCAGCTGCCCTGAACATTTTATGACTGTTTTTTTACTTGTATTTTAATGTTGCTTTTTTTTAACCTGCACTTTTTTAAACTATTCCTACTGTTTTTATCAGGAACTGGATTGTTTTTTTATCGTTTTTATTTATGCGTGAAATGTTTAAGTTTTTATGTGCGATGCTCCGGTATTCCCTGGGAAACATCTTCTCATTTTGCACTGTACAAATGTTGCTTTGCAAGATGACAATAAAAGGATGATGATGATGATGAAATAGCTGCGGTCCTAGCACCGAGCCTTGCGGTACCCCACTAGTCACCGTTAATCCCTACTCTTTGTTTCCTGTCTGCCATCCAATTTTCGTCCACTGGCTGTCCATTGTCCATATTTCAAGTTACATCCTCAAAAAATTCCAGAAGATTAGTCAACATGATTTCCCCTTCGTAAATCCAAGCTAACAAGTAAATCCTGTTACCGCTATCCAAATGTGCCACTATTTCATCTTTCATAATTGACCAGCACCTTTCCCACCACCGATGTCAGGCTAACTGGTCTATTATTCCCTGTTTTCTCTCTCCCACCTTTCATAAAAAGTGGGATAACATTAGCTACCCTCCAATTCACTGGAACTGATTCGGAGTCCATAGAACATTGGAAAATTATCACTAATGCATCCACAATTTCTAGAGCCACTTCCTTAGGGTACCTGGGATGCAGACCATCAGGCCCTGGGGATTTATCAGCTTTCGGTCCCATCAGTCTATCCAACACCATTTCCTGCCCAATGTGGATTTCCTTCAGTTGCTCCGTCACCCAGATTCTCTGGCCACTACTATACCAGGAAGATTGTTTGTGTCCTCCTTAGTGAAGACAGATCCAAAGTACCTGTTCAACTCATCTGCCATTTCCTTATTCCCCATAATAAATTCAGCTTTTTTGGTCTTCAATGGTCCAACTTTGGTCTTAACTATTTTTTTCCTCTTCACATACCTAAAGAAGCGTTTACTATCCTGCTTTATATTATTGGCTAGCTTACCCTCGTACCTCATCTTTTCTCCCTGTATTGTCTTTTTAGTTATCTTCTGTTCTTCTTTAAACATTACCCGATCCTGTTGCTTCCCGCTCATCTTTGCTACTATGTATTTATTCGCTTTAATTTTTATACTGTCCCTGACGTCCCTTGTCAACCATGGTCGCCCCTTTCTCCCCTTGGAATCTTTCGTCCTCCTGGGAATGAACTGATCCTGCACGTTCCGTATTATTCCTAGAAATACCTGCCGTTTTTGTTCCACTGTCATCCCAGCTAGTGTATCTTTCCAGTCAACTTTGGCCAGCTCCTCCCAGTCAGTTGAGCTAATGTCCAAATATACACACGGATGCAGCATAGAGTCATAGAGCTGTACAGCATGGAAATAGGCCCATTGGCCCAATGCATACATGCTGACCAAGTTGTCTATCTGTGCCAGTCCCAACTGCCTGCACCTAACCCATGTCCCTCCGTACATTTCCTATCCATAATATTGTGGATAAACTTGATGTTTTGATGAAAAAGCAAAAAGACTGAGAACTATAGGAATCGTGCTTGATTCAGAAATATTGATAAAGATATCTGCGTCTTTGTGCACTAATCACTGAAAGCAGACATGTGATGCAGCATGCAGTAAGTAGGCAAGTGATATTTATTGCTATTCTCTTCTGGAGTTTTTGAGCACAGTAACAAGATGTCTTGTTGCTATATTACAGGATATTCCTGAGACCACCCTAGTGCTGTTTTGTTCTCCTTACCCGAGAAAGGGTTTTCCTGCCGCAGAAGGAATTCAGCCAAAGCTCACCAGACTGATTCTTGGAATGGCAGGGCTAACGTGCGAGGAGAGGAGGAGCCACTGGGCCAGTAGTCACTGGAGTTTGGAAGACATGAACGGGACCTCACTAAATCAAACAAGATTCAGGCAGAGTGAGACAAACTCCATATGTAAGCATTTTTTTTGGCGACTAGAGGATCCAGAAGAAGGGGTCGGAGACTTAGGACCTGAAGGGCTGAGGTGTAGAAAAATGTCTTCATTCTGAATATAGTGATACTTTAAAATTCACCCTACGGCAATGATGGTAGATGACAAGTAACTGGATCCAGTTAAGTAGGGAATAGTTTGTTTTTTTTTTGCACAAATGTCATCAATGATTATAGGGATAGAATTGTAATATGGGGTTGACAGAGAAGGTTGTGTTGAATGACGGAACGGGCTCAAAGTGCCAAATAATCCACTCCTGCTCCTCTTTTGCATGTTTTAATAAGCAAGTAAGTAAGTTTATTGGCCAAGTATTCACATACAAGGAATTTGCCTTTGTGCTCCGCCCACAAGTAACAACATGACATCCAGTGACAGTTACGAATGACTCAGAAAATACTAAACATTAATAATAAAACACCTTTGATCAAGCATGTGAACCAACAAAATACCAGATCAAAGGGATGCTACAGATTTTTGGCTGTTGAGTAGGGCAACTACTCATGGATAAAAACTGTTTTGACAGTCCGGAGTCGCCTTGCAGAGGGAAGTGATTCAAAGAGTTTGTGGCCAGGGTGAGAGGGGTCAGAGATGATCTTACCCGCACGCTTCCTGGCCCTTGCAGTGTACAGTTCATCAATGGAGGGAAGGTTGTAGCCAATAACCTTCTCTGCTGATCGGACGATTCGCTGCAGCCTCCAGGTGTCGTGCTTGGTGGCTGAGCCAAACCGGACATTGATGGAGAAGGTGAGAACAGACTCTACGATGGCCGTGTAGAATTGGACCATCATTACCTGTGGCAGATTGTGCTTCCTCAGCTGCCGCAGGAAGTACATCCTCTGTTGTGCCTTTTTGACTGGAGTCGATGGTAGCCCCCCACTTAAGGTCCTTGGAGATGATGGTTCCCAGGAACTTAAAATACTCCACAGATGTGACTGTGGTGTTGTTGATGGTGAGTGGGATGAGGGGATGGGAGCTCTCCTAAAGTCTACAATCAATTCCACTGTCTTAGAGCATTGAGCTCCAGGTTGTTGCTACGGCACCAGGACGCCAGCTGTGACATTGCCTGTCTGTAGGCTGATTCCTCCCCATCCTGGATTAGTCCAATCAGGGTTGTGTTGTCCGCAAACTTGAAAAGCTTGACAGAGGTGTCTGTGGAGGTGCAGTCATTGGTGTAGAGAGAGTAGAGGAGAGGAAAGAGTACGCAGCCTTGTGGTGCTCCTATAGGGGGGTTGCACGTAAGGTCACCGGGTCATAGGGCAAGACGCACGGAGCCGCTAAATCCAACTGGAAGACATCCGTCACTTCCGGTATATGTTATTAATGCTAGAAATGCTTACTTTCCTACCTGTTAAAAACCGCCAAAATGTTAAATTTTTACGCTGTCGGGGTAAGTGTGAGAGACATGAACCCAACTTTAGAATTCCAAATGTGAAGCGAAATGAAGGTATAGAGAAGCGAAAACTGAAGGGACTACAGCAGCTAAAGTGCTTGGTAAACATTGAAAATATTGGGAATTATCGCGTTTGCTCACTGCATTTCATCAAGTAAGGCATTATTTGTGTTATTTCTTGATTTCTTGATTAGAATTGGCATCTAAAAATTCTCAGAAGTGATAAATCTGTCTGTAAATGTTTCTTGAGATGCGTTTTCATTCTGTATGTAAAAATCCACGAGAACCATGGGCGATTTAAAAAAATTACAGCCAGATTTATCACTTCTGAAACTTTTTAGATGCCAAAGGAATCAAGAAAAAACACAAAAATGCCTTCCCGTTGATGAAATGCAGTGAGCAAACGGCCAATGTTCGCCAAGCACTCTGGCTGTTGTTGTCCTTTAGCTCTCGTTTTTATCTACCGTCATTTCTCCTCTCTTTTGGAATTCTGAAGTATGCTAAATGTCTCACACACTTATCCAGATTTCCATAATTATTTACAGCGCAAAAATTGACAATTTCAGCGGGTTTTAACGGGCCCGCTACGCTGGAAACAATGGTAAGTGCCTACCTGCAGTACATCGCGTGTAATCCATTTGGAGTAGCGTAGCAACAGTACGGGTCATGGGTCGTGACCCGCCTGCCGTGAAACCTCCCTATGCTGAACGTTTGCGGGTCCGAAATGTGCTTTTTCAGCCAAAGTAAGCCAAATGGGCACTGGTGGGCGAAGGGTTGGTAATTGGACAGGTGAGTGGACAAGACAGGTTTAGAGCAAAGATCTTACATCAGAGCTCTGCTCTAAGATCTTTGGTTTAGAGGGGAGAATGGACCACAAGTGTGTTGGCCTTTGGTACCTTCTCAAGATGGCGTTATGAACGGCGGGGCCCTAACAAGATGGCTGCCATCAACCCCTCACAAAGATGGCCGCCGGCATCCGACCAATCAGCGGTGCCGACCTCACCTGCCCTCACCAAGATGGCCGTAACCCATCCTCCCGCCCCGGGACGAGTCTCCCTATCGACCGCATGAAAATGGTGGCCGAGAAGAGGCTCCTGGTGGCGTCGCTGCGGACGGAGCTGAGGTAAATAATGTTGTAAATGAGCAGCAGCTGCAGCAGATTGAGCGGAATCTGTGGGGTGAACATGAGGTCAATGCACATCATCTACAGCAAAGATCTTAGATCTACAGTGCAGTACAGTACACGTGTGTGTGGGGAAAACCGGGGTCAAACTCCTTATAAATAAACCAGACTCACCCTCTTATTCACTCAGGCCAATAACTGAGGTTATAAATAAATCAATAAATCAGCAGCGGAATTAGCCTAATAAATAAACCCGGTAAAACTGGGGGAGAGAGAGCTGAGGCCAATCTCCACATAAACTACACGTCTGTGGGGAATAAAACTGGGGTCAATAATATAAACTCACCGTCTGGAGCAGCGTCCTGAGATAAAACACGTTATAAACATCTCCCTCTCTCTGGCTTCCAACTCCCCCTCTGTAAATAATCAATAAATCACAAAATAAACTACACGTCTGGGGGAATAAACCCGCTCTCGGGTAAATAATGTTTTAAACACAAAGGGAAGCAAAATAAACCCAGTCTGGGGTAAAACGGAGGTAAATAATGTTATAAACACACAGGGGAGCGGAATAAACCTGGTCTGGGGTAAAACGGGTAAATAATGTTATAACCATATAATATATAACCATATAACAATTACAGCATGGAAACAAGTCATCTCGGCCCTACAAGTCCGTGCCGAACAATTATTTTCCCTTAGTCCCACCTGCCTGCAGTCATACCATAACCCTCCATTCCCTTCTCATCCATATGCCTATCCAATTTATTTTTAAATGATACCATCGAACCTGCCACCACCACTTCCATTGGAAGCTCATTCCACACCGCTACCACTCTCTGAGTAAAAAAGTTCTTCCTCATGTTACCCCTAAACTTCTGTCCATTCATTCTGAAGTCATGTCCTCTTGTTTGAATCTTCCCTATTCTCAAAGGGAAAAGCTTGTCCACATCAACTCTGTCTATCCCTCTCATCATTTTAAAGACCTCTATCAAGTCCCCCCTTAACCTTCTGCGCTCCAGAGAATAAAGACCTAACTTATTCAACCTTTCTCTGTAACTTAGTTGTTGAAACCCAGGCAACATTCTAGTAAATCTCCTCTGTACTCTCTCTATTTTGTTGACATCATTCCTATAATTGGGCGACCAAAATTGTACACCATACTCCAGATTTGGTCTCACCAATGCCTTGTACAATTTTAACATTACGTCCCAGCTCTATACTCAATGCTCTGATTTATAAAGGCCAGCACACCAAAAGCTTTCTTTACCACCCTATCTACATGAGATTCCACTTTCAGGGAACTGTGCACAGTTATTCCCAGATCAATCTGTTCAACTGTATTCTTGAATTCCCTACCATTTACCATGTACGTCCTATTTTGATTAGTCCTGCCAAGGTGTAGCCCCTCACATTTTTCAGCATTAAACTCCATCTGCCATCTTTCAGCCCATTCAGCCCAAATGGCCTAAATCACTCTGTAGGCTTTGGAAATCCTCTTCATTATCCACAACACCCCCTATCTTGGTATCATCTGCATACTTACTAATCCAATTTACCACACCTTCATCCAGATCATTGATGTACATGACAAACAACAAAGGACCCAACACAGATCCCTGAGGCACCCCACTAGTCACCTGCCTCCAACCCGACAAACAGCCATCCACCATTACCCTCTGGCGTCTCCCATTCAGCCACTGTTGAATCCACCTTGCTACTCCTGCATTTATACCCAACAGTTGAACCTTCTTAACCAACCTTCCATGAGGAACCTTGTCAAAGGCCTTACTAAAGTCCATATAGACAACATCCACTGCTTTACCCACGTCAATTTCCCTAATAACCTCTTCAAAAAATTCAAGAAGATTAGTCAAACATGACCTTCCAGGCACAAATCCATGTTGACTGTTCCTAATCATACCGTTTATCCAGATGCTTATATATATTATCTCTAAGTATCTTTTCCATTAATTTGCCCACCACTGAAGTCAAACTAACAGGTCTATAATTGCTAGGTTTACTCTTAGAACCCTTTTTAAACAATGGAACAACATGCGCAGTACACCAATCCTCGGGGACTATTCCCGTTTCTAATGACATTTGAAATATTTCTGTCATAGCCCCGGCTATTTCTACACTAACTTCCCTCAATGTCCTAGGGAATATCCTGTCAGGACCTGGAGACTTATCCATTTTATATTTTTCAAAAGTGTCAGTACTTCTTTTACTTTGAAACTCATAGTATCCATAGCTACTCTACTAGTTTCCCTTACCTCACATAATTCAGTTATGAACACACAGGGGAGCAAAATAAACCCGGTTTGGGATAAAACTGAGGTAAATAATGTTATAAATACACAGGGGAGCAAAATACACAAACAGCCCCACAGTCATCAGATTATTGAACTCAATTCAAACAAAACTCTGAACATTAATAGCCCATTATCAGTTTATTTGCATTTTATCTGTCTTATTTATTCATGTATGTATATATTTATACAATGGTATATGGACACACTGATCTGTATTCATGCCGTCTATATTCTGTTGTGCTGAAGCAAAGCAAGAATTTAATTGTCCTATCTGGGACACGTGACAATAAACTCTTGAATCTTGAATAAACTTCTGGGGTAAAACTGAGATGAAAAATGTTATAAACACACAGGACAGTGGAATAAACCCGGTCTGGGGTAAAACTGGGGTAAATAATGTTATAAACACACAGGGAAACGGCTGTGGAGTCGTTCCCAAAAAATCCGACCCCGACCCCTCGGTAAAATAATTCTAGATCAGCTGTGATGACATTACACAAGTTGGCATTTCATAAGAACAACATGAATCATCAGGCTGCCTTTTGAACCCATGTTCATAAAGTTTTGAGTCTAATGATTGTAGCTGTGTTATTGTGGCTTTTTTTAAATGTTTATTCTTGAAATAAAAACCATTATTCATTATGCTAAAAGAAAACAAAATGACAGAAAGGACCATGACAAAATTAAAATTCCATTGGATTAAGTAAAAATTATTAAAGCATTACTTCAAAATGTATTAAACTAAGGCCACAGGTATGAGCTAAATGGCTAAATTATGACAAAAAATGTGCAAAATAAATTAAAAGTAAATGTCTAGGTAGTTACGTTTTCTACAAAAGTACATACCTAAAATTTATTAATAACGTCTGAGGAACAGAATTGCTTCTGCCAGAGAGAGAGAGACAGAGAGAGAGAGAGAGAGAGAGAGAGAGTGTGTGGAGGGAGGGAGGAGAGGGGTGAGAGGCTGGAGGTGGAAAGGGGGTGAAGTGAGTAGGGGGCGGAAACAGGGATCAAAGGGAGGGGGGAGAATTCAAGGGGGAGTGGGTTTGATGTCGAGGGGCATGAATGGGGTGGGCAGGGAACTGGGGTGGAGAGAGAGGGGTCAAGTGAGCCCAGGAAGGGGGTAGGGAGCCAGGTGAGAGTGGGTTCACATTGTTTGGGTGTGGGAAGGAGGGGAGAGGGTGCAAAAGGGGGTAAGGAGCAGGAGGAGGCGGCAGTGGTAAGGGGCAGGGAGCCACAGGGAGGAGGTCACATTGTTTGGGGGTGGGGAGGGTGTTAGTTTCAGAAGTTAAACCAGGGCAGGTTCTTTACTGTGAATGGCGGGGCGCTGGGGGAATATGTGGAGCCGAGGGATCTAGGAGTGCAAGTACGAGTTGGGCCGAAGGGCCTCTTTCCAACGCTTTATCACTCTATGAATCTATGACAAAGTGCTGGAGTAACTCAGCAGGTCAGGCAGCATTTGTGGGGAAGAGACACAAAGTGCTGGAATAATTCAGCGGGTCAGGCAGCATCTGTGGAGAGATTGAATGGGTGACATTTTGGGTCGAGACTCTTCTTTGGTTTAGTTTAGTTTAGTGATGCAGCGCGGAAACAGGTCTTTCGGCACACGGAGTCCGTGCCAACCAGCGATCACCCCGTACACTAGCACTATCCTACCACATTAGGGACAATTTAACAATTTTGCGGAGTCTGATTAATCTACAACCCTGAATGTCTTTGAAATGAGACCCGGGGAGCCGTTGGTGCGAGGAGGAGCTACCTGGAGCTGTGAGTATAAAAACAGCGAGGGGCTTGCTTCTACAGAGGCCCGGAGAGCCGTTGGTGCGAAGAGGAGCTACCTGGAGCTGTGAGTATAAAAACAGCGCGGGGCTTGCTTCTACAGAGGCCCGGGGAGGCGTTGCTGCGAGGAGGAGTTACCTGGAGCTGTGAGTATAAAAACAGCGCGGGGCTTGCTTCTAAAGAGGCCCGGGGAGCCGTTGGTGCGAGGAGGAGTTACCTGGAGCTGTGAGTATAAAAACAGCGTGAGGCTTGCTTCTACAGAGGCCCAGGGAGCCGTTGGTGCGAGGAGGAGTTACCTGGAGCTGTGAGTATAAAAACAGCGCGGGGCTTGCTTCTACAGAGGCCCAGGGAGCCGTTGGTGCGAGGAGGAGTTACCTGGAGCTGTGAGTATAAAAACAGCGCGGGGCTTGCTTCTACAGAGGCCCGGGGAGCCGTTGGTGCGAGGAGGAGTTACCTGGAGCTGTGGGTTACCCAAATCCGCAACGTTCCATCTCACTTCCAGAGAAGGAGTCTGGTGGAAGCCTCTGATTGGTGGAAGAGGACCAGAGGAAGCAGCTGATTGGCTTGTATCCCGGGTAAGGCTTTAGTGTATTCGAATAAGGGGGAGAATGAGGGCCAGGGCAGTTTACTGTTCTAGATGTCAGATGTGGGAGGTCATGGAGTCTTGAGTGCCCTCCAGACCTCCACATCTGCGCCAGGTGCGTCGAGATGGGGCTCCTAAGGGACCGTGTTAGGAACATGGAGCAGCAACTCGATGATCTCTGTCTGCTCAGGGAGAGCGAGGAGGTCATAGAAATAAGTTACAGGGAGGTGGTCACTCCAAGACCACGGGAGACAGAAAACTGGGTCACAGTTAGGAAGGGCAATGGGCAGAGGCAGGGACCGGTGAGTACCCCGGTGGCTGGACACCTTGAAAATAAGTACTCATGTTTGAGTAAGGGTGGGGGAGACAGCCTACCTGGGGGCAGCGACAGCGGCCAGACCTCTGGCACAAATACTGGTGATGTTGCTCAGAAGGGTAAGGAAAAGAAGAGGAGGGCAATTGTAATAGGGGACTCTATAGTCAGGGGGTCGGATAGGCGATTCTGTGGACGCAGACAGGAGACCCGGCTGGTAGTTTGCCTCCCTGGTGCCAGGGTCAGGGATGTGTCTGAACGTGTCCAAGAAATCCTGAAATGGGAGGGAGAGAAGCCTGAGGTTGTGGTACATATAGGTACCAACGACATAGGTATAAAAAGAGAAGAGGTCCTGAAAGAAGAATTTAGGGAGTTAGGTAGAGAGTTAAGGAGAAGGACTGCAAAGGTAACAATCTCAGGATTACTGCCTGTGCCACGCAACAGTGAGAGTAGGAATGGAGCGAGGTGGAGAATGAATGCGTGGATGAGGGACTGGTGCAGTGGGTATGGATTCAAGTTTCTGGATCATTGGGACATCTTTTGGGGAAGGTGCGACCTGTACAGAAAGGACAGATTGCATTTGAACTCGAGGGGGACCAATATCCTGGCAGGGAGATTTGCAAAGGCTACTGGGGTGACTTTAAACTAGTATGGTTGGGGGGAGGGACTCGAATTGGGAAAGCTAGCAGTCAGTGTGAGAGGCAGGAGGCAGAGACTGGTAGCACTCTGACCCAAAATGTAGGGGAGAGAGAAGAAAAAGACAATAAACAGAGAATAAGAGAGGGTGGGTTTCTTAAATGTGTATACTTTAATGCTAGGAGCATTGTAAGAAAGGTGGGTGAGCTTAGAGCCTGGATTGTCACCTGGAAGTATGATGTTGTGGCGATCAGTGAAACATGGTTGCAGGAGGGCTGTGATTGGAAACTAAATATTCCAGGATTCCGTTGCTTCAGGTGTGATAGAATTGGAGGGGCAAGAGGTGGAGGTGTTGCATTGCTTATCAGGGAAGATATTACAGCAGTGCTTTGGCAGGATAAATTAGAGGGCTCGTCTAGGGAGGCTATTGGGATGGAACTGAGAAATGGGAAAGGGGTAGCAACACTTAAAGGGGTGTATTATAGACCGCCAAATGGGGAGCGAGAATTGGAAGAGCAAATATGTAAGGAGATTGCAGATATTAGTAGTAAGCACAAGGTAGTGATTGTGGGAGATTTCAATTTTTCACACATAGACTGGGAAACACATTCTGTAAATGGGCTGGATGGGTTGGAGTTTGTAAAATGTGTGCAAGATAGTTTTTTGCAGCAATACATAGAAGTACCTACTAGAGAAGGGGCGGTGCTGGACCTCCTGTTAGGAAATGAGACGAGTCAGGTGGCAGAGGTATGCGTTGGGGAACAGTTCGGGACCAGTGATCACAATACCATTAGTTTGAATATAATTATGGAGAGGGTCAGAACTGGACCTAGGGTTGAGATTTTTGATTGGAGAAAGGCTAACTTTGAGGAGATGCGAAAAGATTTAAAAGGAGTAAATTGGGACAGTTTGTTTTATGGGAAAGATGTGGAAGAGAAATGGAGGACATTTAAAGGTGACATTTTAAGAGTAAAGAATCTTTATGTCCCTGTTCGGTTGACAGAAATAGTAAAAATTGGAAAGAGCCATGGTTTTCAAGGGAAATTGGACACTTGGTTTGGAAAAAGAGAGAGATCTACAATAATTATAGGCAGCATGGAGTAAATGAGGTGCTTGAGGAGTATAAAGAATGTAAAAAGAATCTTAAGAAAGAAATTAGAAAAGCTAAAAGAAGATATGAGGTTGCTTTGGCAAGTAAGGTGAAAGTAAATCCAAAGGGTTTCTACAGCTATATTAATAGCAAAAGGATAACGAGGGATAACATTGGTCCATTAGAGAGTCGGAATGGACAGCTATCTCCAGAGCCAAAAGAGATGGGTGAGATATTGAACAATTTTTCTTCTTCGGTATTCACCAAGGAGAAGGATATTGAATTATGTGAGGTAAGGGAAACAAGTAGAGTAGTTATGGAAACTATGAGTTTCAAAGAAGAGGAAGTACTGACACTTTTGAGAAATATAAAAGTGGATAAGTCTCCAGGTCCGGACAGGATATTCCCTAGGACATTGAGGGAAGTTAGTGTAGAAATAGCAGGGGCTATGACAGAAATATTTCAATTGTCATTAGAAACGGGAATAGTGCCGGTGCGGTTTGAAAAATATAAAAGTGGATAAGTCTCCAGGTCCTGACAGGATATTCCCTAGGACATTGAGGGAAGTTAGTGTAGAAATAGCCGGGGCTATGACAGAAATATTTCAAATGTCATTAGAAAGGGGAATAGTCCCCGAGGATTGGCGTACTGCGCATGTTGTTCCATTGTTTAAAAAGGGTTCTAAGAGTAAACCTAGCAATTATAGACCTGTTAGTTTGACTTCAGTGGTGGGCAAATTAATGGAAAAGATACTTAGAGATAATATATATAAGCATCTGGATAAACAGGGTCTGATTAGGAACAGTCAACATGGATTTGTGCCTGGAAGGTCATGTTTGACTAATCTTGAATTTTTTGAAGAGGTTATTAGGGAAATTGACGAGGGTAAAGCAGTGGATGTTGTCTATATGGACTTTAGTAAGGCCTTTGACAAGGTTCCTCATGGAAGGTTGGTTAAGAAGGTTAAACTGTTGGGTATAAATGCAGGAGTAGCAAGATGGATTCAGCAGTGGCTAAATGGGAGAAGCCAGAGGGTAATGGTGGATGGCTGTTTGTCGGGTTGGAGGCAGGTGACTAGTGGGGTGCCTCAGGGATCTGTGTTGGGTCCTTTGTTGTTTGTCATGTACATCAATGATCTGGATGAAGAGGTGGTAAATTGGATTAGTAAGTATGCAGATGATACCAAGATAGTAGTTGTGGATAATGAAGAGGATTTCCAAAGCCTACAGAGTGATTTAGGCCATTTGGAAAAATGGGCTGAAAGATGGCAGATGGAGTTTAATGCTGATAAATGTGAGGTGTTACACCTTGGCAGGACAAATCAAAATAGGACGTACATGATAAATGGTAGGGAATTGAAGAATACAGTTGAACAGAGGGATCTGGGAATAACCGTGCATAGTTCCTTGAAGGTGGAATCTCATATAGATAGGGTGGTAAAGAAAGCTTTTGGTATGCTAGCCTTTATAAATCAGAGCATTGAGTATAGAAGCTGGGATGTAATGTTAAAATTGTACAAGGCATTGGTGAGACCAAATCTGGAGTATGGTGTACAATTTTGGTCGCCCAATTATAGGAAGGATGTCAACAAAATAGAGAGAGTACAGAGGAGATTTACTAGAATGTTGCCTGGGTTTCAACAACTAAGTTACAGAGATAGGTTGAATAAGTTAGGTCTTTATTCTCTGGAGCGCAGAAGGTTAAGGGGAGACTTGATAGAGGTCTTTAAAATGATGAGAGGGATAGACAGAGTTGATGTGATCAAGCTTTTCCCTTTGAGAATAGGGAAGATTCAAACAAGAGGACATGACTTCAGAATTAAGGGACAGAAGTTTAGGGGTAACATGAGGGGGAACTTCTTTACTCAGAGAGTGGTAGCGGTGTGGAATGAGCTTCCAGTGGAAGTGGTGGCGGCAGGTTCGTTGGTATCATTTAAGAATAAATTGGATAGGCATATGGATGAGAAGGGAATGGAGGGTTATGGTATGAGTGCAGGCAGGTGGGACTAAGGGAAAAAAATTGTTCGGCGCGGACTTGTAGGGCCGAGATGGCCTGTTTCCGTGCTGTAATTGTTATATGGTTAAATGATTGGCGTACTGTGCATGTTGTTCCATTGTTTAAAAAGGGGGCTAAGAGTAAACCTAGCAATTATAGACCTGTTAGTTTGACATCAGTGGTGGGCAAATTAATGGAAAGAATACTTAGAGATAATATATATAAGCATCTGGATAAACAGGGTCTGATTAGGAACAGTCAACATGGATTTGTGCTTGGAAGGTTATGTTTGACTCATCTTCTTGAATTTTTTTAAGAGGTTACTCGGAAAATTGATGAGGGTAGAGCAGTGGATGTTGTATATATGGACTTCAGTAAGGTCTTTGACAAGGTTCCTCACGGAAGGTTGGTTAAGAAGGTTCAATTGTTGGGTATTAATGATGGAGTAGCAAGATGGATTCAACAGTGGCTGAATGGGAGATGCCAGAGAGTAATGGTGGATGGTTGTTTGTCAGGTTGGAGGCTAGTGGCTAGTGGGGTGCCACAGGGATCTGTGTTGGGTCCACTGTTGTTTGTCATGTACATCAATGATCTGGATGATGGTGTGGTAAATTGAATTAGTAAGTATGCAGATGATACTAAGATAGGTGGGGTTGTGGATAATGAAGTAGATATTCAAAGTCTACAGAGAGATTTATGCCAGTTGGAAGAGTGGGCTGGAAGATGGCAGATGGAGTTTAATGCTGATAAGTGTGAGGTGCTACATCTTGGCAGGACAAATCAAAATAGGACGTACATGGTAAATAGTAGGGAATTGAAGAATGCAGGTGAACAGAGGAATCTGGGAATAACTGCACAGTTCCCTGAAAGTGGAATCTCATGTAGATAGGGTGGTAAAGAAAGCTTTTGGTGTGTTGGCCTTTATAAATCAGAGCATTGAATATAGAAGTGTTCAAGAAGGAACTGCAGATGCTGGTAGATCGAAGGTACACAAAATTCAGCGGGTGCAGCAGCAACTATGGAGCGAAGGAAATAGGCGACGTTTCGGGCCGAAACCCTTCTTCAGTCTGATGGGGGGTGGGGGGGAGAAGGAAGGAAAAGAGGAGGAGGAGCCCGAGGGCGGGCGGATGGGAGGGTGGGAGGAGACAGCTAGAGGGTTAAGGAAGGGGAGGACAGCAACTAATTATAGGAAGGATGTCAACAAAATAGAGAGAGTACAGAGGAGATTTACTAGAATGTTGCCTGGGTTTCAGCAACTAAGTTACAGAGAAAGGTTGAACAAGTTAGGGCTTTATTCTTTGGAGCGCAGAAGGTTAAAGGGGGACTTGATAGAGGTCTTTAAAATGATGAGAGGGATAGACAGAGTTGACGTGGATAAGATTTTCCCACTGAGAGTAGGGAAGATTCAAACAAGAGGACATGACTTGAGAATTAAGGGACAGAAGTTTAGGGGTAACATGAGGTGGAACTTCTTTACTCATAGAGGGGTGGCTGTGTGGAATGAGCTTCCAGTGAAGGTGGTGGAGGCAGGTTTGTTTTTATCATTTAGAAATAAATTGGATAGTTATATGGACGGGAAAGGAATGGAGGGGTATAGTCTGAGCGCATGTATATGGGTCTAGGGGAGAATACGTGTTCGGCACGGACTAGAAGGGTCGAGATGGCCTGTTTCCGTGCTGTAATTGTTGTATGGTTATATGGTTAAATGTTGGAGGAAACAGGAGCACCCAGAGTGAAAACCCACGCAGGTCAACCCACGTACCCGGGTCTCTGGCGGTGAGGCAGCAACTGTACCGCTGCGTCACTGTGCCGCGCAGAATTATATAACGGTTTTCTCCGCCATAAATGAGCTAGTAATGTCCTGTTTCCCAGCTTGTTGACCCTCTGTGTTCCCCTCCTGCAGGGTTTAGGAGCCGTTGCTGTGGACGGAGAGACGGGGACGTGAGCGGCCATTGAGGGCGGCCAGGATGCTGATGAGCCCCCCCCCCCCAATTGCTCAGTGTGCGTGCTGAGCTTCGAGGGGCTGAGCTTCAATGGAGGACCACATGACAGGGCACAACAAGGATAAGCGTTATGAGTGCGACGTGTGTGGCAAGGCCTGGCAGTGCCCGAGCCATCTGGAGACCCACCGGCGGGTTCACACGGGAGAACGCCCCTTCAACTGCTCGGAATGCGGCAAGAGCTTCATCCGCTACGACCACCTGCTGGATCACAACCGCGTGCACTCAGGCGAGAGGCCCTTCACCTGCTCCGACTGCGGCAAGAGCTTTACCAGCAACAGCAACTTGCAGCAGCACAACCTTGTGCACTCCGGGGAGAGGCCCTTCACCTGCTCTGCGTGCGACAAGAGCTTCAAGACAGCGCCAAAGCTGAAGAGACACCTGCGGGTGCACACGGGCGAGAAGCCCTATGGCTGCTCCACCTGCGGGAAGAACTTTGCCCAGTTGTCGGGGCTGCAGAAGCACTGGCGGGTGCACAGCAGTGAGCGGCCCTTCACCTGCTATGACTTCGGCAAAGGCTTCCAGTCTTCACCGGACCTGAAGGTGCACAGGCGTGTGCACACCGGGGTCATCCAGTCCATTCACCTGCTGTCCCAACAGATCGGTGAGCGCCCCTACACCTGCATCCAGTGTGGCAAGAGCTTCACCCAATCCAGCACCCTGCTGTCTCACCAGCGCACCCACACCGGCGAGCGACCCTACACCTGCGCCCAGTGTGGCAAGTGCTTCACCCAGTCCAGCAACTTGCAGAAGCACCACAGCACCCACACCAGCAAGCGCCCCTACACCTGCATACAGTGCGGCAAGGGCTTCACCTGCTCCTCCAGGCTGCTGTCCCACCAGCGCACCCATACCGGCGAGCGCCCCTACACCTGCGCCCAATGCAGCAAGGGCTTCACCAGCTCCACCAAGCTGCTGTCCCACCAGCGCACCCACACCGACAAGCGCCCATACACCTGCGCCCAGTGCGGCAAGGGCTTCACCAGCTCCTCCAGGCTGCTGTCCCACCAGCGGGTGCACGCCGGCGACCATCACGTCCCCAGCCCGGGGTGTGGAGAGCGCTTTGTCATGGCCTCCCACGCCCTGTCTCACCAGAGCATGCACACCAGTGGCCAGCCCTACGACTGTCCATACTGCGGTGAGGAGTTTGACAGCTCGCGGGGGTTGCTACAGCACCGGCGGACCCACGCCGGTGAGCAGCTGCTCCCACTGTGACGAGAGCAAGGGGGCTGCGGGAGCACCAGCGGTTACACACAGGAGAGAGATCCTTTGTGTGCACTGAGTGAGGCAATGGTTTCACCCGCATGTTCAGCATGTGGCGTACCCATGCCGGCGAGCAGCTGCTCCCATTGTGACAAGAGAGCAGGGGGGCTGCGGGAGCACCAGTGTGGCAAAGGTTTCATCCGCATGTCCGGCAGGACCGGCGTACCCACAGCGGTGAGCGTCCCTTCTCCTGCCCGTCCAGTATTAAGGACCGCCTTGACCAGGAGCATCGGTGGGACCACACCATCCAGCGCCCCTTCACCTGCCCACTCTGTGACAAGGCCTTTGCCTGCTCCTCCGGCCTGCTGGCACACCGCCACATGGATAGGCACTGTTTAGATAGACACAAAATGCTGGAAGGAATGGGTAATGTTTCGGATCGAGACCCTCTTCAGTCTCGACCAAAAATGTCACCCCTTACTTCATTCCAGAGATCCTGCCTGTCCCGCTGAGTTACCCCAGCATTTTATGTCCTTTTTTTGTAAACCAGCATCTACAGTTCCTTGTTTTTAAACCATTTTGGTTAACCATCTCTACACCTTCCCCAAAGCCTCCACATCAGTCCTGTAATGGAGTGACCAGAACTGTAGGCAATACTCCAAATGCTACCTGACCAATGTCCCTTAAAGCTGCACATATACATCCCTCTCCAGGGCTCTCGCTTAACTTTTTTTCCCTGTTGCCATCCGGACAACCTTGGTAGCTTTTTAGGTTGCCAAATTACATTTTAGGTGGTCATTTAAGATTGCTTGCATGACGCGTGCTCGGACGAAGTGCGTAGTTACCAGTCTGAATTATGCTCAATGAAGCATTCACATATTATTTCTGCTTCAAATAAAGTCACAAACTAACATATTCACCAATCAAGACATGATAATACCACAATGACATGCAGCAAAATTATAATACAGTATCGCAACTCTTTTTACACATTGCAATTAAAGCAATTTTTATTATTTCTTTCCACTTCCAAACAAAAATGTGGTTGGATTATTCAGCGTATGATCAACCTGTGTCAATAAATCCTGGACCTTGATAACATATATGCTTAACCATGCACACTACAGATTGATGCAAGCATGTTTTCTGTGAAGGACCGAAAATTATCATGACATGGTCATAGCATGGGTCGTTATTGCTATTGGTACAGAAACACTCTCGCTTCCCACATAATTTATCGACAACAAAATATACAGGTTGCAAGGAATTTTCTAAAGGCATTTCATGATAATAGCTGACAAAACTGACTATACCCATCTGACAGGTTAAACATTACACTAACTAACAAGAGATGGCCAAAGGACATAAATGCAGCAAATGTTTGGTAATATATTTAAAGGTGTCAAGATGCCACATTACCAGACATTCAGATTAGATGTATGTGGCAATGAAGATACCCAGTTTGTAAGCACCATTAAAAAAAAAATTGTTGATAAATACTTTTTCCATCATTCCCACTTCAGAATGAACGTTAAAATTTCAACTGAAATATCTCCTGACCAAATTTGTGATGTGTATGACTGACTAGAAGTAAAACCTGGATAAATCCAACGTATAGTTGTGAATGTTGCTCATTAAGTAACTACAGTACTGATACTCCATATTAAGAGCATTGATTTGCCATTAAAATGAATTCTGTAATAACGTGTCAGTGACAATCGAACACTGCGGTTTTAATGTTTCACGTGTTCAAAATTTAATTAATCCATCTTTATGGATTAAAACAAATAATAACATTGGGAATTAAAACATATTTGATTGCATTCCGTTATCAAACATAGTCAATGTTAGCTCTGAAGCCATTTCCAGCACAATAGGGTCGGGAGAGGGCGGCGGGGGGAGGGGTGGGGGGGTTCGGGGGGTGGGTATGAATCAGTGCAGGATGGATGATAGATGTTGGGGAGGGGCTTGAGAAGGCAATCGGTGTGGATTGGATGGATTGAGGCAGGGGAATTAGTGAGTGTTGGTTGGAGTAGGTAATATTATGAGGAGATCGCGGGGGATGTCAGTGGGGTGAATGGGGGGGATCTGTGCAGGATGGATGGGGGCAGCAGTGCAGGATGAAGGAATGAGCAGTGCAGGATGGATGGGAAGGGGGGTCAGTACAGGATGAATTGGGGGACCACTGTAGGATTGATGGGGAGCGGCAGGAGAATCAATGCGAGGTGGCTAGGGCGAGCAGTGCAGGATGAATAGATGGGGGGGGTGGGGGGAGTGGGGAGCACAGGGGATATCAGTGAGGACTGAATAGAGACAGGAATGTGGATCAGTGCGGGATGGAGAGGAGGGGTCTCAGGATAAGGGGAGTGGAGGGGGGCGTATGAGAGAGAGGGAGGAAGGGGCAGAGGTGGTGGGAAGGCAGGCCAACGCTCCTCGCACAACACCTGTCAGGCACGGAAATCTCAACCAAAATATGGAGGGGACCGCGGACAGAATATCTTGGTGGCCACGCACGACAGCGCACACTAACACACGCACACGAGGCTTCTATGAACCGTAATTTCAGCTCAATCCAGTGCTAAATGCAGCTGAACTGCCTGTCTCGCCTACAGCCCTGTCTCAATCCAGACTTGGCTGTTGGTTAACCTGGAGGGACAGGCAGAGTGAGCTGGGTTTTGCGCTGGCTGTGGGCCTGGGGGCGCCGCGCCCGTCTGTCTCCCGACGCCTCTGCCCACCCCCGGGCGTGTGGAGGCTCTCGGGTGGGGACGGGGATGGTCCAGTGGCGGTTCGGCAGCGATTGCAGCGCCGGAGACCGGGATCGGCCGAGAGTGTTTTGGCTCCTCTCCCTCCTCCAATCACACCCCCCCCCCCCCCCCCCCCCACTTCTGCCTCTGGCCAACACCTCCCTCCTCCAAGGGTCTGTTCTGAAAGCACCGCTGGCGGAGAGGCAGCAGCTGCCGCTAACAGGCCGGGCAGGGATGCGGGAGGAGGAGGACATGGAGCCTTCGCCGCCGCCGCTGCTGCTGCTGTGCGGGGCACGACATTCGCTCCGACCAACCGTCACGCCACACTTAGCATCTTTCACACAGCCGTCGCCGACACAAAACGTCACGTTCCTTTTCTCCAGAGATGCTGCCGGACCCGCGGAGTTATTCCAGTTTTTTGTGTCCATCTTCTGTATAAACTAAGTTGCCAAGCCGGGCAATATGACTCGCCGTTTAGGTTGCCCGGCGGCACTGGTCATTGGCACCCGGGCAACCGTTAATTTCGAGCCCTGCTCTCTCCTTATTTCACATCCTTTTATCTCCTTATTTTCTCTCGCTTCTGTAACTTACTTCACTCATCTGCAGTCACCCCCTCATCTGTTAACATCGTGCAGTCTGAAGCAGTTCCTGTCCTGAGTCACTACAGCATTCTGTGAAAAGTTATCTATCCATGTTAGAGATAATATATATAAGCATCTGGATAAACAGGGTCTGATTAGGAACAGTCAACATGGATTTGTGCCTGGAAGGTCATGTTTGACTAATCTTTTTGAATTTTTTGAAGAGGATACTAGGGAAATTGACGAGGGTAAAGCAGTGGATGTTGTCTATATGGACTTTAGTAAGGCCTTTGACAAGGTTCCTCATGGAAGGTAGGTTAAGAAGGTTCAACTGTTGGGTATAAATGCAGGAATAGCAAGATGGATTCAACAGTGGCTGAATGGGAGACGCCAGAGGGTAATGGTGGATGGCTGTTTGTCGGGTTGGAGGCAGGTGACTAGTGGGGTGCCTCAGGGATCTGTGTTGGGTCCTTTGTTGTTTGTCATGTACATCAATGATCTGGATGAAGGTGTGGTAAATTGGATTAGTAAGTATGCAGATGATACCAAGATAGGGGGTGTTGTGGATAATGAAGAGGATTTCCAAAGTCTACAGAGTGATTTAGGCCATTTGGAAAAATGGGCTGAAAGATGGCAGATGGAGTTTAATGCTGATAAATGTGAGGTGCTACACCTTGGCAGGACAAATCAAAATAGGACGTACATGGTAAATGGTAGGGAATTGAAGAATACAGTTGAACAGAGGGATCTGGGAATAACCGTGCATAGTTCCTTGAAGGGGGAATCTCATATAGATAGGGTGGAAAAGAAAGCTTTTGGTATGCTAGCCTTTAGAAATCAGAGCATTGAGTATAGAAGCTGGGATATAATGTTAAAATTGTACAAGGCATTGGTGAGACCAAACCTGGAGTATGGTGTACAATTTTGGTCGCCCAATTATAGGAAGGATGTCAACAAAATAGAGAGAGTACAGAGGAGATTTACTAGAATGTTGCCTGGGTTTCAACAACTAAGTTACAGAGATAGGTTGAATAAGTTAGGTCTTTATTCTCTGGAGCGCAGAAGGTTAAGGGGGGACTTGATAGAGGTCTTTAAAATGATTAGAGGGATAGACAGAGTTGATGTGGACAAGCTTTTCCCTTTGAGAATAGGGAAGATTCAAACAAGAGGACATGACTTCAGAATTAAGGGACAGAAGTTTAGGGGTAACATGAGGGGGAACTTCTTTATTCAGAGAGTGGTAGCGGTGTGCAATGAGCTTCCAGTGGAAGTGGTGGACGCAGGTTCGTTGATATCATTTCAAAATAAATTGGATAGGCATATGGATGAGAAAGGAATGGAGGGTTATGGTATGGGTGCAGGCAGGTGGGACTAAGGGAAAAAAGTTGTTCGGCACGGACGTGTAGGGCCGAGATGGCCTGTTTCCGTGCTGTAATTGTGTTATATGTTATATGTTCTCCAGAGATGCTGCCTGTCCCGCTGAGTTACTGCAGCACTTTGTGTTAGAGTCATAGTGATACAGTGTGGAAACAGGCCCTTTGGCCCAACTTGCCCACACCGAACAACATGTCCCAGCTACACTAGTCCCACCTGCCTGTGTTTGGTCCATATCCTTTAAAACTTGCCCTAAACATGTACGTGTTGAACTATTTCTTAAACATTAGGATAATCCCAGCCTCAACTAACTCCTCTGGCAGGTTGTTCCATACTCCCATCTGTGTGAAAAGGTTACCCCTCAGATTCCTATTAAATCTTTTCCCCTTCACCTTGAACACATGTCCTCTGGTCCTCGATTCCCCCACTCTGGGCAAGAGATTCTGTGCACCTAACTAAATTGTGTTCTATGCAAGATTCCGGCATCTGCAGTATCTTGTGTCTCCCTTATCTATATCCACCTATCACTTCTGAAGAAGACCCTCAACCTGAAACGTCACCCATTCCTTTGCTCTAGAGATGCTGCCTGTCCCACTGAGTTCCTCCAGCATTTTGTGTCCACCTGCCACTTGCCAGGCTTTGTCCAGCCCCCATCTCTCTTTTCCAGCTTCCTCCCCCCACCCTCTCCACTCAGTCTGAAGACGGGTCCTGACTCAAAACGTTGTCTGTCCATTCCCTCTAAAGTGGTGGAGGAACTCAGTGGGTCAGGCCGCATCCGTGGTGGGAAGGGAATCTAAGGCGACCACTTCCACCTCCTTTCCAACTTTCTCTACCCCTCACATCAAGCAGTCTGAAGAAGGGTCCTGACCTAGAATGTTGCCTGTCCATGCTCTCCAGATATGCAAGTTACACCAAGAGATTGTGTCTTTCTTTGTAAACCGGCATCTGCTGTTCCTTCTTTATGTTTGTGAAGGGAAAAACATTAGTTAAGACCAAAGTTGGACTCTTGAAGACTGAAAAAGGTGAATTTATTATGGGAACAAGGAAATGCCAGATGAGTTGAACAGGTACTTTGGATCCGTCTTCACTAAGGAGGACACAGACAATCTTCCTGATGTTCTAGTGGCCAGAGGATCTGGGGTGATGGAGGAACTGAAGGAAATCCACATTAGGCAGGAAATGGTGTTGGGTAGACTGATGGGACTGAAGGCTGATAAATCCCCAGGGCCTGATGGTCTGCTTCCCAGGGTACTTATCGAAATGGCTCTAGAAATCGTGGACGCATTGTTGATAATGTTCAGGATCTATAGACTCAGGATCATTCCTGTGAATTGGAGGGTCGCTAATGTTATCGCACTTTTTAAGAAAGGCGGGAGAGAGAAAACGGAATTATAGACCAGTTAGCGTGACATCGGTGGTGGGAAAGATGCTGGTCAATTTTGAAAGATGAAATAGTGGCATTTGGATAGCAGTAACAGGATCGGTCCGAGTCAGCATGGATTTACGAAGGGGAAATCATGCTTGACTAATCTTCTGGAAATTTTTGAGGAAGTAACTAGGAAAATGGACAAGGAAGAGACGGTGGATGTAGTGTACCGGACTTTCAGAAAGCATTTGATAATGTTCCACATGGGAGATTAGTGGGCAAATTTAGGGCATATGGTATTGGTGGTAGAGTGTTGACACGGATAGAAAATTGGTTGGCAGACAGGAAACAATGAGTAGGGATTAACAGGTCCCTTTCAGAATGGCAGGAAGTGACTAGTGGGGTGCCGCAAGACTCGGTGCTGACACCGCAGCTAATTACAATATACATCAATGATTTGGATGAAGGGATTCAAAGTTAAATTAGCAAATTTGCAGATGACACAAAGCTGGGTGGCAGTGTGAACTGTGAGGTGGATGCTATGAGAATGCAGGGTGACTTGGACAGGTTGGGTGCGTGGGCAGATGCATGGCAGATGCAGTTTAATGTGGATAAATGTGAGGTTATCCACTTTGGCAGCAGAAACATGAAGGCAGATTATTATCTAAATGGTGTTAAATTGGGAAATGCGGAGGTACAATGGGATCTGGTGGGTCCTTGTTCATCAGTGACTGAAAGTAAGCATGAAGGTACAGCAGGCAGTGAAGAAAGTGAATTGCATGTTGAACTTCATAACAAGAGCAGTTGAGTTTAGGAGCAAAAAGGTCCTTCTGCAGTTGTATTGGGCCCTAGTGAGACCACACCTGGAATATTGTGGTTTTGGTCTCCAATTTGTGGAAGGACATTCTTGCTATTTGAGGGAGCCCAGCGTAGGTTCACCAGGTTAATTCCCGGGATGGCGGGACTGTCATATGCCGAGAGAATGGAGTGGCTGGGCTTGTACAATCTGGAGTTTAGAAGGATGAAACATCCATCTATATTACCAAATCTCTGTTCTTGACCGCTTTTGGCCATCTGTGCTGCGATTTTCGAGAGAACGCCGCCACCTACGGCCGTCATTTTTGGCCACCTCGCTCAGAGCCCCCCCCTCCGCCGCATGTGTGCCGAGGATTTCTCCCGTCGATGAAAAATGACAGAGATATTAATGTTTTTACAAAATTCACCATTCTCTCTGCTGCCCCTGCTGGAGGGAGGGGGAGGGACTATAAAACCAGGAAGTGGTGTGCCTCAATTAGTCTCTGCAAGATGGAGGTCTGTCAATTGGTCTCTGTCACTCTGAGCTCCGAATGACACTGAACAAATGTCTACATCACCGTAAGTACCTTTAATGTGGTATGAAAATGAATATATGTTTAGTTTGAAGTAAAAAAGCACTGCCTGCAAATGGTTGTTTGGGTTGAAGTAAAAATGCACTCTCTCTCTCTCTCCCCTCCTCTCTCTTTCTCTCTCTCTCTCCCTTTCTCGCTCACTCTCCCCTCCTCTCTCCCCCCTCCTCCCCCCCTCTCCTCTCTCCCCCTCTCCTCTTTCCCCTCCCCCCTCCCCCCTCCCCTCCCCCCTCCCCCCTCCCCTCCCCCTCTCCTCTTCTCCCCCTCTCCTCTCACCCCTCTCCACTCACCCCCTCTCCTCTCTCCCCTCCTCTCCCCCTCTCTCCTCTCCTCTCTCCCCCCTCTCCTCTCTCCCCCTCTCCTCTCTCTCCCTCTCCTCTCACCCCCTCTGCTCTCCCCCCCTCCTTTCACCCCCTCCTCTCCCCTCCATTCCCCACCCTCCCTCCCTCCCCTAAACCCCCTCCCCTCCCCTCCACACCCCCTACCCTCTTCCCTCCATCCTCCCCGCTCCCTCCCCCTCCCTGCTTCCCACCTCTCCCCCTCACCCCCCTCTCAGCACCCCCTCTCTCTTTCCTCCTCACTCTCACCCTCTCTCTCTCCTCCCCCACCTTTCCCCCCTCACCCACCCTCCCTCTCCTCCTCTTCTCCTCCTCTCCACCCCTCTATCCCTATTTCCCCTCTCTCTCTGTCCCTTCTCTCTCTGCCCTCACTCTCTACCCCCCTCCCCTTGGTTATGAGGTAAAAGGAGCAAATTAATAATATTAATATAATATCAAGGGGGGTAATTAGCGCGAGTGCGGGGGGGGGTATAGTTAATGTGTGTGACGCTGCATGCCGCCCCCCCCCCCCCCCCACACACACAACCGCACATTGGGAGAACAGACCCAACGGGTCTGCACTTGGTCCAGTATATATTGTAAAGAGCTGGGGTCCCAGCACTGAGCCTTGCGGTATCCGGGGAGGGGATCTTATTGAAACATTATGAGAGGGGATCTTATTGAAACATATAGAATTATTAAGGGTTTGTACACGCTAGAGGCAGAAAACATGTTCCCGATGTTGGGGGAGTCCAGAACCAGGGGTCACACACAGTTTAAGAATAAGGGGTAAGCCATTTAGAACGGAGACGAGGAAACACTTTTCCACACAGTGAGTTGTGAGTCTGTGGAATTCTCCGCCTCAGAGGGCAGTGGAGGCCTGGATACTTTCAAGAGAACTAGATAGGGCTCTTATAGATAGCGGAGTCAAGGGATATGGAGAGAAGGCAGGAACGGGGTACTGATTGGGAATGATCAGCCATGATCATTTTAGGTCTTTATTCTCTGGAGCGCAGAAGGTTAAGGGGGGACTTGATAGAGGCCTTTAAAACGATGAGAGGGATAGACAGAGTTGACGTGATCAAGCTTTTCCCTTTGAGAATAGGGAAGATTCAAACAAGAGGACATGACTTCAGAATTAAGGGACAGAAGTTTAGGGGTAACATGAGGGGGAACGTCTTTACTCAGAGAGTGGTAGCGGTGTGGAATGAGCTTCCAGTGGAAGTGGTGGCGGCAGGTTCGTTGGTATCATTTAAAAATAAATTGGATAGGCATATGGATGAGAAGGGAATGGAGGGTTATGGTATGAGTGCAGGCAGGTGGGACTAAGGGAAAACAGTTGTTCGGCACGGACTTGTAGGGCCGAGATGGCCTATTTCCGTGCTGTAATTGTTATATGGTTATATGGTTATATGATCACATTGAATGGGGGTGCTGGCTCGAAGTACCGAATGGCCTCCTGCCCCTATTTTCCATGTTTCTATTGTCTATTGTCTATCCCAGGTAACAGACTACTGACCGACATCTACTACAAACCCACTGACGCCCATGGCTATCTGGACTACACTGGCCACATCTGTGCCCAGGATGAAGTGTTCCAAACCAAAGCATCGGAGATGTCCTCATTCTTTAGGAAATGGGGGTTCCCCTCTTCTACTATAGATGAGGCTCTTATCAGGGTCTTATGAGGACATATCCGATGCCCTGGTTTGGAACACTTCATCCTGGGCACAGATGTGGCCAATGTAGTCCAGGCCTCCACTGCCCACTGAGGCAGAGAATTCCACAGACTCACAACTCTCTGAGAGAAAAACTGTTTCCTCGTCTCCGTTCTAAATGGCTTACCCCTTATTCTTAAACTGTTGCCCCTGGTTCTGGACTACCCCGACATTGGGAACATGTGTGTGCCCAAACACCTTAACAATCTTATATGTTTCAATAAGATTCCCTCTCATCCTCATCGACTGTTCCGCCATCCCGGGAATTAACCTTGTAAACCTATGCTGCACTCACTCAATAGGAAGAATGTCCTTCCTCAAATTAGGAGACCAAAACTGCACACAATACTCCAGGTGTGGTCTCACTAGGGCTCTGTACAACTGCAGAAGGACCTCTTTGCTCCTAGACACGACTGTTCTTGTTATAAAGGCCAACATTCGCTTTCTTCACTGCCTGATTACCCGCATGCTTAATTTTATAGACTTATGAACAAGGACCCCCAGACCTCGTTGTACTTCCCCTTTCACCAACTTGACGTCATTTATATAATAATCTGCCTTCCTGTTTTTGATGCCAAAGTGGATAACCTCACCTTTATCCACATTAAACTTCATCTGCCATGCATATGCCCACTCCCCCAACCTGCCCAAGTCACCCTGTATCCTCCTCACAGTTCACACTGCCACCCAGCTTTGTGTCATCTGCAAATTTGCTAAGGTTACTTTGAATCCCTTCATCTAAATAATTGATGTATATTGTAAATATCTGCGGTCCAAGCACCGAGCCTTGCGGTACCCCACTAGTCACTTCCTGCCATCCTGAAAGGGACCCGTTAATCCCTACTCTTTGTTTCCTGTCTGTCTACCCCCCAATACCATGTGCCCTAATTTTGCCCACTAATCTCCTATGTGGGACCTTATCAAATGCTTTCTGAAAGTCCACGTACACTACATCCACTGACTCATCCTTGTCCATTTTCCTGGTTACATCCTCAAAAATTCCAGAGATTAGTCAAGCATGATTTCCCCATTGTAATTCCATGTTGACTCGGACTGATCCTGTTACTGCTACAGTGGCTTGCAAAAGTATTCATACCCCTTGAACTTTTCCACATTTTGTCACGTTACAACCACAAACGTAAACGTATTTTATTGGGATTTTATGTGATAGACCAACAAAAAGTGGTGCATAATTGTGAAGTGGAAGGAAAATGATACATGGTTTTCAAATTTTTTTACAAATAAAAAACTGAAAAGTGTGGCGTGCAAAAGTATTCAGCCCCCCTGAGAATACTTTACAGCTGCAAGTCTTTTGGGGTATGTCTCTACCAGCTTTGCATATCTAGAGAATGAAGTTTTTGCCCATTCTTCTTTGCAAAATAGCTCAAGCTCAGTCAGATTGGATGGAGAGCGTCTGTGAACAGCAATTTTCAAGTCTTGCCAGAGATTCTCAATTGGATTTAGGTCTGAACTTTGACTGGGCCATTCTAACACATGAATATGCTTTGATCTAAACCATTCCATTGTAGCTCTGGCTGTATGTTTAGGGTCGTTGTCCTGCTGGAAGGTGAACCTCCGCCCCAGTCTCAAGTCTTTTGCAGACTCTAACAGGTTTTCTTCCAAGATAGCTCTGTATTTGGCTCCATCCATCTTCCCATCAACTCTGACCAGCTTCCCTGTCCCTGCTGAAGAAAAGCATCCCCACAGCATGATGCTGCCACCACCATGTTTCACAGTGGGGATGGTGTGTTCAGGGTGATGTGCAGTTAGTTTTCCGCCACATAGCGTTTTGCATTTAGGCCAAAAACTTCAATTTTGGTCTCATCTCACCAGAGGACCTTCCTCCACATGTTTGCTGTGTCCCCCACATGACTTGTGGCTTATGGCTTTTTTTTCTACAATGGCTTTCTTCTTGCCACTCTTCCATAAAGGCCCGATTTGTGGAGTGCACGACTAATAGTTGTCCTCTGGACAGATTCTCCCATCTGAGCTGTGGATCTCTTTTGAAAACCATGTATCATTTTCCTTCCACTTCACAATGATGCGCCACTTTGTGTTGGTCTATCACATAAAATCCCAATAAAATACATTTACGTTTGTGGTTGTAACGTGACAAAATGTGGAAAAGTTCTAGGGGTATGAATACTTTTGCAAGCCACTGTATCCAAATGTTTGGTTATTTCATCTTTTATAATTGACTCCAACATATTCCCCACCACCGATGTCTGGCTAGCTGGTCTATAATTCCCTGTTTTCTCTCTCCTGCCTTTCTTAAAAAGTGGGATAACATTAGCTACCCTCCAATCCACAGGAAATGATCCTGAATCTATAGAACATTGGAACATTATCACCAATGCATCCACGATTACTAGAGGCACTTCCTTAAACACCCTGGGATGCAGACCATCAGGCCCTGGGGATTTATCAGCCTACAGTGCCATCAGTCGATCCAACACCATTTCCTGCCTAATGTGGATTTCCTTCAGTTCCTCCATCATCCCAGATCCTCTGACCACTACTATATCAGAAAAATGGTTTGTGTCCTCCTTAGTGAAGACAGATCCAAAGTACCTGTTCAACTCATCTGCCATTTCCTTGTTCCCCATAATAAATTCACCTTTTTCGGTCTTCAAGGGTCCACCTTTGGTCTAAACTAATTTTTTCCACATACCTAAATAAGCTTTTACTATCCTGCTTTATATTCTTGGCTAGCTTACCTTCGTGCCTCATCTTTTCTCCCCGTATTGTCTTTTTGGTTATCTTCTGATCTTTAAACATTACCCAATCCTTCTGCTTCCCGCTCATCTTTGCTATGTTGTATTTCTTCACTTTAAGCTTTATACTGTCCCTGACATCCCTTGTCAGCCATGGTCGCCCCTTTCTCTCCTTGGAATTTTTCTTCCTCCTAGGAATGAAATGATCCTGCACCTTCTGTATTATTCCTGGAAACACCTGCCATTTTTGTTCCACTATAATCCCTGCTTGCGTATCTTTCCAGTGACCTTTGGCCAGCTCCTCCCTCATGGCCCCATTGTCCCCTTTATTCAATTGCAACACTGTGACCCCCGATCTACCCTTCTCCCTCTCCAATTGTAGATTAAACCTGACCATGTTATTCTGAGCAGTTATTAAATAAACACGTTGATGATTGCAGTCCTTTGTCACAGAACTCCTCAGTGAGATATTTAAATTTCATTTGAATATGATTCTTCTATATTCTATATTCTATATGATTCTGTGTTTCAAAAGCAGTCATCGAGGCCACATCCACTGGACATGCGAATGGGGGTACAGCCACATCTGCAGGCTGGACAGGTATACAATTGAAAAAAGAAAATTGTGACTTTAATTATTTGTCATTCACACCCTTATAAGATTATTAAATTCATCCTCCTTCCATTCATAATATTTATGTGTTTCAAAAATCGTCCATGTTCTGACCGCAAATACATAAAGTATTTCACCAGTTTAGTTTTGACAATTGCAGCCTTTGAGGGTCTGTATTGCTTTTGCATTTAACCATATAACAATTACAGCATGGAAACAGGCCATCTCGGCCCTTCTAGTCCGTGCCGAACACAGATTCTCCCCTAGTCCCATTTACCTGCACTCAGACCATAACCCTCCATTCCTTTCCCATCCATATACCTATCCAATTTAATTAAAAAATTAAACCAAGTGCAGACCCGTTGGGTCTATTTCCCCAATGCGCGTTTGCGGGGTGGGGGTGGGGGTGGGGGGGTGGGGGGTGGGGAGGCTGCGGCATCACACTCACACTAACCACCCCCCAAACATACAGGTGGGGGGAGGGGGGGAGGGGGAGACCAGATGGGGAGAGGGGAGGGTGAAAGGGGAGGGAGAGGAGAGGAGGAGGAGGAAACGGGAGAGATTTGGGAGGGAGAGGAGAGCGGGGTAGGGGGAGGAGTGCGGGGTAGGGGAGGAGAGCGGGGTAGGGGTAGAGCGAGGCGGATGGGAAGGGGAGGAGAGTGGGGAGTGGTTGGAGAGCGGGGAGGGCAGGAAGGGGGGAGACGGGTAGGGGGTGGGAGTGGGGTAGCGGGGAGTGGTGCAAGAGAGAGGGAAAGGGGGGGAGATGGGATGAAGAGGGGTGGAGGGGGTGGGAGGGGAAGAGGAGAGAGGTGGGGAGGAGATGAGAGAGGGGTGGTGGAGGGAGGAGAGAGGGGTGGGGGAAGGGGAGAGAGGGAGGAGGGAGGAGGGAGAGGGGGTACAGTGGAGGGGGTGAGTGGTATGCGGCGGGGGAAGAGTGGAATGGGAGGTGGAGAGGGGCAGGGGGGAGAGAAGGGAAATAGTGGTGAGGGAGAGGGGAGGATAAGAGGTCGGAAGAGGGGTAGGGGGAGTGGTGGAAGAGGCAGAGATGTGTAGGGGAGAGGTGGGGGGAGAGAGGGGTTGGGGTTGGCGTGGGGGCGGAGGAGGGAGAGGGGTGAGGAGCTAGGGAGAGGGTAGAGGGGGAAAGGGAGGACGAAAGAAGGGTGCGGGAGAGGGTAAGAGAGGGTGGGGGGAGGGGGGAAGAGGGAGGGGGAGACAGGAGAGAGGGAGGGGAGGGAGAGGGGGAAGTGTGTGGAGGGAAGGGAAGGGGTAAGAGGGGAAGAGTTTGGAGGGAGGGGGGGGCGGAGAGAGGGAGAAGAGTGGGGAGAGAGGGGTGGGGAGGGAGATGGGGAGGGATGGGGAGATAAGTGGGGAAATGGGGAGGAAGGGGGGGAGGTGTAGGGGGTAGTGGTGGCAGTGGGGGAGGGGTAAGGGGAGTGGTGGAAGAGGGGTAGGGGAAGGGGTTGGGGAGAGAGGGGAGCGAGGGGGAGAGAGGGGTGGGAGAGAGGGAGGAGTGGGGTAAGGGGGAGAGAAGGGGAAGAGTGGGGAGTGAGGGATAGGGGGGTTGGTGGAAGAGGGACTGGGGTAGCGGCGGGGGAGAGATGGAGGGGGTGTGGAGAGAGGGAATGGGGTGGGAGAGAGAGGGATGGGGTGGGAGGAGGGGGAAGAGTGTGGAGGGAGGGGGAAGAGTGGGGAGGGAGGGGGAAGAGTGGGGAGGGATAAGGGGGTGAGAGGAGGAGGGGAGGGCGAAAGGTGTGGGGGAGGAGGAAGAGTGGAGGAAGGGAGAAGGGGGTTGAGGGAGAGAGGGATGAGGTGGGAGGGGTGGGGTAAGGGGGATAGTGGAAGAGTGGGGAAGGAGGGGTACTGGGAGTGGTGGGAGAGGGACAGAGGGGTAGGGGGAACTGGGCGGGGGAAAGAGGGAAGGGGGTGGGGTAGAGAGGGAAAGGGGTGGGGGAGAGAGGGAAATGAGTGGGAGGAGGAGGGCGAGGAGAGGGAGAGGGGTGAGGAGAGGGAAACACAAACATAGAAATTAGTTGCAGGAGTAGGCCATTCGGCCCTTCGAGCCTGCACCGCCATTCAATATGATCATAGCTGATCATCCAACTCAGTATCCTGTACCTGTCTTCTCTCCATACCCCCTGATTCCTTTAGCCACAAGGGCCACATCTAACTCCCTCTTAAATATAGCCAATGACTGGCCTCAACTACCTTCTGTGGCAGAGAATTCCAGAGATTCACCACTCTCTGTGTGAAAAATGTTTTTCTCATCTCGGTCCTAAAAGATTTCCCCCTTATCCTTAAAATGTGACCCCTTGTTCTGGACTTCCCCAACATCGGGAACGATCTTCCTGCATCTAGCCTGTCCAACCCCTTAAGAATTATGTACGTTTCTATAAGATCCCCCCTCAAATTCTAGCGAGTACAAGCCGAGTCTTTCTTCATATAAAAGTCCTGACATCCCAGGAATCAGTCTGGTTAACCTTCTCTGTACTCCCTCTATGGCAAGAATGTCTTTGGCAAGGGAGATGGAGAGGGGGGAGGGGAGAGGGGTGGGGGATGGGAAGAGAGAGGGGAGGGGAAGAGAGAGGGGAGCGGGGTAGGGGTGTGGCGGAGGGAGGGGAGGATGGAGATGAGGTAGTAGAGAGAGGGGGTAAAGTAGGGAGGTAGAAGGGGGGGTGCGGGAGAGAGGGATGGAGTGGGGGAGGAGAGAGGCGAGGAGAGGGAGGTGGAGAGGGGGAGGAGGGAGGGATGGGGAGGAGAGAGGAATGAGGCGAGGGAGAGAGGGGAAGATTGTGGAGGGTGGTGGGAGAGAGGAGAAAGAGTGGGGAGGGAGAGGGGAGGGGGAGAGACGTGGAAGAGTGAGGGGGAGAGGGGTAGGGGGAGTGGTGGAAGAAGGACAGAGGGAAAGCGGAGAGGGGAGGGATGGAGAAGGGAGGGGAGAGAGGGGTGGCTGACGGTGAGGGGTGGTATCAGGGGGTGAGAAGTGGTTGTGGGGAGAGAGGGGTAGGGGGAGTGGTGGAAGAGGGACAGAGGGGTAGGGGCGGGGGGAGAGATCGGAGGGGTGGAGTAGAGAGGGAATGGGGTGGGGGAGGGAGGGTTGGGGGTGGGAGGAGGAGGGAGGGGAGAGGGAGATGGAGATTGTGAGGAGAGAGGTTGGGGAGGGGAGGAGAGAGGATGGGGGAGGGGAGGAGAGAGGTGTGGGGGAGGGGGGAGGCGAGGAGGGATATGGGGTATGTGGTAGAGAGGGAAGAGTGTGGATGGAGTTGGAAGAGTGCGGAGGGGAAGGGGGTGGGGGAGGGAAGGGGGCTGGGGGAGAGAGGGAAGGGGGTGGGGAGAGATGGAAGGGGTGGGGGGAGAGGGAAGGAGGTGGCGGAGAGGGAAGGAGGTGGGGGAGAGAGGGATGGGGTGGGAGGAGGTGGGAGAGGAGATGGGTGGGAGGAGGAGGGGTATGGAGAGGGGAGGAGAGAGAGATGGGGAGGGTAGAGAGAGGGGGAGGGGGAGGGGGAGAGAGGTGTGAGGGGGAGGGAGATGGGGTAGGGGAGGGAGGAGGAAGAGTGTGGAGGGAGCAGGAGAGAGTTGTGGAGAAGGAGGGAGATGGGGTAGAGGAGGGAGGGGGAAGAGTATGGAGGGAGGGGAAGAGGGGTGGGGACGGAGAGTGGAAGGGACAGTCCATCTGTTCCGCATTCCCTATCACCCCCAATCCTCTCTCCATTCCCACACACGTGATGGCGCGCTTCGACACAGATTGCGGGGGTGGGGGGGGGGGGGAGCTGGGGCTGCTGCAAAGGCATATGTAAATGGATCCATTCCGATTGGACATCTGTGAGCATTGGGCATTGTGACATCACATGATGGAACGTTCACCAACATTCTATGGCTGAGGGCTGGGTTTTTTTGGTTGATATTTTGGGGAGGGGAGAACGATTTTATTTAAAATGGGTACATAAACACGACAAAATTTACTCAGTAGTGGATACTTCAAATGAAGAGTGAAATCTAAAAAGAGTGTGGAGGGAGGGGTAGGGGGAGGGGGGTGGGTGGGGGAGGACGATGGGGAGGGATGGGGTTGGAGGGAGATAAGTGGAAGAATGGGGAGGGAGGGGGAGAGGTGTGGGGGGGGGCAGTGGTGGAAGTGGGAGAGGAAGGGGGAAGGGGTGGGGGGGGCGAGGAAGAAGGGAGGGGGAGAGAGGGGTGGGACAGAGAGGGAGAGGGATGGGGTAAGGGGGAGAGAAGTGGAAGAGGGGAGGGGGGCGGGGGGAGAGGGAAGGGGGTGGGGTAGAGAGGAACGGGAGTGGGGGAGGGAGGCATGCGGGTGGGATGAGGAGGTGGAGGGTGAGGGGTGAGGAGAGGGGGAGAGAGGGGTGGGGGTGGGGAGAGGTGTGGGGAAAGGTGAGGGGGCGAGGAGGGAGATGGGGTAAGGGGAAGAGTGGGGTTGGAGGGGAGGGGTAAGGAGGTGTGGGATGGAAGAGGGAGGGGGTGGGGGAGAGAGGGAAGGGGTGAGGGAGAGAAGGGGGTGGGAGAAGGAGGGCGGGAGTGTCACATTCTGCCCTCTCCTCATTCTCATCCACTTCACCTACCAGTACTTTTCCACCGGTCCCTCCTTCTCCTCGCCTGCCACTCCCCTCTCATCAGCCCAACTCTCCTCACCTGTTGCACTCAGTTGCCTCTGATCACCAATTAACCCGGTATATAGACTCTCCTCACCGTTCATAGTGCCAGATTGTTCTCAGCATTCATGCAAGACTACAGCGATTTCCCGACTGCTACCCCGACTATGTCTCCTGCCTGCCCCTCTTCAGAACCCTCGCTCAATTCTGAGCCTCTGTGTGAGTACGGTGTACCCATTCCTGTGTTACTACTCTGTGTTACAGTATCTTAATAAAGTTCATTACCAACTATACCTGCCTGATTCTGTGCTGCTATTGGGTCCAAGCTATACCCGTTACAGTACAATCTGGCCAACAATGGACCTAGCGCACACACCGTCTCCGTCAAACCGCGTCGAGAGGATTGAGCACACGCTCCTGCAGCACGAATCTATGCTCACTGCCTCCAACTCCGAGGTTCGACAGGCTGTGTCAACCCAAGAGCAAGCATTGGTTGCACTAGCACCCAGGTCCAACAGCTGACGACCACCCTCGCCCAGGCTACACCCTATGCTTCGCCTCCGGCTCCGACAGCACCAGCTCCCGGTCCGCCAGGACCATCACCTGAGCCCCGGGTGGGAACCCCGGAGCGCTACGCTGGAGACCCGGAGGGCTGCAACCCATTCATCACGAACTGTTCCATTCTTTTCGCCCTACAGCCCTACACCTTCGCCCAGGAAGCGGCGAGAGTGGCGTTTACCATTAAGCACCTGA
The DNA here is from genome assembly GCF_010909765.2 of Amblyraja radiata. Taxonomy (NCBI): domain Eukaryota; kingdom Metazoa; phylum Chordata; class Chondrichthyes; order Rajiformes; family Rajidae; genus Amblyraja; species Amblyraja radiata. The sequence goes on from NC_045994.1 coordinate 277,033, forward strand.
CTGGCAGAACTCGGCTGTGGGGAACGGCTGAATGGGAGCGATGCACGCCCGCTTGCTCCTCTTTCCAAGCCTTCGCCGCGGAGCTTCGCAAGGTGTTCGGTGAGGTTTCGATGGGTCCGGACGCTGCGGGAGGTCAGCTGGGGTTGAGCCAGGGGAGCCAGAGCGTCGCTGACTTCGCCATAGACTTTCGCACCAGGGCCCGTCAGAGTGATTGGAACGCCCCGGCCCAATGTGACGCTTTCTTGCTGGGCTTGAATGACTATATCAAGGATGAGTTGGTGTCCCACGACCTTCCTTCTTCTCTGGATGGGCTTATCGAGCTAACGACCCGTCTGGACCGACGCATCCTGACGAGACGGCGGGAGAGGCGACAGGGACAGGCGGACCGCCAGCTATCCACCCAAGCTCGTTTTCCTCCGGAGACTGGACTACCCTCGTCAGGGCAACCGTCAAGGCAACCCGAACCCATGCAGGTGGGTCGCACCAGTCTCACCCCCGAGGAACGGGAACGTCGGCGTCGGGGGAACCTCTGTCTCTACTGTGGCCTGGCGGGTCATTACATCTCCAAGTGTCCAGTAAATGGCCAGACTCACCAGTAGCGGAGGAATTACTGGTGAGTCGAACCTCTGAACTTTCCTCTGCCCGACGCCCTCTTTGTCATGCCCGTCTGCTGTTGTCTGATGCTTCTCACACCCTCGCCACCTTCATAGACTCTGGTTGTGACATTAATCTTATGGACAAGGAACTAGCCCGCCAGCTAGGCATCAGTTGTGTTCCCCTGCCTGAACCTGTTCCTGCCAACGCCCTCGACGGCCATCTCCTGGGGACTGTTTCTCACCCGACGGTCCCAGTGCGCATGCTCCTGTCTGGTAATCACCAACTACGCAACGCCTACCACTTGGTCCGCATCAAAGAGGGAGATGAGTGGAAGACCGCCTTCAAAACTCCCACGGGACATTATGAATACCTGGTGATGCCTTTTGGCCGTCTTCCAGGCATTGGTCAATGACGTTCTCAGAGACATGTTGAACAAGTACGTGTTCGTCTATCTTGATGACATCCTCATCTTTTCACGGACCAAGGAGGAACACGTACACCACGTCCAGGCAGTTCTACATCGGCTCCTGGAGAACTCGCTCTTCGTTAAAGCTGAGAAGTGTGAGTTTCACTCCCCGTCAGTCTCCTTCCTAGGATCAGTTGTGTTCCCCTGCCTGAACCTGTTCCCGCCAACGCATAATCTACAACACATAATCCTCCGCCATTTCCGCCACCTCCAACGTGACCCCACCACTCGCCACATCTTCCCATCTCCCCCCATGTCTGCCTTCCGCAAAGACCGCTCCCTCCGCAACTCCCTCGTCAATTCTTCCCTTCCCTCCCGCACCACCCCCTCCCCGGGCACTTTCCGTTGCAACCGCAAGAAATGCAACACCTGTCCCTTCACCTCCCCCCTCGACTCCATTCAAGGTCCCAAGCAGTCGTTCCAGGTGCGACAAAGGTTCACCTGTATCTCCTCCAACCTCATCTACTGCATCCGCTGCTCTAGATGTCAGCTGATTTACATCGGTGAGACCAAGCGTAGGTTGGGCGATCGTTTCGCCGAACACCTCCGCTCAGTCCGCAATAACCTACCTGACCTCCCGGTGGCTCAGCACTTCAACTCCCCCTCCCATTCCCCATCCGACCTCTCTTTCCTGGGTCTCATCCATTGCCAGAGTGAGCAACAGCGGAAATTGGAGGAACAGCACCTCATATTCCGTCTGGGGTCCTTGCGTCCTTATGGCATCAACATTGAATTCCCCCAATTTGGCTAGCCAGTGCTGTCTCCTCCCCTTCCTTCACCCTCTAGCTGTCTCCTCCCACCCTCCCATCCGCCCGCCCTCGGGCTCCTCCTCCTCCTCCCTTTTTCCTTCTTTCTTTCCCCACCCCTCAGCAGTCTGAAGAAGGGTTTCGGCCCGAAACGTCGCCTATTTCCTTCGCTCCATAGATGCTGCTGCACCCGCTGAGTTTCCCCAGCAATTTTGTGTACCTTCGATATTCCAGCATCTGCAGTTCCCTTTTGAACTCCTTCCTAGGATACATCGTTGGCCAAGGGAACATCAAGATGGACCCCGCCAAGGTCTCTGCTATCACCTGGCCTGTTCCTGACTCCCGCAACCAGCTCCAAAGGTTCCTGGGGTTCGCCAATTTTTACCGACGGTTCATCCGTGGCTACAGTACTATGGCCGCACCCCCCACGGCACTCACCTCCTCCAAGGTTCCGTTCCGGTGGTCTGCCGCGGCCGACGAAGCTTTTCAGACACTCAAGACACGGTTTACATCGGCCCCCATCCTCCAAGTTCCGGACTCAGAGAGACAGTTCGTGGTGGAGGTGGACGCCTCCGACGTGGGGGTGGGAACTGTTCTGTCCCAGTATGCTGCCGGGGACCAGAAGCTCCATCCATGCGCTTTCTTCTCCTGACGCCTGACCCCTGTTGAGAGGAATTATGACATTGGCAACCGAGAACTGTTGGCGGTTAAGTTGGCGTTGCAGGAATGGCGTCACTGGCTGGAGGGAACCGAGCAGCCTTTCTTGGTTTGGACTGACCACAAGAACCTTAAATACCTCCAGTCAGCCAAGAGGCTCAACTCTCGTCAGTCCCGCTGGTCTCTCTTCCTCACCCGCTTCAACTTCTCCCTCTCCTACCGACCTGGGTCCCGTAACGTGAAGCCCGATGCCCTCTCTCGACAGTTCTTGGCGAAGGAGGAGCCTGCCTCTGGCCCAAAGACCATCCTCCCGTCCTCGCACAGGGTTGCCTCTCTCACCTGGGAAGTAGAGGAGCAGGTCAAGGCGGCCTTGGAGAACCAGCCGGGACCCAGCGCATGCCCTCCTGATCGCCTGTTTGTGGTTTCTGCCCTGCGGTCCGACGTCCTCCAGTGGGCCCACAGCTCTCGACTCACCTGTCATCTCGGCATTCAGCGGACCGAGGAGATGGTGCTACGGAGGTTCTGGTGGGCATCGCTGGAGGAGGACACTTGGGAGTTTGTCAACGCCTGTCCCGTTTGCAACCAGCACAAGGTCTCACACAAAGCTCCTGTGGGTCATCTGCTTCCACTGCCTGTCCCCCATCGACCATGGTCCCACATCTCCCTGGACTTCGTTACCGGCCTGCCCCCATCCAGTGGTCACACCACCATCCTGACCGTGGTCGATAGATTTAGCAAGATGGCTCACTTCGTACCCCTGCCCAAGCTTCCGTCAGCCAAGGAAACTGCTGAGCTCATGTTACTCCACGTCTTCAGGCTCCATGGTCTCGCCGTCGATGTGGTCTCCGACCGGGGAACCCAATTTGCCTCTGTGTTCTGGAGGGAGTTCTGCACGCTTGTGGTGGCCACCGTGAGTCTGACGTCCGGATTCCCCAGTCCAACTGCCAAACTGAAAAGAAGAATCGGGAAATGGAGACGGCGCTGCGGTGTATGGTGTCCAAGCATCCCTCCTCCTGGTCCCAGCTGTTGTTGTGGGTGGAGTACGCCCACAACACCCTGACAAGCTCGGTCACTGGGCTCTCCCCTTTCCAGTGTGCCTACGGGTTCCAGCCTCCACTGTTCCCGGCGCTGGAGAAAGAGGTTTCCTGCCCGTCCGTCCAGGCCTTCATTCGTCGCTGCCGCAGGACGTGGACCCAAGCCATGGCGGCTCTTCTCCGCTCCGTGGACCGTTACGCCACGTCTGCCAACCGTCACCGCACCCAGACTGCCACCTACCTCGCGGGCCAGAAGGTGTGGCTGTCGACCCGGGACCTTCCCTTGAGGGTGGAGTCCAAGAAGTTGGCACCCAAGTTCATCGGTCCCTTTGAGATCCAGCGGCCGTGAGGCTCAAGTTGCCTCGTTCCATACGGGTCCGTCCTACGTTCCACGTGTCCAGAGTAAAGCCAGTCCGGGAGAGCTCCCTGGTCACCGCAGTCCCTCCTCCTCCAGCTCCTCGTCTCATCGACGGAGGCCCCGCCTTTACGGTGCACCGCCTCCTGCGCTCCCGCCGTCGTGGGAGGGGTCTCCAATACCTGGTCGATTGGGAGGGTTACGGTCCAGAGGAGAGGTCCTGGGTTCCTGCTCGACACATCCTGGACGCCTCCCTCATCAGGGAGTTTCACCGGCGTCATCCCGACCAGCCGTCCAAGTCCGCCACTCCTAGAGGGGCCGCCGCCCCTGAGACTCTGTCCCCTCTTCCGCCTGAGGCGCCGAGAGACGGAGCTGTCCTCTGATGCTATGGAGGAGGATGTGGCATGGATGTCTCGGACGAATATTAGCCCTCCTCCGGTCCCCATACTCCCACCCAACTCTGCGTGGGGATTGGGTTTATTTTCTTTATTGTTTTTTTGTTTTTGTTTTGGACGTCAGGAGCCGTCCCTTGAGGGGGGAGGGGGGTTCTGTCACAGTCTGCCTTCTCCTCATTCTCATCCACTTCACCTCCCAGTACTTTTCAACCGGTCCCTCCTTCTCCTCACCTGCCTGCCTGCCACTCCCCTCTCATCAGCCCAACTCTCCTCACCTGTTGCACTCACTTGCATCTGATCACCAATTAACCCGGTATATATACTCTCCTCACCGTTCACAAAGTGCCAGATTGTTCTCAGCATTCATGCAAGACTCTCCAGCGATTTCCCGAATGCTACCCCGACTACGTCTCCTGCCTGCCCCTCTTCGGAACCCTCGCTCAATCCTGAGCCTCTGTGTGAGTACGGTGTACCCATTCCTGTGTTACTACTCTGTGTTACAGTATTGTAATAAAGTTCATTACCAACAATACCTGCCTGATTCTGTGCTGCTATTGGGTCCAAGCTATACCCGTTGCAGGGAGAGGTAGAGGGGTGAGGAGAGGGAGATGGAGAAGGGGAGGAGAGAGGGGTGGGGAGGGGGAGAGATGGATGGGAGGGGGAGAGAGGGATGGGGAGGGGGAGATGTTTGGGGCGTTGGAGAGGTTTGGGGGAGGGGGAGAGGTAGATGGGTTAGGGGAGTGAGGGGGAAGGGTGTGGAGGAAGTGGGGGTGGGGTGGGGGGAGAGAGGGGAAATAGTGGGAAAAGGTGGGGAGAGAGAGGGGAAATAGTGGGGAGGGAGAGTGGAAGGGGGAGGGGGAGGGGGAGGTACCGTCCATCTGTTCCCCATTCCCTATCACCCCCAATCCTTTTTCTCTATTCCCACACACGCGATGACGTGCTTCGACACAAGCTGCGGGGGTGGGGAGGGAGGAGCTGGGGCTGCTGCAAATGCATATGTAAATGTATCCATTCCGATTGGACATCTGTGAGCATTGGGCATTGTGACATCACACGATGGAACGTTCAACGGGCTGAGGCGGGAGAGGGGTGGGAAAGGAAGAGGGGTGGGGTAAGGGGGAGATAAGTGGAAGTGGGGAGGGAGGGGTAGGGGGCGTGCTGGAAGAGGGGGTAGGGGGTAGGGGGAAGGGGCAGGGGGAGAGAGGGAAGGGAGTGGGGTATAGAGGGAAGGGGTGGGGGAGGAAGGGATGGGGTGGGAGGAGAAGGGGGAGAGACGTGTGGGGGAGAGGGCGAGGAGGGAGATGGGGTAGGGGGTGGAGGGGGAAGTGGATGGAGGGGGAAAGAGCGGGGAGGGGGAAGGGGATGGGGAGAGAGGGAAGGGGGTGGGGACGGAAGGGGGTGGGAGAGAGTGGGAAGGGGGAGAGGGAAGGGGGGTGGGGAGGGAGGAGGAGGGGGAGAGATAGAGAGGTGAGGAGAGGGAGATGGAGAAGGGGAGGAGAGAGGGATGGGGAGGGGGAGAGAGGGATGGGGAGAGAGATGGGGTAGGGGAGGGAGGGGGAAGAGTGTGGAGTGAGGGGGAGAGGGGTGGAGGGAGAGGGGAAATAGTGGGGAGGGAGAGTGAAAGGGGGAGGGACAGTCCATCTGTTCCCCATTCCCTATCACCCCCAATCCTCTTTCTCTATTCCCACACACGGGGTGACGCGTTTCGACACAGGCTGCAGAGATGGGGGAAGTGGCTGCTGCAAAGGCATATGTAAATGGTTCCATTCCGATTGGACATATGTGAGCATTGGGCATAGTGACATCACACTATTTAACGTTCATTAAATTTAGGGGGGGGGCGGGGGAGAAGGATTTTATTAAAAATGTGTACATAAACACGACGAAATTTATCAAGAGGTAATAGGCAGGGAAGTGCGTTATCACCCCTGCTATTTGCCCTTATGATAGAACCCCTGGCTGAAAGTATAAGAATTCATCCGAATTCATCCAAATATTCAGGGCTATAATACCAGGGAAGAATAAAATCTCATTATATGCAGACGATAAACTTTTATATATTACAAAGTCACAAACGAGCATACCAAATTTATTAAATTTAAGAGAGGAATTTGGGTCTTTTCTGATATCGAATAACCTGGAATAAAAGTGAAATCATGACGTTAAAACCTGAAGAACATACACACTTATTGAAGTTCCCCATTAAAATCGCAACAGAAAACTTTAAATATTTGGGTATTCAGATTACTAGAAAATATAAAGCATTATTCAACGCTAATTTCATACCTTTATTAATTAAACTTAATACGCTGATTAAATTTTGGAAAACACTTCCTTTATCATTATTAGGTAGAATAAATGCAATAAAAATGATCTTTTTACCACAATTACTATACCTATTTCAGTCTATACCGGTATATATACCAAAATATATAATTTTCAAATTAGACTAATATTACTAATTTTATTTGGGACTATAGATCACATAGTCCAGCCAGAGGGTAATGGTGGATGGTTGTTTGTCGGGTTGGAGGCAGGTGCCTAGTGGGGTGCCTCAGGGATCGATGTTGGGTCCTTTGTTGTTTCTCATGTACATCAATGATCTGGATGAAGGTGTGGTAAATTGGATTAGTAAGTATGCAGATGATACCAAGTTGTGGATAATGAAGAGGATTTCCAAAGTCTACAGAGTGATTTAGGCCATTTGGAAGAATGGGCTGAAAGATGGCAGATGGAGTTTAATGCTGATAAATGTGAGGTGCAGGACAATCAAAATAGGACGTACACGGTAAATGGTAGGGAATTGAAGAATACAGTTGAACAGAGGGATCTGGGAATAACCGTGCATAGTTCCTTGAAGGTGGAATCTCATATAGATAGGCATGCACATCTCCAGCACCATGGCTGTTAGCGCTTCCTGGTCCCGCTGCGAGGCCGTCGTGCCTCCGGTTGGTTTACCCAGACCCTTCGCCTCCACTCTGGCTGGCGGCTACTCCCGGTGCGGGGCTGTCATTCCTCCGGCTGGCTCCCCGGGGCACCTCACATCCACTCTTCCCAGACCTGTCGCGTCAGCTGGCCGTCCCTGACCGAGTTTGCCCGGCATGCCAGCTGCAATGTACCCGAGAGAGGAGGAACAGGGACGCTGGATTCTGTGTGGACAATCTGCGGTCGGTGGACTACACACCTCTACCAACTCTACCAACTGTTGCAAATCATGCTTTTAATACATGCCATTATTGAACATTAGATCACTAGTAGGCAAGTCATTTTTAATCAATGATTTTATTATTAAGCACAATCTTGACTTTATCTTTTTAACAGAAACATGGTTAAGTGTAAATAAAAGTGACACAGTTTTGATTGAATCAGCACCTCCCGGTCTTATTTTTATAAATGAAGCCAGAATACACAGAAAAGTAGGTGGAGTCGCCATTTTATATAAAGAGACTTTACAATGCAAGAAAATGTCCTGTGAAAATTTCAACTCCTTCGAATATGTCGCTGCTCAGCTGAGTTCTCACCAGCGAACAATACTTTTAACTATTTACAGGCCACCAAAATATGATGCACATTTTTTTGATGAGATTGCCAAATTACTGTCCATTGTATGCATTGATTTCGATTGTGTTGTCTTAGTGGGTGATTTTAATATTCACATAGATAATGCAGAGGATGGAGGTACTAAAGAGCTTAACATTTTGGACAACTTTGGAATTAATCAGCACGTTACAGAGCCAACTCACAATATATTGGATCTGATTATTTCCAAGGGTCTCGACATTTCTGATGTTATGGTGACTGATGTTGCTCTTTCCGATCACCACTGTGTATTTTTTTAAACGACCATCTCTGCTAGCAGTATCAGAAAAGAACCAGAGGTGATCGAAAGGCGCTGTATCAATGAAAACACCAACGCATTGTTTACTCAGGCCTATATACACCACCACCAACTCTGCCCTCGGCCTCTGTCGATGACCTTGTGGATGGTTTTAGCTCCAATGTTATGACTCTTATGGATGCTATTGCACCACTAAAGACCAAGGTTTTATCTGGAAGGAAAAAGTCACCATGAGAAATACCACAGCAGTGAGATCCCAAAGAACAAAGTGTAGACAGGCCGAACGTAGGTGGCGACAAACCAAACTACAGGTCCACTACGACATCTACAAAGACAACCTCCGTATCTATAATCAGGAATTGAAAGGGGCAAGGCAGTCCTTTTTCTCAGAGGTTATCAGCAAAAATATTAATTCCCGCACCCTGTTTGCCGTTGTCGATAGACTGACAAACCCCTCATCATCAGTCCCTCCTGAGCTCCTGTCCAGCAAGTCGTGCAATGACTTTGCAGATTTCTTCACCGATAAAATTCTGAAGATAAGACAAACAATGTCTAGCTAATAAGAATAACAATAATAATAATAATAATAACAATAACAATAATAATAATAATAATAATAATAATAATAATAATAATAATAATAATAATAATAATAATAATAATAATATTAATAATAATAATAATAATCTTTATTGTCATTGTACAAGACAACGACATTTTGTTGGAGCAGTCCTCCAGCTGCACAGGAATATGTATAAAAATACGTTTAAAAAAAGAACTATTAAAAAATTAGACTATAAATATATAGGAGTATGGGCGGGTGCGTGAAAGGGAGGGGGGGGTGATCATTGTGGGAGGGGGATAGAGTTCAGTAGTGTCACAGCTCTATGGTAGAAGCTGTTTTTTAGTCTTGTCGTGCGGGCGCTCAGTGTCACGTATCGTCTTCCTGAGGGCAGGGGGGTGAAGAGGCAGTGTCCAGGGTGTGTGCTGTCTCTAATGATGCCATTGACCCTCCGGATGCAGCGGGACCGGTAAATGTCCTCCAGTCTGGGGAGCTGGGTGCCAGTGATCCTCTCAGTAGTCTTAATGACGCGTTGGAGAGCTTTCCTGTTCTCTGCGGTGCAGCCAGAGTACCATACTGTGATGCAGTATGTGAGAACTGACTCGATGGCTGACCTGTAGAAGCTCACCAGCAGCTGTTGTGGGAGACGTGCCCACCTCCACGAGCTCCGCCTCAGGGAACATGGCTTTGTCACCAATGCCTCCAGATTCACTAATGAATCTACAACATTTTAAACTTTTAGATTGTGCATGTTTGACTGAAACTGTTCAACAGCTAAAGTCCACTACCTGCTGTCTTGATCTGCTGCCCACAAGCTTCTTTAAAAATATTTTTAACAATGTTGCACCAGAAGTACTGAACACTTCCCTTCAATCGGGTCATTTCCCCGAAGCCTTAAAAACAGCAGTGATCTATTGAAGAAGCCTAATTTGGATGCCTCAGCTATGAGCAACTACATGCCCATATCTAATTTAGCATTTTTGGCAAAGATTATTGAAAGGGTAGTTTACCAACAAATTTACTGCTTTTTGAACCAAAACACAATTTTTTATGTTTTCCAGTCGGGATTTCGGCCACATCACAGCACTGAGACTGCACTCACTAAGGTCCTAAACGACATACATCTAAACAGTGATGCATCAAAAGCTGCAGTTTTGGTACTTCTAGATCTCAGTGCTGCTTTTGATACGGTGGACCACAACATACTGCTTGACAGACTGGAGAAGTGGGTGGGACTCTCTGGTTCTGTGCTGGACTGGTTCAAATCTTACTTGAATGATCGGGATTATTTAGTTTCCCTTGGTAATTTTGAATCAGAACGTACAAAACTCACACGCGGGGTTCCTCAGGGCTCCATTCTTGGACCCATTTTGTTCAACATTTATATGCTCCCCCTAGCTCAGATCATAGAGCATTTTAACATATCCTACACACAACTATATATCGCAGTGTCACCACATGACCATAGTCCCCTACACTCACTGAGCCAGTGTGTCAAACATATCAATGAGTGGATGAACCAGAACTTCCTCCAGCTCAATGCAAATAAGACAGAAATTATTGTCTTTGGTCCCAAAAAAACAGGGCTAGAGGTGAGTGCTCAACTCGACTCAATTGCACTGAAAACCACAGACAAAGCCAGAAACCTTGGTGTAGTTATGGACTCGGATTTGAATTTTAACAGCCATATAAAGACCATTGCCAGATCTGCCTATTGCAAAATATAATATTGCAAGAATCAAGGGATTTCTGTCCAAAGAAGACACTGAAAAACTTGTTCATGCATATATTTTTAATAGGTTCGATTATTGTAATGGCATCTTTACAGGTCTCAATAAAAAAATCAATTAAACAACTGCAGCTTATCCAAAATGCCGCTGCCAGAGTCTTGACCAACACCAAGAAAATGGACCACATTACACCTGTCCTTAAATCTTTGCACTGGCTCCCTGTGTGTAAGAGGATAGATTTTAAAATTATGTTACTGACCTACAAGGCACTGAATGGTCTAGGTCCAAAATACATCTCTGACCTACTTCTTGTATTTGAGGCGCCTAGACTCCTCAGGTCTTCAGGGACAGGTTTACTCTGTGGTCCCAGGGTCAGAACTAAAAAGTTGATGTGGATCAGCTTTACCCTTTGAGAATAGGGAAGATTCAAACAAGAGGACATGACTTCAGAATTAAGGGACAGAAGTTTAGGGGTAACATGAGGGGGAACTTCTTTACTCAGAGAGTGGTAGCGGTGTGGAATGAGCTTCCAGTGGAAGTGGTGGAGGCAGGTTCGTTGGTATCATTTTAAAATAAATTGGATAGGCATATGAATGAGAAGGGAATGGAGGGTTATGGTATGAGTGCAGGCAGGTGGGACTAAGGGAAAAAACATGTTCGGCACGGACTTGTAGGGCCGAGATGGCCTGTTTCCGTGCTGTAATTGTTATATGGTTATATGTTATATGGTTACATAGAATTACAAAAAAACACTTATGTAAATCAAAAGAGGTCAGGGGACTTTAACTTCCGGGCAGTGCTTATTAAGAATATAATTTATTGGCTGGATAGTTCTACCCAACAGACAGAATGGATAAAAATGGAGAAAGAAGCATTCGGTTTTTATGCACCACACCTGTGGAACAAGCTCCCTGAACACCTGAGGTGTGCACAGACTGTAAGCGCATTTAAATCAGGCCTAAAAACACTGTTGTTTACTATAGCTTTTCCGTAACCCGACATGCAGGTAATCTTGTTCAAAAAGGAACTGCAGATGCTGGAAGATCGAAGGTACACAAAATTGCTGGGGAAACTCAGCGGGTGCAGCAGCATCTATGGAGCGAAGGAAATAGGCGACGTTTCGGGCCGAAACCCTTCTTCAGACTGATGGGGTTGGAGGGGGGGGGGGAGAATGAAGGAAAAGGGGAGGAGGAGGAGGAGCCCGAGGGCGGGCAGATGGGAGGGTGGGAGGAGACAGCTAGAGGGTTAAGGAAGGGGAGAAGACAGCAAGGGCTAGCAAAATTGGGAGAATTCAATGTTAATGCCATCCGGACGCAAGGTCCCCAGACGGAATATGAGGTGCTGTTCCTCCAATTTCCGCTGTTGCTCACTCTGGCAATGGATGAGACCCAGGACAGAGAGGTCGGATTGGGAATGGGAGGGGAGTTGAAGTGCTGAGCCACCGGGAGTTCAGGTAGGTTATTGCGGACTGAGCGGAGGTGTTCGGCGAAACGATCGCCCAACCTACGCTTAGTCTCCCCGATGTAAATCAGCTGACATTTGTGTACAATCTGAATCTAGATGAGGTTGGAGGAGATACAGGTGAACCTTTGTCGCACCTGGAACGACTGCTTGGGTCCTTGAATGGAGTCGAGGGGGGGGGGGGTGAAGTGAGAGGTGTTGCATTTCTTGCGGTTGCAACGGAAAGTGCCCGGGGAGGGGGTGGTGCGGGAGGGAAGGGAAGAATTGACGAGGGAGTTGCGGAGGGAGCGGTCTTTGCGGAAGGCAGACATGGGGGGAGATGGGAAGATGTGGCGAGTGGTGGGGTCACGTTGGAGGTGGCGGAAATGGCGGAGGATTATGTGTTGTATTTGCCGGCTGGTGGGGTGAAAGGTGAGGACCAGAGGGACTCTGCCCTTGTTGCGAGTGCGGGGATGGGGAGAGAGAGCAGTGTTACGGGGTATGGATGAGACCCTGGTGTGAGCCTCATCTATGGTGGCGGAGGGGAATCCCCGTTCCCTGAAGAACGAGGACATTTCCGATGCCCTGATATGGAATGTCTCATCCTGGGAACAGATGCGGCGTAGGCGGAGGAATTGGGAGTAGGGGATGGAGTCTTTACAGGGGGCAGGGTGGGAAGACGTGTAGTTCAGATAGCCATGTGAGTCAGTGGCTTTGTAATGTAAGTGGGTAATCTTAACCGTCTAATTTTAACCCTTTTATGTGCTTTTTAAAATCGTTTTATTGTTTCATTGACGTTATTTTATTATTCATACATTTGGCGTATTGCTTATTTTGCAATTTTTAATTATTGACTATTTTATTTTTTCTTTCCTGTAAAGCACCTTGAATTGCTGTTTGCACGAATGGTGCTATACAAATAAATTTGCCTTTGCCTTTGCCTTTGCCTTTTGCCTTTCAACAACTAAGTTACAGAGAAAGGTTGAATAAGTTAGGTCTTTATTCTCTGGAGCGCAGAAGGTTAAGGGGGGACTTGATAGAGGTCTTTAAATGATGAGAGGGATAGACAGAGTTCATGTGGATCAGCTTTACCCTTTGAGAATAGGGAAGATTCAAACAAGAGGACATGACTTCAGAATTAAGGGACAGAAGTTTAGGGGTAACATGAGGGGGAACTTCTTTACTCAGAGAGTGGTAGCCGTGTGGAATGAGCTTCCAGTGGCAGTGGTGGAGGCAGGTTCGTTGGTTTCATTTAAAAATAAATTGGATAGGCATATGGATGAGAAGGGAATGGAGGGTTATGGAATGAGTGCAGGCAGGTGGGACTAAGGGAAAAAAGATGTTCGGCACGGACTTGTAGGGCCGAGATGGCCTGTTTCCGTGCTGTAATTGTTATATGGTTATATGTTATATGGTTACATAGAATTACAAAAAAACACTTATGTAAATCAAAAGAGGTCAGGGGACTTTAACTTCCGGGCAGTGCTTATTAAGAATATAATTTATTGGCTGGGTAGTTCTACCAAACAGACAGAATGGATAAAATGGAGAAAGAGGATTGTCATCCTTGTAATATAGGAACGAACCTCTTCTACCCGAAGAAACTGAATAACACAATATATAAGAAGAACCCAATTATATATGGTACAATAAGAATTTGGAAACAAATACAATTATCTTTAAAATTAAGAAATGTATCATTGTTAATGCCAATAGCGAATAACCCTTTATTTAAACCATCTCATTGATAGAACATATAACCAATGGGAAAGCCTCGGAATTAGAAGGATCGGGGATATGTACGAAATGGGAAACTTACTATCATACCAACAATTACAATTAAATTTTAAACTGGAAAACAACCAATATTTTAAATATCTTCAAATTTGCAATTTCATGAAAAAATATATACAAGGATATCAAAAAGTAACTCATGAATTATTGGAAGAAGCAATGAATATTGAAGCTGACACAAAAAATTAATATCATATTTATATAATAGTATTCTAAATAAAGACCTATCCTCGACAGAGGTACTTAGAGAAGAGTGGGAACGGGAACCAATGATAAAAATCACGAAGGTTACATGGGAAAATATTTGATATATATTCACAAATGTTCGATTAATGTAAGATATAATTTAATTCAATTTAAAATTTTACATAGATTATATTATTCAAAAACAAGATTGAACAAATTTTATCCAAATATATCCCCCATTTGTGATAAATGTCCATCCCAAAATGCAACTATAACACACTCCATAGTCTCCTGCACAAAACGTTATAGATTTTGGAGTGATATTTTCGAAATATTTATTAAATTATTCAAGATAAGAATGGAACCTAATACTGAAATGATTATATTTGGAGTAATGGAAGTTGTGAATAAATTGAACACATCTCAAAATTTATTTTTTAACTATGGTTTAATAATAGCAAAAAAATGAATACTTAAATTTTGGAAAAATACATCAATTCCAACGCTTAAAATGTGATTGCAAATATGTTGGACACCGCACATCTTGAGGAAATGCGATTCCTCCTAATGGATAAATCAGACCAATTCATAACGAGTTGGTCTCCATTTGTCGTCTTCTTGGAATCATATGGTGCAACACAATTGTAAAAACTAACTGTTTCAGGACTGGACGAGGGTTGGTCAAGATTATAAACAATGATCTCCTTTTTTCCTGTTTCTTTATGTCTTATTCTCTTTTTTCTATTATCTTTTCCTCAACTTTCTTCACTCATTCGTCTTTCTTCTTTTTCTTCATACACTATATATCTCACACTTTCCTATCCTTTACTATCTAATTTCTTTTTCTAATCTTTCTTTAATATAACAAAAAAAATAAGAATAAAATGTATTATGCAAATATATATTAGGCACTTTGGTGCCATATGATTGTACTTACTTCTAATAAAATAAAATATATTTTTTTAAAACACGACGAAATTTAATCAGGAGTGGATACTTGGAATGAAAAGTGAAATCTCTACCGATATGGAAAACATCTCGGCGATTCTGCATCTGATGTTGGCGTAGCGATGAATTAAAGGCTGGCAGCCACAAGTCAGGCACACACACACACACAGTTTTAATATATTATAGATAGATAGAAAATCGAACCTGCCTCCACCACTTCCACTGGAAGCTCATTCCACTCAGCTACCTCTCTGAGTAAAGAAGTTCCCCCTCACGTTACCCCTAAACCTCTGTCCATTAATTCTCAAATCATGTCCTCTTGTTTGAACCTTCCCTACACTCAATGGAAAAAACTTATCCACGTCACCTCTGTCTATCCCTCTCATAATTTTAAAGACCTCTATCAAGTCCTCCCTTAGCCTTCTGCACTCCAACGACTAAAGACCCATCTTATATAACCATATAACAATTACAGCACGGAAACAGGTCATCTCGGCACTTCTAGTCCGTGCCGAACACTTATTCTCCGCTAGTCCCATCCACCTGCACTCAAACCATAACCCTCCATTCCTTTCCCGTCCATATACCTATCCAATTTATTTTTAAATGATAAAATCGAACCGGCCTCCGCCACTTCCACTGGAAGGTCGTTCCACACAGCTACCACTCTCTGAGTAAAGAAGTTCCCCCTCATGTTACAAGATACAAGATCAAGATAGATGGCACAGTGAAATGAAATTCCCATACAGCCATACAATAAAAATAAGGGACACAACACACTATAGGGTTTGACATAAAACATCCCCACACAGCAGAATCAAAGTTTCCCACTGTGCGGGAAGGCACCAAAGTCAGTCTCTTCCTCCACTGTTTCTCGTGGTCAGGGCCTCCCCGTGCCCTCCGCAGTTGCCGCTACGGGCGGCCCGATGTTCAGGACCGCTCGCTGGGGTGTTGCAAGTCCGACGTAGGGGCTGCGGGACGTCCTCAGCGGCGTGGGCACAGAGTCGGCCCCCTCCTACCGGAGTCGGCGGCTTCCGGTGTCCGCAGGCCGCGCCGGGTGGAGACTGCTGCTGGAGACCTTCTGCAAGGCGCCCCAGGACTCCACGATGACGGTAAGCGCTGCCCGCGTTGGAAGCTCTCCGCACCAGAGCTCCACGATGTTGGAGCAACGGCTCAACGCTCCGGAGCTCCAAACGGCGACCCAGGTAGGCATCGCCCGCTCCGCGGTGACTCCAGCGCTGCGCTGCCGCTGTAGCAGCTCTGGTCTGGTTCCCGGTCCCCGGCAGGAAAGGCCACTCCGATCCAGCTGGTAGGCCGCGAGGTGGGGGGCGAGGACGTGACTCGAGAAATAGTCGCGTCCCCGCCAAGAAGAGACTGGGAGACGGTTTCCCCCTTACCCTGCCCCCCTCCCCCACATAGAAAAGTATTCCCCCCCAAAACAGACATTGGACTAACTGAAAATTTAAAAAAATATAGAAATGACAGACAGGCTGTAGGTAGAAGCTGCTGCCAGTGCAGCGCCCCTAAACTTCTGCCCCTTAATTCCCAAGACATGTCCTCTTGTTTGAATCTTTCCTAATCTCAATAGGAAAAGCTTATCCACGTCAACTCTGCCTAACCCTCTCAACATTTTAAAGACCTTTATTGAGTCCCCCCTTAACTTCTGCGCTCCAAAGAATAAAGACCTAACTTGTTCAACCTTTCTCAGCAACTTAGGTGCAGAAACCCAGGCAACATTCTAGTAAATCTCCTCTGCACTCTCTCTATTTTATTGACATCTTTCCTATAATTTGGCAACCAACATTGTACACCATATTCCAGAATTGGCCTCACCAATGTCTTGTACAATTTTAACATTACCATATAACCATATAACCATATAACAATTACAGCACGGAAACAGGCCATCTCGGCCCTACAAGTCCGCGCCGAACAATTTTTTTCCCTTAGTCCCACCTGCCTGCACTCATACCATAACCCTCCATTCCCTTCTCATCCATATGCCTATCCAATTTATTCTCAAATGATATAACCATATAATAACCATATAACAATTACAGCACGGAAACAGGCCATCTCGACCCCTGTAGTCCGTGCCGAACACATAATCTCCCCTAGTCCCATATACCTGCGCTCAGACCATAACCCTCCATTCCTTTCCCATCCATATAACTATCCAATTTATTTTTAAATGATAAAAACGAACCTGCCTCCACCACCTTCACTGGAAGCTCATTCCACACAGCTACCACTCTCTGAGTAAAGAAGTTCCCCCTCATGTTACCCCTAAACTTCAGTCCCTTAATTCTCAAGTCATGTCCCCTTGTTTGAATCTTCCCTACTCTCAGTGGGAAAAGCTTTTCCACGTCAACTCTGTCTATCCCTCTCATCATTTTAAAAACCTCTATCAAGTCCCCCCTTAACCTTCTGCGCTCCAAAGAATAAAGCCCTAACTTGTTCAACCTTTCTCTGTAACTTAGTTGCTGAAACCCAGGCAACATTCTAGTAAATCTCCTCTGTACTCTCTCTATTTTGTTGACATCCTTCCTATAATTAGGCGACCAAAATTGTACACCATACTCCAGAATTGGCCTCACCAATGCCTTGTACAATTTTAACATTACATCCCAACTTCTATACTCAATGCTCTGATTTATAAAGGCCAGCACACCAAAAGCTTTCTTTACCACCCTATCTACATGAGATTCCACTTTCATGGAACTGTGCACAGTTATTCCCAGATCCCTCTGTTCACCTACATTCTTCAATTCCCTACCATTTACCATGTACGTCCTATTTTGATTTGTCCTGCCAAGATGTAGCACCTCACACTTATCAGCATTAAACTCCATCTGCCATCTTTCAGCCCACTCTTCCAACTGGCATAAATCTCTCTGTAGACTTTGAAACTCTTCTTCATTACCCGCAACCCCACCTATCTTAGTATCATCTGCATACTTACTAATCCAATTTACCACACCATCGTCCAGATCATTGATGTACATGACAAACAACAGTGGACCCAACACAGATCCCTGTGGCACCCCACTCGTCACTGGCCTCCAACCTGACAAACAACCATCCACCATTACTCTCTGGCATCTCCCATTCAGCCACTGTTGAATCCATCTTGCTACTCCACCATTAATACCCAACCATTGAACCTTCTTAACCAACCTTCCATGAGGAACCTTGTCAAAGGCCTTACTGAAGTCCATATACACAACATCCACTGCTTTACCCTCATCAATTTCCCGAGTAACATCTTCAAAAAATTCAAGAAGATTAGTTAAACATGACCTTCCAGGCACAAATCCATGTTGACTGTTCCTAATCAGACCCTGTTTATCCAGATGCTTATATATATTATCTCTAAGTATTCTTTCCATTAATTTGCCCACCACTGACGTCAAACTAATAGGTCTATAATTGCTAGGTTTACTCTTAGACCCCTTTTTAAACAATGGAACAACATGCGCAGTACGCCAATCCTCCGGCACTATTCCCGTTTCTAATGACATTTGAAATATTTCTGCCATAGCCCCTGCTATTTCTACACTAACTTCCCTCAATGTCCTAGGGAATATCCTGTCCGGACCTGGAGACTTATCCACTTTTATATTTCTCAAAAGTGTCAGTACTTCCTCTTCATTGACCCTCATAGTTTCCATAGCTACTCTACTTGTTTCCCTTACCTCACACAATTCAATATCCTTCTCCTTGGTGAATACCGAAGAAAAGAAACTGTTCAATATCTCCCCCATCTCTTTTGGCTCTGCAGATAGTTGGCCACTCTGACTCTCTAATGGACCAATTTTATCCCCCGTTATCCTTTTACTATTAATATAGCGGTAGAAACCCTTCGGATTTACTTTTACCTTACTTGCCAAAGCAACCTCATATCTTCTTTTAGCTTTTCTAATTTCTTTCTTAATACCAACGAACCTGCCGCCACCACTTCCACTGGAAGCTCATTCCACACCGCTACCACTCTCTGAGTAAAGAAGTCCCCCCTCATGTTACCCCTAAACTTCTGTCCCTTAATTCTGAAGTCATGTCCTCTTGTTTGAATCTTCCCTATTCTCAAAGGGAAAAGCTTGATCACATCAACTCTGTCTATCCCTCTCATCATTTTAAAGACCTCTATCAAGTCCCCCCTTAACCTTCTGCGCTCCAGAGAATAAAGACCTAACTTATTCAACCTATCTCTGTAACTTAGTTGTTGAAACCCAGGCAACATTCTAGTAAATCTCCTCTGTACTCTCTCTATTTTGTTGACATCCTTCCTATAATTGGGCGACCAAAATTGTACACCATACTCCAGATTTGGTCTCACCAATGCCTTGTACAATTTTAACATTACATCCCAGCTTCTATACTCAATGCTCTGATTTATAAAGGCTAGCATACCAAAAGCTTTCTTTACCACCCTATCTATATGAGATTCCACCTTCAAGGAACTATGCACGGTTATTCCCAGATCCCTCTGTTCAATTGTATTCTTCAATTCCCTACCATTTATCATGTACGTCCTATTTTGATTTGTCCTGCCAAGGTGTAACACCTCACATTTATCAGCATTAAACTCCATCTGCCATCTTTCAGCCCATTTTTCCAAATGGCCTAAATCACTCTGTAGACTTTGGAAATCCTCGTCATTATCCACAACACCCCCTATCTTGGTATCATCTGCATACTTACTAATCCAATTTACCACCCCTTCATCCAGATCATTGATGTACATGACAAACAACAAAGGACCCAACACAGATCCCTGAGGCACCCCACTAGTCACCTGCCTCCAACCCGACAAACAGCCATCCACCATTACCCTCTGGCTTCTCCCATTCAGCCACTGCCGAATCCATCTTGCTATTCCTGCATTTATACCCAACAGTTTAACCTTCTTAACCAACCTTCCATGAGGAACCTTGTCAAAGGCCTTACTAAAGTCCATATAGACAACATCCACTGCTTTACCCTCGTCAATTTCCCTAGTAACCTCTTCAAAAAATTCAAGAAGATTAGTCAAACATGACCTTCCAGGCACAAATCCATGTTGACTGTTCCTAATCAGACCCTGTTTATCCAGATGCTTATATATATTATCTCTAAGTATCTTTTCCATTAATTTGCCCACCACTGAAGTCAAACTAACAGGTCTATAATTGCTAGGTTTACTCTTAGAACCCTTTTTAAACAATGGAACAACATGCGCAGTACGCCAATCCTCGGGGACTATTCCCGTTTCTAATGACATTTGAAATATTTCTGTCATAGCCCCGGCTATTTCTACACTAACTTCCCTCAATGTCCTAGGGAATATCCTTGCAGGACCTGGAGACTTATCCACTTTTATATTTTTTTAAAGTGTCAGTTCTTCTTTTACTTTGAAACTCATAGTATCCATAACTACTCTACTCGTTTCCCTTACCTCACATAATTCAATATCCTTCTCCTTGGTGAATACCGAAGAAAATAAATTGTTCAATATCTCCCCCATCTCTTTTGGCTCTGCAGATAGCTGCCCACTCTGTTTCTCCAATGGACCAATTTTATCCCTCGTTATCCTTTTGCTATTAATATAGCTGTAGAAACCCTTTGGATTGAAAACCAGGGCTCTTTCCAATTTTTACTGTTTCCTTTCAACCGAACAGGAACATAAAGATTCTGTACTCTTAAAATTTCCCCTTTAAATGTCCATCATTTCTCTTCTACATCTTTCCCATAAAACAAAATGTCCCAGTCCACTCCTTTTAAATCATCTCGCATCTCATCAAAGTTAGCCTTTCTCCAATCAAAAATCTCAACCGTAGGTCCAGTTCTGACCTTCTCCATAATTATATTGAAACTAATGGTATTGTGATCACTGGACCCGAAGTGCTCCCCAACGCATACCTCCGCCACCTGTCCCGTCTCATTTCCTAACAGGAGGTCCAGCACTGCCCCTCCTCTAGTAGGTACCTCTATGTATTGCTGCAAAAAACTATCCTGCACACATTTTACAAACTCCAAACCATCCAGCCCATTTACAGAATGTGTTTCCCAGTCTATGTGTGGAAAGTTGAAATCTCCCACAATCACTACCTTGTGCTTACTACTAATATCTGCTATCTCCTTACATATTTGCTCTTCCAATTCTCGTTCCCCATTTGACGGTCTATAATACACCCCTATAAGTGTTGCTACACCTTTCCCACTTCTCAGTTCCACCCAAATAGCCTCCCTAGATGAGCCCTCCAATCTATCCTGCCAAAGCACTGCTGTAATATCTTCCCTGACTAGCAATGCAACACCACCACCTCTTGCCCCTCCAATTCTATCACACCTGAAGCAACGAAATCCTGGAATATTTAGTTTCCAATCACAGCCCTCCTGCAACCATGTTTCACTGATCGCCACAACATCATACTTCCAGGTGTCTATCCAGACTCTAAGCTCATCCACCTTTCTTACAATGCTCCTAGCATTAAAATATGCACATTTAAGAAACGTCTCTTCTTCTCTGTTTATTTCCTTTTTTTTCTTTCTCCTCTTGTGTCCGAGTGCTTCCCTTTTCTGCTTCCTGCCTCCCATTCTGTCTACTAGCTTTTTCTATTTGAGTCCCTCGCCCCAACCATTCTAGTTTAGTCTCCCCAGTGACATTTGCAAATTTCCCCGCCAGGATGTTGGTCCCCCTCGGGTTCAAGTGCAACCCATTCCAACTTTTATACCTCATGCTCTGATTTATAAAGGCCAGCACACCAAAAGCTTTCTTTACCACCCTATCTACATGAGATTCCACCTTCAGTGGATTATGCACAGTTATTCCTAGATCCCTCTGTTCAACTGCATTCCTAAATTCGCTACCATTTACCATGTACGTCCTATTTTGATTTGTTCTGCCATGATGTAGCACCTCACATCTAATGTAACACCTCACATTTAAATCCATCTTTTCTTTTCAGAGACAGTCAATGACATCACTTACACAGACCTCCATCCGGCTGGATCAATGTTATCTTTATTAGCTTCAGATTATGTTGATTACATTCTTCCTCCAAGAGACACACCGGCATCTGCAGCAATAGGGGGTTACAGCATGGGCCTGGGCATGGCCTATTGATGTTCTCTTTGATGTAGATGTCATGTGTATGTTTGTTAAAGTTAATAGTTTGCATTTTGGATTTTGTTTGAAGTTCTCACATTGTTAAGGTTAAATAACATTTATTGTTAAAGTCTTTTTTCAAAATATATTTGCTTATCACAATTCGTTACGTTTAATGCACAATGAAGGACATTCTTTTTTTTCAAACTAGAATTGATGTCTGAAATCCATTATCGAAACATAGAAAAATAGGTGCAGGAGTAGACCATTCAGCCCTTCGATTCATTATGACCATGGCTGATCATCCAACTCAGTATCCTGTACCTGCCTTCTCTCCATACCCCCTGATCCCTTTAGCCACAAGGGCTACATCTAACTCCCTCTTAAATATAGCCAGTGAACTGGCCTCAACTACCTTCTGTGGCAGAGAATTCCAGAGATTCACCACTCTCTGTGTGAAAAATGTTTTTCTCATCTCGGTCCTAAAGGATTTCCACTTTATCCTTAAACTGTGACCCCTAGTCCTGGACTTCTCCAACGTCGGAAACAACCTTCCTGCATCTAGCCTGTCCAACCCCTTAAGACTTTTGTAAGTTTCTATAAGATCATTTTTAATTTTTTTATTATTTACCTTTAGCAATGTTTTTATTTAGCCACAAATCCTCAACAGTTGTGCCAGTTTACAGCAACTTTTTTTTTCCTTTTTAAAAAGAAACCAGGTACAGAGTTTGGAAAAGTTTCACATTAGATTCACTTTGTCACTTCAATCACAAACAAGTTAACACCACGTTTAAAATGTCAGTCCCGAAACAGAGTCACGATCTTTTAAAGGAAAACCCTATCAAGAGAAAGAAAGGCATTGAAGAGCACTAGAGCACTGGAGTTGAAAAGAAAGGTGGGCATTTTTATATTAGTCCAACATGTCATCACTTAAATCTCATATTTAATTTATCATATATTTAGATAATTGAAACACGCACCAAATCAAGGAAGGAACGCAATGTATTCCCATTTTAACTTCTCACAATTATTTTTTATGTGAAAACAGACACAATCTCCGCATTTTAAAGGAATATTTATTGTAACTTCACACATACGGTGAACTTCCTGACTGAGTTGCCCAATGCTGCAACTCAAACCATGGGCATCAAACCCTGTTGAGAACCCTTGTGAGAAGGATAGACAGAGTTGATGTGGATAAGATTGTCCCAGTGAGAGTAGTAAATATTCAAACAAGAGGACATGACTTGAGAATTAAGGGACAGAAGTTTGGGGGTAACATGGGGGGGGGGGGGACCTCTTTACTCAGAGAGTGGTAGCTGTGTGGAATGAGCTTCCTGGGGAAGTGGTGGAGGCAGGTTAGATGTTATCATTTAAAAATAAATTGGATAGGTATATGGATG
Organism: Amblyraja radiata; assembly: GCF_010909765.2. Taxonomy (NCBI): domain Eukaryota; kingdom Metazoa; phylum Chordata; class Chondrichthyes; order Rajiformes; family Rajidae; genus Amblyraja; species Amblyraja radiata. The sequence continues at coordinate 300,271 of NC_045994.1, forward strand.
GGAAAGGAATGGAGGGTTATGGTCTGGGTGCAGGTAGATGGGACACGGCGAGAGTAAGAGATAGGCACGGACTGGAAGGGCCGAGATTGCCTGTTTCCGTGCTGTAATTGTTATATGGGTATATGGTTGTTATATGGTTAATTTCAAGACCTTGTGAAGTTCACTGGCTTGTCAATCTCACTACTGTAACAATTTCAATGGCTTGTCAATGTCAATGCCTTGACAATTGCCGTGGCCACCGCAGTGTAACTAACAGCCTGTGTTCTTATAGAGAGAGATACCATAACTGAAGCCCGGTATACACAGTCTGGTATGGGAACTGTTCTGCCCACAGCCGCAAATTACTGCAGAGAATGCGTATTGTGTGCATTCCGCGCATGGCGTGTATTGCGCGCGCATGGCACGTGGTGAGACGTGGTGGCGTAGGCAGTGACGCGCGGCGCCCCTGGATTCTCAAAATCCTCGCGCGCCATCTGCGTGATGCGCAAATGACGCCCAAGTGGGACAGGTCCTTTACCATTGTAATTTTTATCTTATTTTATCCTTGTAATATCATTGCTGAGGTTGTCAAACCTTTGTCTGGTCAAACACATTTAATTGTACCGTTGACCCAGTGTTAACCTATACATGACAAACACAATTGAATTGAATTGAATTGAATTGAATGATAAAGCGGCCCGTACGGACGGGGGTTTATTCCATATACATGCCGCCGTCAGCCAGCAACGAATGGCAAAACTACACAAACGTAACTTACCACTTCGAACACGACTTCCTCCGGATATCTGTCGATTCCATTTGATAACCCCAGTATATTCCCCTCTTCGATATTCAGAATATACACATGTGATAAACGTGGGCAATCTCATCCCTGGCGGGAAGAGATTTATAGACGAGTGTTGGTGTAGCGGTTATAAAAAACAACAACAAATAATTGGCCATTATGTTTCAAAAATATTTTTATTTCACTAAATAGGACAACACGGTGGCACAGCGGTAAAGTTGCTGCCTCATAGCGCCAGAGACCCGGGTTCGATCCTAACTACTGGTGCTCTCTGTAGGGGGTTTGCATGTTTTTCGAGTGACCACGGGTGCTCTGTTTTCATCTCACACTCCTTGTCAATGCCTTATCAATTTCAACGCCTTCTCCATGTCAATGCCTCATCCATTTCAATGAGTTGTCAATGTCAACGCCTTGTCAATTTCATCGCCTTGTCAATTTTTGTCATGTAAATTTCAACGCCTTGTCAATTGGGTGTCATGGTGGCGCAGCAGTAGAGTTGCTGCCTCAATCACAGCGCCAGAGGCCCGAGTTCGATCCTAACCACGGGTGTTGTCTGCACGGAGTTTGTACGTTCCCCGTGACCGCGCGGGTTTTCTACCGATACACCGGGTTCCCACCATATTCCAAAGAAGTACAGGTATGTAAGTTAATTGGCTTCGATGAATCACTAAATTATCCGGAGTGTGTACAGTTGTGTGGTGTGTGGTGTGATTGTTGTTCGGCACGGATTCGTTGAGCCAAAGTTTCCGTGTTGTGTCTCTAAATTAAACTAGTCTGAACGTGTGTTCGCTTCTCGGCGTGGACTCGGTGGGCAGAAGGGCCTATTCCCGCGCCGTTTCTCTAAACAAAACTAAAAAAATTGATCCCCTTGTCAATTTCTATGTTTTGTCAATTTCAATGCCTTGCCAATTTCACGCCTTGTCAATTTCAATGCCTTGTCAATTTCAATGCCTTGTCAATGTCAATGTATTGTCAATTTCTTGAACTCTGCAGTGTAACTACCAGTATGTGTTTTTAAGGAGACAGAACGCTATAACCGGAGTCCTTTATAAAGAGGTCCGTATAAACGAGGGTTTACTTGCATGTATTTTCGATGATGGCCTTGCAAAGTTTTGCCAAAAGTTGCAAAATGCTGCTTGGACTTCCTGCGAACATCTCTAATTCCCGTCGGGTAGTCACATTGAATTCAGCTCCTTGTCCTTCAGAATGTACACCTGCGGCAAGAGTTTTATAGATAAGTAGACCAAGTGGAACCCATTGGGTTCCTGTCACACGGGAGGCCTGATTCCCCCAACGCAAACCGCTCCCCAACGCAATATTCCACCACTCACCCGTAGCCCCCACGGGAGGCCTGGTCCCCGAACGCAACCCGCTCCTCAAAGCAATATTCCACCACTTACCCATAGCCGACAACTGCGCAGGGGCTGTTCATTTCGCCTCATTCATCCTCCCTCATTTTTAAACTTAAGAAAAAAATGCAATTGCACTTGCTAGCTCGCAGAACTCAGTGTACTGAGACGTAATAAAATGCATTTGCACCTGCTAAGGCTAGCAGGAGTCAGTGTAATGTAACTTTAAAAATTGCATTTGGACTCGCTAGGGCTAGCAGAACTCAGTGTACTGTGACTTTAAAAACATGCATTTGCACTTGCTAGGGCTAACAGGACTCAGTGTATTTGGACAGCAGCAATGCTGCGAGCAGTGCTAGAATCCCATTGTGACGTCACAACTCTAAGCACAGGGAATAAGCAGTTATTTTTTCCCCAATGTTTTTACGTTTTTGAACATTTTGATTAATAACTCGAGGAATAATGCATGGAATTTTGAGAGAAGGCGATTTTGTACTGCACGGGATAAATTGCGATCGGAATATGTTAAAATGTTACCGTTAGCTCGTCTTTTTTTCAAGAAGATGTGATTACAAACACACATACACACACACACATCCAAGATCAGAGTTATATGGATGAGTGTTGATGTGGTGGTATGATGTGCACCAAATATTTGGCCGTTAATTTTTTCTGAATGCCATATTTTTGTGGTTGCACGGTGGCGCAGCGTTAGAGGTGCTACCTTACAGCGCTTGCAGCGCCGGAGACACGGGTTCGACCTTGCCTACGAGTGCTGTTGCTACCGACTTTGTCCGTTCTCCCGTGACCGCGTGGATTTTCTCCGAGATCTTCGGTTTCTCCCACACTTCAAAGAAGGACTCGGTGGGCTTGTTTCTAAACTGCTTGATGAGAATGATGGCGGCAATAGAAGGACGAGAAACTTACAGAAACCCGATTATATGTAGGAGAGAACAGCAGATGCTGGTTGACACAAAATGCAGGAGTAACTCAGCGGGGCAGGCAGTATCTCTGGAGAGAAGGAATGGGTGACGATTCGGGTCGAGACCCTTCTTCAGACTGATGTCAGGGTTGTGGGCGGGACAGAGATAGAATGTAGTTGGAGACAGAAAGACTAGTGGGGGGACTGGCAAGGGATGAAGAAAGAGGTAGAGCAAGGGCTACTTGATGTTAGAGAAGTCAATGTTTATACCGCCGGATTGCAACATTCCGAAGCGAAATATGTGGTGCTGTTCGTCCAAATTGCGCTGGGACTCATCCTGACAATGAACGAGGTCCAGAACAGAAAAGTCAGATTGGGAATGAGAGGGGTAGTTAAAGTGATGAGCAACTGGGAGATCAGGTATGTTGAAGCGGACTGAGCGGATGCGTTCAGCGAAACGATCGCCGGGCCTGCGCTTGGTCTCTCCGATGTACAGAACTTGACAGATGGAACAGCAGGTACAGTAGATGAATTTGCAGGAGATGCAAGTGAACCTCTGCCTCATCTGAAAAAACTGTCGGTGTTCATGGATGGAGTCGAGGGGGGAGGTAAATGGACAGGTGTTGAATCTCCTGTGGTTGCAGGGGAAAGTGCCTGAGGAGGGGGTGATTTGGGTGGGAAGGGACGAGTTGACCAGGGAGTTACGGAGAGAACGGCCTCTGCGGAAAGCAGAAAGGGGTGGAGGTGGGAAGATGTGGCCAGTAGTGAGTTCCCGTTGGAGATGGCGAAAATGTTGGAGGATTATATGCTGTATGCGACGGCTGATGGGGTGGTAGGCGAGGGAAAGGGTGACTTGTTGCGAATGGCGGGAGGGGGAGCCAGAGCGGAGCTGCGTGATATCGAGGAGGCCCTAGAGCGTCACCTATAATGGAAGAGAGGAATCCCCGTTTCCTAAAGAATGAGAATGTCTCCAGTGATTTAATATAAACAATTTCATCCTGGGCGCATATGTGACGTAGGCGGAGGAATTACATAGAAACATAGAAAATAGATGCAGGTGGAGGCCATTCGGCCCTTCGAGCCAGCACCGCCATTCGTTGTGATCATGGCTGATCGTCCCCAATCAATAACCCGTGCCTGCTTCTCCCCACATGCCTTGACTTCACTTGCCGCTAGAGCTCTATCTAACTCTTTCTTTATTCCATCCAGTGATTTGGCCTCCACTGCCCTCTGTGGCAGGAAATTCCACAAATTCACAACTCTCTGGGTGAAAAAGTGTTTTCCCACCTCAGTCTTAAATGGCCTCCCCTTTATTCTAAGACTGTGGCCCGTTCTGGACTCGCCCAACATTGGGAACATGTTTCCTGCATCTAGCTTGGCCAGTCCTTTTATGATTTAATATGTTTCTATAAGATCCACGCTCATCCTTCAAAACTCCAGTGAATACAAGCCTAGACTTTTCAATCATTCCTCACATGGCAGTTCCGCCATTGGGTATATTTAGGAGTAGGGGATAGAGTCTTCATAGGAAGCAGGGAGGGAAGGAGTGTTGTCTAGTTAGTAGATGACGGTCAATAATCCGTCTCCTGTGATGAAGACGGTGAGATCCAGAAACGGTCGGGAGATCTTGAAGATGGTCCTAGTGAATTTGAGTGCGGAATGGAAATTAGTCGTGAGGTTGATGAAGTCGGTGAGTTCTGCATGGGTGCAGGAAACAGCACTGATACAGTCGTCAATGTAGCGGAGGTAGAGTTCGGGCATAGGGCCAGTGTACTCATGGGACAGTGATATTTCGACGTACCCTACAAAGAGGCGGCCATAGCTGGGGCTCATGCGGGTGTTCATAGCTAAGCCTTGGATTTGGAGGAGGTGGGAATAGACGAAGGAGAAGTTGTTGAGGGTAAGGACCAGCTCTGCAAGGCGTGGGAGAGTATTAGAAGATTTAAATTGGCTTTTCTGCTGCCCGTGAATGGCCTGGATAGAGCGGATGTGGAGAGGATGTTACCACGAATGTGAGAGTCTAGAACCAGAAGCCGCAAACTCAGGTTAAAATAACGTACCTTTAGAAAGGAGATGAGGAGGAATTTATTTAGCCAGAGGGTGGTGAATCTGTACGATGAATTTTGAAGCGGAGCTTGACAGGTTAATGACTGGGTGGACAAAAATGCTGGACAAACTTAGCGGATGAGGCAGCATCTATGGAGCGAAGGAAATATGCAACGTTTCGGGTCGAACCCCTTCTTCAGACAACGTTTCGACCCGAAAAGTTGCCTATTTCCTTCGCTCCGTAGACGCTGCCTCACCTGCTAAGATTCTCCAGCATTTTTGTCTACCTTCGATTTTCCAGCATCTGCAGTTCCTTCTTAAACAAGGTAATGACTAGTATGGATGTCAGGGATGATTGGGAGAAGGCGAAAGGGGTTGAGGTGGAAAGATACAACAGCCATGATTGAATGGCGGGGTATACTCGATGGCCGAATGGTCTAATTCGTCTCCTACAACATCTCTTTGCGTTCTCAGCTGAACTTACCCGTTTCCTTTAGAGCCTGCGGCGATTTCTGGGCTGTTGATTCCTTGTGGTTCCTGTCGTATCTTGATAGGACGCGTTGTCAGGCCCCACGACTTTCATAAAAGGTTACCATCAGTAGCACAGACATTACAGATATCAGGGGGACACATTTTCCCATCTTTGTGGTATCTGTGAAAAGTTCTAAACACACAAAAAAACACGGTCAGAACAAAATATAGGAATTCTAAATATCACCGCGAATCTAAATCAACAGCAACTTGTCCTGGACGTGACACAGCGAACCAATGGCCAAGAAAGCACATTAACGCTTTAGAAGGCTTACGAACATCGGGAAATCCCCACAAAACTCACACCATCTTCTGCAGCTGCGCTGTAGGAAGCGTGTCATCATCAGTTACATCATAGATTGGTTTTGAAACATTGAACATTTTCAGGCGAAGCGGAAAAGATTTAATAGGAATCTGAGGGGTAAATTTTTCACATAGAAAGGGTGGTGGGTGTATGGAACGAGCTGCCGGGGGAGGTAGTTGAGGCAGGGACTATCCGAAATTTTATGAACCAGTTATACGGGTACGTGGATAGGGGAGGTTTGGAGGGATATTGACCAAACGCGGACTTGTGTAGCAGGGATATATGGGCTGGTGTGGGCAAGTTGGGCTGAATGGCCTGTTTCCACACTGAATCACTCTATGACCGCAGCAGGAAATTGGCGGTGAGGTGTGGACGCAGCACAGACCATCAAACCAACCTCCCTTCCATCAACTCCATCTACACTTCAGGCTGCCTCGGCAAGACCACCAGCATAATCAAGGAGCAGCCTCACCCCACGGTCACTCCCTCTTTTCCCCTCTCCCATCGGGCAAGAGGTACAGAAGTATAAAAACGCACACCTCCAGATTCAGGGACAGTTTCTTCCCAGATGTCTGAAGAAGGGTTTCAGCCCGAAACGTTGCCTATTTCCTTCGCTCCGTAGATGCTGCTGCACCCGCTGAGTTTCTCCAGCATTTTTGTGTACCTTCGATTTTCCAGCATCTGCAGTTCCTTCTTAAACTCTTCCCAGATGTTATCAGGAATCATCCACTCACCATCTAGAGGGCGGTTCTGTACACCCATCTACTTGATGGGAGACCCACGGACTATTTTTAATCTGACTTTATTGGACTTCATCTTGCACTAAAACGTTATTCGCTTTATCCTGTATCTGTATACTGTGGACGGCACGATTGTAATCATGTATTGCCTTTCCAGTGACGGGATAGCACGCGATAAAAGAGATTTTCACTGTCCCACGGTACACGTGACACTAAACTAAACTAAACTAGGCTAATATAAGCGAACTAAACTAAACTAAACAAAACTAAACTAAACTAAACTAAACTAAACTAAACTAAACCAAACTAAACCAAACTAAACTAAATTAAAGGGCACATTGATGTAATACCGTTTTTATCTCTTGTTCAAAACATCCTTTGCAGTCACAGTTTATTCAATTGAGAGTTTAGTGTCAAATCATGGCGCAGCGCAATGAGAGCCGCTGCCTCACGGCGCCAGAGACCCGCGTTCGATCCCGACCTCGAGTGCTGTCTGTACGGACTCTGTACGTTCCCCCCTGTGACCGCGTGGGGATTCTCTGCGTGCTCTGGTCTCCTTCCACACTCCAAAGACGTGTAGTTTTGTATTTTAATTGTGTTCTGTACATTGCCCCAACATGTAGCGATTAGATGAGAAAGTGGGATACCACAGAAATGCTTTGAGCGGGTGATCGATGGTCGGCGTTTTTCCGCGCTGTATCTCTAAACTAAACTTAGTTTAAACTAGTGTGTGAGCGGGTGATCGCTGGCCGCCGCAGACTCGATGGACCGAAGGGCCTGTTTCTGCGCTGTATCTCTAAGCTAAACTTGTGTGAACGGGTCGTTACGGATTCGGTGGGCTGAAGGCCTCTTTCTATGTTGTATCTTTAAAATCTAAAATCTAAAAACTCCTAAACATTGTGGGCTGAAGAGCCCGTTTCTGTATACTGCCATTCTATATTTAATGCTCTGTGAAATGAAAACGTCCTGAGGTAATAATTTCAGTAATAGAGTCATAGAGTTATGCAGTATGAAAACATGTTCCTTCGGCCCAACTTGTCCACACCACCCAACATGCCGCATCTACAATAATCTCACCTGCCTGCGTTTGGCCCATATCAATCCAAACCTGCCGTATCCATGTACATGGCTAAATGTGTCTTACACGTTATGATAGTACCTTCCTCAGCTACCTCCGCTGGCAGCTCGTTCCATACACCCGCCACCCTTTGTGTGGAAAAATTACCGCTCAGATTGCCATTACATATGCTGAAGAGAAAACTGAAGGGCTGAACCTCAACGTGAAACATCACCCGTTTTACTTCGGAGTCACGTGAGTGACTACGTGAAGAACCCCGCCAGGACGCAAGCGTGCCTTATCGCTACACGCATTGCAACGAGTCACAGCAGGGGGAACGACGTTCCCTTAGCGGCAAAATTTGAAAGCCGGGAACAGCAGGTAAGGAGACTCTGCGTTCCAGAATTTGAAAGTCGGGAACAACAGGTAAGAAGACTCTGCGTTCCTTCTACTTACCGTTCAGGTGGAGACATGGACCAGATCCACGAAGGCTGCGGGAAAGCTGGCGGGGGAGAACCGCGGAGTAGCGGGCAGCCGACAGCAGCAGCCAAATGCACGCTAATCTCCCGTAATCTTCGCTGCCGACTTCGCTCCCGCACCGGCCCCGGCCGGCGGGATAGGGAAGCAAAAACAAACAGGGTCGTTGACTCCGAGGAGTCCGACTCTGAATAGCCGCGAGCGGCCAGTGCCCGTGCGCATTGGGGCCGGTTGGAGCGGCTTTAGGAGCAGCCGCGAGCGGCCAGTGCCCGTGCGCATTGGACCCGGTTTGAGCGGCTGCAGCAGCCGGGAGTGGCCTATGCCCGAGAGCATGAGAACCAGTTGGAACGGCTGCTGGAGGAAATACCCCAAAGTGGCAGGCAGCGGGAGATGGAGTCTAGCCACAGTGGGCAGTTAGTAAGCCCCACAGCAGTACCTCGTGTAGGGCTGCACAGTGTTTCTCCCTCATCAGAAAGGAACACCGAGGGTCAATCCTGGGCTGGCTGCAGGCGCTGGAGCAGGAGCGGCTTCAGGAGCAGCCGCGACGGCCAGTGCCCGTGAGCATTGGAGCCGGGTGGAGTGGCTGCAGGAACTGGAGCAGGAGCGGCCTCAGGTGTAGCGGCTTCAGGAGCAGCCGCGATGGCCAGTGACCATGTGCATTGGAGCCGGTTGGGTGCCCGAGAGCATCGGAGCCAGCTGGAGCGGCTGTAGGAGCAGGTAAGTGGCAGGCTCCGGGAGATGGAGACTAGTCACAGGGGGCAGGTAGTAAGTCCTACAGCAGTACCTCTTGTAGGGCTGCACAGTGTTCTCCCTCATCAGAGGGGAGTATAGGGGGTCAATTCTGGGCTGCACCTGAACAGGGGTGCAGAACATACCCCTAGTGCACATGGGGTGCAGAAACCCTATTGGAAGACACTTACCATCAGGGAACTGCAAAACACTGAATGTTCCCAGTATCAACCAGTGTATTTGAAAACATGGCAGGGCAGGGAATTGAAACGAAAGAAAGTTCTAAAAGTCCTAACAGCGGGACGGGTTCGCCCGCACAATAAACAAAAAGACATGACACTAGATCACCAGGATGCACTGGCCTTAATTTGCAAACTACCAATACGAGTAAACAGCATTAGGAAGAAGTCCATCCAACCGGCTTTAGACCCTAATTTGCAGGCCTATGCTAACCTGGAACCTCCATACCACCAATATTAAAATTTGGAGGCATCTTATATTAACAGGTAAAGAACTTGACATAGAGGGAACCCTGGGGCACATTAAAGCAACATCTAAAAACTACTTCCTGGGGAATGCGCTAACCCTCAACACAGACCCAACTACAGATCCAGACACCGGCACCTCAACGATCACGGAGGATGCCGAAATAGAAACAAACCTACTAATAGTAACTATGGAGGAAGGTGGGTCTGGCTTCTTACGAGGTTGGTGGGAGATTACAGTTCTATCTGGATGCATAGAATAAATTACTACCGACACTTATATTTCAGAAGTATAGGGTTATACCATAGAATTATTCAAAACATAATCCTCCAGTTCAGCATGTACCGAACTGAATGTTCATGCTTACAGGCAAAGAAATAATCAAAAGCACTTGCTGAACTTCAGTGCCCAAATAAAATAGTAATGGAGGACATCCAACACGAACCACAGGAATTCGTGTCAAAAATCTTTATCATAATATAGATGGTGGTTGCCACATCATCATAGATTTGACTAATTTGAATACTTTCGTACTTTATATTCATTACTAGATGGGAACCTTTGTTACTGCAAAGGTATTGATCCTAGGGTACTACATGGCAAGCATCGTATTAAAATATGCTTGCTATACAGTATTTATTGGAGGTGACCACAGATGTATTTAACACAATGGATCATCTGCGGTTCACTCTTAACACAGTTCACATGGCAGTGACTTTGCCGTAAGAAATGGTACAGCCTTAATGGAGGCTTGCAGTAAACTAAACCATCCATCAGACTGGTAGTAGAATAATTGGCATTTTAGTGGCTGTGTTCCAGCCACATAAATCGGACATTTACATTATCAAATTACTGAGCGCGATCATGCGTGCACTCAATAATTATGGGGGTCATCCTGACAGACCAATGAAGCTACCATCAGAGGCCACCATGGTACTAAAATGGTGGAAACATAACATTAGGCATTGTTCCAATCCAAACATTAACAGCTACCCGTCTATGGAACTACATACTGATGGGCACTTGGATTGGGATGCTACCAATTCCATCTCCAGCTGTGGGGAAGTGGGAATGCACAGGAGGCATCAATACAAACGCTGGGCATAAATATCTGGGGAGGTTGAGTGCATGCCATGGCTTTAAGTCATATTGTTCTGGGTTATCACCAGTATGTTAGACTACAAATTGAGAACACCACCGTGGTAGAATATGTCAACCATATGGGTGGACACATATCGACATCAAGTGACTATCTGGCCAACACAATTTGGCAATAGTGTATCCAGAAAGATATTTGGATATCAGCTAACAACTTACCAGGTAAACTGAATTTAGTGGCAGACAACAGGTCACGCTAAGTCTAGGAAAACACTGTATGGATGTTGGATAAAAAATGTATTGCTGGAATTACAGCACGGTATGGAACAGCTACTTTGGTTCCGTCTTCACTAAGGAAGACATAAATAATCTGCCGGAAATAGCAGGGGACCGCGAGTCAAAGGAGTTGGAGGAATTGAGTGAAATCCAGGTTAGCCGGGCAGTGGTGTTGGGTAAATTGAATGGATTAAAGCATGATAAATCCCCAGGGCCAGATAGGCTGCATCCCAGAGTACTCAAGGAAGTAGCTCCAGAAATAGTGGATGCATTAGTAATAATCTTTCAAAACTCTTTAGATTCTGGAGTAGTTCCTGAGGATTGGCGGGTAGCAAACGTAACCCCACTTTTTAAGAAGGGAGGGAGAGAAAACGGGGAAATACAGACCAGTAACATCGGTAGAGAGGAAACTACTAGAGTCAGTTATTAAAGATGGGATATCAGCACATTTGGAAAGTGGTGAAATCATTGGACAAAGTCAGCATGGATTTACAAAAGGTAAATCATGTCTGACGAATCTTATAAAAATTTTCGAGGATGTAACTAGTAGCGTGGATAGAGGATAAGCAGTGGATGTGGTGTATCTGGACTTCCAGAAGGCTTTCTACAAGGTCCCACATAAGAGATTATTATACAAACTTAAAGCACACGGCATTGGGGGTTCAGTATTGACGTGGATAGAGAACTGGCTGGCAAACAGGAAGCAAAGAGTAGGAGTAAACGGGTCCTTTTCACAATGGCAGGCAGTGACTAGTGGGGTACCGCAAGGCTCAGTGCTGGGACCCCAGCTATTTACAATATATATATTAATGATCTGGATGAGGGAATTGAAGGCAATATCTCCAAGTTTGCGGACGACACTAAGCTAGGGGGCAGTGTTAGCTGTGAGGAGGATGCTAGGAGACTGCAAGGTGACTTGGATAGGCTGCGTGAGTGGGCAAATGTTTGGTAGATGCAGTATAATGTGGATAAATGTGAGGTTATCCATTTTTGTGGCAAAAACAGGAAAGCAGACTATTATCTAAATGGTGGCCGACTAGGAAAAGGGGAGATGCAGCGAGTCCTGGGTGTCATGGCACACCAGTCATTGAAAGTAGGCATGCAGGTGCAGCAGGCAGTGAAGAAAGCGAATGGTATGTTAGCTTTCATAGCAAAAGGATTTGAGTATAGGAGCAGGGAGGTTCTACTGCAGTTGTACACGGTCTTGGTGAGACCACACCTGGAGTATTGCGTACAGTTTTGGTCTCCAAATCTGAGGAAGGACATTATTGCCCTAGAGGGAGTGCAGAGAAGGTTCACCAGACTGATTCCTGGGATGTCAGGACTGTCTTATGAAGAAAGACTGGATACACTTGGTTTATACTCTCTAGAATTTAGGAGATTGAGAGGGGAACTTATAGAAACTTATAAAATTCTTAAGGGGTTGGACAGGCTAGATGCAGGAAGATTGCTCCCGATGTTGGGGACGTCCAGGACAAGGGGTCACAGCTTAAGGATCAGGGGGAAATCCTTTAAAACCGAGATGAGAAGAACTTTTTTCACACAGGGAGTGGTGAATCTCTGGAACTCTCTGCCACAGAGGGTAGTCGAGGTTCATTGGCTATATTTAAGAGGGAGTTAGATGTGGCCCTTGTGCCTAAGGGGATCAGAGGGTATGGAGAGAAGGCAGGTACGTGATACTGAGTTGGATGATCAGCCATGATCATATTGAATGGCGGTGCAGGCTCGAAGAGCAGAATGGCCTACTCCTGCACCTAATTTCTATGTTTCTATGTTTCTATTCACATCCATGCTCGCACCAGTTATCGAATTATGTTCTTGGCAACCAGAACATGGGGCAGTGGTACAGATGCATCTTCGCTGCATTGGAAGATTATTTATGCATTCCCTCCTTCTGCCTCATCAGTCGGGTATTTAGGAATAAACAGTAGACTCCGCGTCTGGTATTTTGATAGTACCTGATTGGCCAACTCAACCATGGGTCCCGGTGATATCGACATGGTTTTAGAACCATGCATCACCATCCATCATAGACCTAATTTACTGGTTCTTCCCGCAACAAGGGGAGTTACCCATGTCATAATTATATAAACCTATTAATTTATAGAGTTGAAAGCACCTCTACTACACCTGGGGCTGACGGACCGAATGTGGAATTATTTCAGCGGGCCACAGACAGTCCACCAAAAAATCAGTGCTTGGTGTCATCAAGAAATGGGAAGTACTGTCACAACAATAAACATCACCCACAGAACATCCCGTCTGTTCTGAAATTCCTGGCAAGCCTCCATTACGATGAGAGGCTCAGTCATAGTGCCATCAACTGCGCCAGAAGTGCTCTGTCAACATACCTGTCGCAAGGAACAGAGCGGCATTCTGTTGGGACACACCCTGGTAACCAAATTCATGAGGGGCATTTTAATATTTTATCCCCCAAGAACCAGGTACTCCCATATATGGGATGTGAGCATTGGACTGACCATGTTAAGAAACTGGTCTTCAGCTACAGCTCTGTCCCTCCAGAAACTGACTATGAAAACAGTCATGCCGATGGCCTTGGTCACGGCACTAAGGGTCCAGTCACAACTTAAACAAAGGTTGGACAACATGATTATTCATCTGGAAATTTAACTTTTCACATCAATGAAATAGTCAAACAGAACAGACAGGGGTCAGCAGGCCTAAAAACAGAATTCCAGGCCTACCCGACAGATGGTCGTCTCTGTATTGTAACACACTTACTATTAAATATGGAGTATACTAAGATCATCAGAGGGAAGATATGTCACTTAATCAGCTACACACAGCCACTCAAAACAGTGCCAGTCCAGACCATCTCTAGATGGCTAAAACAAGTCCTAATAAAGGCTGGAGTAGACACTAGCATTTTTAACTCTCACTCCACCAGGGCTGCAGCTACATCGGCAGCTATGAAGTTGGACTTTCCTATGGACCAAATCCTCAAGACAGCAGGATGGTCAACGGAGGAATTTTTCCAACGACTTTATAACGCACCAGTCATTGAACCTGGAACATTTGCAGAAACAAATTTAAGTTCTGTAATATCATTTACCCCATAAATAGGGGCAATAATTGGTTAATATTTTTATCGTTGGGTTTCAATATCGTATTGATGTCTAATGATGTTAACTCTATTCTCCCCATAATCAAGGCAGATGAGATGCATGGACTCGTTTCCACGGCATGAAATCACAGAGCTTTAAAATCTTCACGTAGTCACTCACGTTACTCCGAAGTAAAATAGTAAGATTAAACGAGAACTTACCAGTTTGAAGTTTGATCGTTATTTTATGAGGAGGAACGTTGAGGGAATACGTACCCTCCGCTCCCACCCTTGATCATATACTCAACTGGTATCTCTTCTCTAATCTTACTATGGTTAGTCATTACAGTTATCTGTGATTTCACACCGCTGCTTCGAAGAATGACACGCATGCGTCCTGGCGGGGATCTTCACGTATTCCCTCAACGTTACTCCTCATAAAATAACGATCAAACTTCAAACTGGTAAGTGCTCGTTTAATCTTACTATTCTTTTTCTCCAGAATTGCAGCCCGACCCACTGAGTTACTCCAACTTTCTGGACATTTCTTCGGTTTAAACCAACATCTGTAGATCTTCCCGACAGAAAATATTCCATGCGTTTACCCTATATATTCCTCTCATCTTTGATTGTGTACACCTCCTCTATAATTCCACTTACTCTACTCGAAACATACACCATCTTATGTTTGGTAGACAAAAATGCTGGAGAAACTCAGCGGGTGCAGCAGCATCTATGGAGCGAAGGACATAGGCAACGTTACGGGCCGAAACCCTTATTCAGACCCGAAACGCTGCCTATTTCCTTCGCTCCATAGGTGCTGCTGCACCCGCTGAGTTTCTCCAGCATTTTTGTCTACCTTCGATTTTCCAGCATCTGCAGTTCCTTCTTAAACACGATCTTATGTTTACTAGTTGTGCACTAAACGTCAGTTAATAAATATCGGCTTACCTCCTCTACACTTGTCGGACCGCAATAAAAGTTTCCTTGAAAATCTGCTTCATAGAAAATGTGATGTCCATTTCAATAGAGCGGAGTTTAATTCGGAATATAGCGACAATCAAACATCAATGGACGATTCACGGCAAAGAGTTAACTTTGCACACAGAGACTTGACAATTCAACATGGTTCCCTCCGGCCCTTCTGCCCAGTAAATAATTCTTCCTCGCCCTCTCTGGGTTAAGTAACTTTAAATAACTAGTCACACTTCGGAATGGAAACAGACCGAAGATTTTAAAAGCATTTCTGAAGCTGGTTGGTAAGCCATGAGGGAGATGTAGCCATTGCAGGAAGACAGTCACGTGGAAAAAAATTGTGGCCAAAGTTCGAAACTAATTGCTGATAAGGTTAACATCTAAATTTGAATGTTATCTTTACACTCGGTATTCTCAATATATAACTGGCGCGGAATGAACATTTGCTCATTCGTCTGAAACGAGATTTGCAAGCAGTATTTCCACAAAAATATAAGACAATTATTTAATGATGTAATGATGAGATCATATTCAAAGTTTCTTGGAGGATAACAAGAGGATTTCAGTATAGAGTAAAGAGGTTCTTCTACAGTTGTATAGGGCTCTGGTAAGAACACATCTGGAGTATTGTGTACAGTTTTAGTCTCCTAATTTGAGGAAGGACATCCTTGTGATTGAGGCAGCGCAGCGTAGGTTCACGAGATTGATCCCTGGGATGGCGGGACTGTCATATGAGGAAAGATTGAAAAGACTAGACTTGTATTCATTGGTGCTTAGAAGGGTGCGGAAGGCACACGGCATCATCGAGGACCACAGCCACCCAGCGCGCAGACTGTTCTTCAAGTTGCCGTGGGCAGACGATACATGAGCATGGCTGCACGTACCACCAGACTTAAGAACAGTTTTTACAATCAGGCCATCATAAACAGATTTCACATCATATTTGTTGATTATTTTATTATAACCATATAACATATAACCATATAACAATTACAGCACGGAAACAGGCCATCTCGGCCCTACAAGTCCATGCCGAACAACTTTTTTCCCCTTAGTCCCACCTGCCTGCACTCATACCATAACCCTCCATTCCCTTCTCATCCATATGCCTATCCAATTTATTTTTAAATGATACCAACGAACCTGCCGCCACCACTTCCACTGGAAGCTCATTCCACACCGCTACCTCTCTCTGAGTAAAGAAGTTCCCCCTCATGTTACCCCTAAACTTAAGTCCCTTAATTCTAAAGTCATGTCCTCTTGTTTAAATCTTCCCTATTCTCAAAGGGAAAAGCTTATCCACATCAACTCTGTCTATCCCTCTCATCATTTTAAAGACCTCTATCACGTCCCCCCTTAACCTTCTGCGCTCCAGAGAATATAGACCTAACTTATTCAACCTATCTCTGTAACTTAGCTGTTGAAACCCAGGCAACATTCTAGTAAATCTCCTCTGTACTCTCTCTATTTTGTTGACATCCTTCCTATAATTGGGCGACCAAAATTGTACACCATACTCCAGATTCGGTCTCACCAATGCCTTGTACAATTTTAACATTACATCCCAGCTTCTATACTCAATGCTCTGATTTATAAAGGCTAGCATACCAAAAGCGTTCTTTACCACCCTATCTATATGGGCTCTGCAACTACATCAACAATGACTGGTGCACCAACCACACTGCAATAGAGAGCTACTGTTCCCCAGACCTGGAATACCTACTGCTTAAATGTAGGCCGTTTTACCTGCCTCGGGAGTTTATTGTGGTTATCATCATGGCCATATACATCCCACCACAGGCTAATGCTAACCTAGCACTAGCAGAGCTGCACTCGGCCATCAGTAAGCAGCAGGATTCTCACCCCGACGGTGCCTTCATTGTTGCAGGGGACTTTAACCAGGTCGACCTACGTGCCACACTCCGCAAATTCCACCAGCATGTGCAGTGCCCTACCAGGGGCTCAAACACGTTGGATAAAGTGTACACCAACATCAAGGACGTATACAGAGCTCTCCCCGCCCACCCCTGGGACAATCCGGTCACCTCTCACTGTTTCTACTGCCTGCATACAGACCCCTCATCCGCAAGACCAAACCTGCAATAAGGACGGTCAAAATATGGCCCGAGGACGCCACCCTACAACTCCAGGACTGCTTTGATCGCACCGACTGGTTTGTTGCACAACCTGTGGTACAGAGATAGACTTGGAGGAGTACAAATCCACTGTGCTCTCCTACATCAACTGCTGTGTGGAGACTGTCACAGTGGACAAGCAAATAAAGATGTTCCCAAACCGGAAACCCTGGATGAACAAGGAGGTTCAGGACCTGCTAAGGGCAGGCAACAACGCCTTTAAATCCAGGGACACTTCTGCTTACAGTGCGGCCAGGTCGAACCTGAAGAGAGGCATAAAAAAGGCCAAAGTCATCCACAGTCAAAGGGTAGAAGACCACTTCAATACCGCGGACACCAGAAGCATGTGGCAGGGTGACAGGAACATGACTGACTACAAGAGCAGCCCCGCCTGCCCCCACGGTGATATCACACTGGCCAACGAACTAAACACCTTCTTTGCCCGGTTCGAAACTGGCAACACCACCAGGTGTGGAATAACCCCGGCCATAGCGGAGGGACAGGCCTTAACACTGAGCACTCAGGAGGTACAGTGCGCTCTGCGTAGGATCAATCCATGCAAGGCTGCAGGCCCGGATGGAGGCCAGGGAAGAGTATTAAAGGACTGTGCTGGACAGCTGGCGGAGGTATTCACGAGAATCTTCAATCTATCTCTATCTCTGGCAACGGTCCCCAAGTGCCTGAAAACAGCCACCATAGTGCCGGTGCCGAAAAAGTCCAAAATCACCAACCTCAACGACTACCGGCCGGTTGCCCTGACTCCAATCCCTATGAAGTGCTTCGAAAGGCTGGTCCTCTCCCATATTAAATCCAGCATCCCTGCCTCACTGGACTCCCATCAATTTGCATACAGGGCAAATAGATCGACAGAGGATGCCATCTCTCTGGCCCTTCACACTGACCTGACTCACCTGGACAGACAGGGCACGTATGTGAGGATGCTCTTCATTGCCTATAGCTCTGCATTCAATACGGTCATCCCCACCAAGCTCACCACCAAACTCCACCAGCTAGGCCTCAGCTCACCGATATGCGCTTGGATCCTGAACTTTCTCACGGAGCGACCGCAGGCAGTGAGACTGAGCGCGCACCTGTCCTCCACCATCACCCTGGGCACCGGCACACCACGAGGATGTGTACTAAGCCCCATGCTCTACTCCCTCTTCACTCACTACTGTGTCCCTGCATTCGACACCAACACCATCGTGAAGTTTGCAGACGACACAACAGTGATTGGGCTGATCACCAACGGTGATGAAACAAACTACAGAGCGGAGGTGCAGAACATGGCGGACTGGTGCGCCAATAACACTTGGCACTAAACACCTCCAAGACCAAGGAGCTGATCATTGACTTCAGGAGGTCCCATTCTGTAGAATACGCCCCAATCTCCATTTACGGGGAAAGTGTGGAGAGAGTGTCCAGCTTTAAGTTTCTGGGCACTCACATTTCAGAAGACCTCACATGGTCCACAAACACCGCTGCGCTGGTCAAGAAGGCACAGCAACGACTGTTCTTCCTGAGGACATTAAAAAAGACTGGTCTGCCCCAACAGCTGCTGACAAAGTTCTACCGCTGCACCACAGAGAGCACACCAACGTATGGCATCTCTGTGTGGTATCTCAGCTGCACGGAGGCGGAGAGGAGAGCTCTTCAGCACGTCGTCAACAGAGCGCAGCGGATCATCGGGACAGAGCTACCAGCTTTGGAGGGCATCTACCACACGCGGTGCCTCAGGAAGGCCCTCAGCATCCATAAGGACTCATCACACCCCTGCCACGGTCTGTTTCAACTACTTCCCTCCGGCAGACGTTACAAGGCCTTCTACGTCCGAACCTTCAGACTCAGGAACAGTTTTATCCCAAGAGCTATAGCGGCTCTGAACCGGCCCTAATGAGTGCCCCCCACCCACCCCCTTTGGACAGTCTCCGTCAGATGGTCACGTCAATCAATTCAGCTTGCTTATTTATGTATTGTATTTATTTACCTTTCTTGTACATCAGTGGAGCTGCACACTAAATCTCGTTGCACTGACGTGCAATGACAATAAAATATATTATTATTATTATTATTATTATTATTATTATTATTATTATT
This sequence comes from Amblyraja radiata, assembly GCF_010909765.2. NCBI lineage: Eukaryota > Metazoa > Chordata > Chondrichthyes > Rajiformes > Rajidae > Amblyraja > Amblyraja radiata. Next base: position 319,341 of record NC_045994.1, read on the forward strand.
ATTATTATTATTATTATTATTATTATTATTATTATTATTATTATTATTATTATTATTATTATTATTATTATTATTATTATTATTATTCCACCTTCAAGGAACTATGCACGGTTATTCCCAGATACCTCTGTTCAACTGTATTCTTCAATTCCCTACCATTTAACATGTACTTCCTATTTTGATTTGTCCTGCCAAGGTGTAGCACCTCACATTTATCAGCATTAAACTCCATCTGCCATCTTTCAGCCCATTTTTCCAAATAGCCTAAATCACTCTGTAGACTTTGGAACTTTGTCATAAGACTTTGTCTTATTACCTTCCTAATGTCACTTTTATCTTATTGTATCCATGTTATATTATTCCTGAGCTGACTCGTTGTCTTGTCAAACACATTTAATTGTATCGCCGACCCTGTGTTAACCTAAATATGACAAATAAAAATGAATTGAATTGAATTGAATGGAACCGGAGCCCCATGGTAAAACATGCGGTCACAGAAAGAACGTACAAATTCCGTACAGGCAGCACCCGTTGTCATTATTGAACCCTAGCCTCTGGCACTGTGAGGCAACCACTCTACCGCCACGCTGCACTGTCATCCTATTTAGTGATTGTAAAATGTTTCGTGAAAGGCGATGAAATGGACAAGAATTGGAATTTGAAAAGGCATTGAGATTGAAAAGGCATTAGAATTGACCAGGCATTGAAATTGTCAAGGCATTGAAATTGGCAAGGCAGTTAACTTGACAAGACAATGAAATTGACACATCCGAGAAATTGACAAGCTACGAAAATTGACAAGACATATAAATTGACAAGGCATATAAATTGACGAGGCATTGAAATTGTCACGGCTTGAAAATTATCAAGGCATTGAAATTGTCAAGGCATTGAAATTGACAAGCCATCGAACATGATAGGGCACAGAAATGTCCAAGGGGTTGAAAACGAATATGTTATAAAAGCATAGACATTACCAAGACATTGAAATTGACACGGCATTGAAGTTTGACAAGGCATGGAAATCGACAAGGATTTGAGCTTGACAAGGCATAGAAATTGTCAAGCAATCGATATTGACAGGGCTATCGAAATTGACAAGGCTATTGCATTTGACAAGCCATCGAAATTGCTTAGTCATTGAAATAGGCATTGACATTCAAAATGCATCGAAGCCGACAAGGCCATTGCAACTGGCCAATTGACAAGGCATTGTTTGAGAAGGAACTGCAGATGCTGGAAAATAAAGGTAGACAAAAATACTGAAGAAACTCAGGGGGTGAGGCAGCATCTATGGCGCGAAGGAAATATGTGATTTTCGGGTCGACACCCTTCTTCACACTTATCGTCATTGATGATACCTCAGCAGTTGTATCGCCAATGACGATAAGTGAGCCAGTACCTTCAGCAGCAAAAGTTGCCCAGGCCATTACACCCACATCACCTTGTTCCGCAGATGAGGTGGTATGCTTTGGGTCTTGGGCAGTTACATCGCTCCACCATACTTTTTTCTTGCCTTCACGCAATATAACTTAATCTTCGTCTTATCTGTGCACAAGACCTTTTTGCCAGAACTGTGGTTGCTCTTTTAAGTACTTGGCAAATTGTAACCTGGCCATTCTATTTTTGCGGCTAGCAGGTGGTTTGCCTCTTGCAGTGTTGCCTCTGTGTTTCTGTCATGAAGTCTACTGTGGACAGTGGTCATTGACAAATCCACAACTGACTCCTGAAGTTTGTTGGTACACAAAAATGCTGGAGAAACTCAGCGGGTGCATCAGCATCTATGGAGCGAAGGAAACCCTTCTTCAGTTTATTTCTGATCTGTCGGACAGGTGTTTGGGGATTTTTCTTTATTATAGAGATAATTCATCTGTCATCGGCTGTCGGGGTATTCCCTGGCCTACCAGTCCCTTTGCGATTAGTAAGCTCACCAGTGCTCTCTTTCATATTAATGATGTTCCAAACAGTTCATTTTGGCAAGCCTCGGGTTTGGCTGATGTCTCTACCAGTTTTATTCGTGTTTCTCAGTCTCACAATGGGTTCTTCGACTTTCATTGGCACAAGGGGGGATCTTATAGAAATACATAAATAATAAAAGGACTGGAGAAGCTAGATGCATGAAAAATGTTCCCAATGTTGGGTGAGTCCTGAACCAGGGGCCACAGTCTTAGCATAAAGGTGTCATTTAAGACTAAGGTGAGAAAAAAACGTTTTCACCCAGAGAGTTGTGAATTTGTGGAATTCCCTGCCACATAGGGCAGTAGAGGCCAAGTCACCGGAGGGATTTAAGAGAGAGTTAGATAGAGCTCTAGGGGCTAGTGAAGTTAAGGGATATGGGGAGAAAGCAGGCACTGTCAGGTCTCGCGTTTGATCTAGTTTCTGTTTCTTATTGGTTTTTAGTATTAGAGTTTGCATTCTTGTTTTATTTTGGTGTCTCACATCTCCTCTTGTTTCAGGTCCCATTTCCTGTCAGGTCGTTTACCCTCATGTGATTGTTGGCCACGCCCTGATGTGTTTCACCTGTGTCTCGTTATCCCCTGCTAGTCTGTATTTAAGCCTTTTGTGTTTTAGTTCCCATTGCCAGTTCGTGGTGTATGCTACTTGGTATCACCTCGTTCCTGCTCTCGAAATCTTGTGACCTTGTGATCTCGACCTTTGCCTGTATTTTCGACCACTGTTTCTTGCCTGCTCCTATATGGTACTGTTGCCTCTGTTTTGCCTACCTGTGTACTGACTTGGACCGATTAAACGCCGAAGACTGATCTGCCCTGTGTCTGAGCCTGCATTTGTGTCCTCCTCGTTCAGTTCTGACATTACGAACTGGCCAACAATGGACTCAGCGGGTTCTGATCCTTTTCGTGCAGCGCTCCAGAAGCAAGAGCAGCGCATCTCGCATTACGAGGGTCAACTCTCCTCGATCGTCGCCTGGTTCCGGGATCTCGGCGAGCGTCAGCAGGGGTTCCAGGCAGACATCGGTTCACAGGTAAACACTTTAAGTTCTCGGTTTGAAGACCTGGTTACTCGGCTGAATTCTTTGTTTCCTGCTGCTGCTCCCGTGCCTGCCAAGTCTGTTTCCTTGTCTGTGTCTCCAGGAGCTCCGATGGCCGCGGCTGCTGCAGCATCTCCATTCGTCCACCTGGCAAGACCGGAACACTTTTCGGGGGAATCGGAGAAATGTAGACCTTTTTTGATTCAGTGTGGACTGCATTTCGAACTTCAAGCGGCTTCCTTTTCATCAGAACGCTCAAGGGTAGCCTTTATCATCACGCACCTGTCGGGTAGGGCGGAGGCTTGGGACACGGCGGAGTGGTCTAGGAATTCTCCTGTTTGCCAGACATCGGTCCTGTTCATGTAAGCTCTGTCCCGCACGTTTGATCACTCCAATCCTGGCCGAGAGGCTTCACAGAACCTGGTCTCCATGAAACAAGGTAATCGCTCTGTTATGGATTTTGCTATTGACTTTCGAACTGTTGCTGCTAAGGGTGGATGGAATGAGGCTGCTTTGTTGGATGCTTTTCGCAATGGATTGTCTGAAGCTATCAAAGATCAATTGGCTCCACTAACCCTGCCTTCCGACGTCGAGTCTATGATTTCCCTGGCTATCCAAATTGACGCTAGGCTCAGAGAAAGAGATCGAGAGAGGAGATCGGCTGCAGTTCGGCCCTCCTCCCAGCAGTGGCGGCAGCGTCGCCCTTCACCTTCCAGTCGCGACTTCTTCCCTCTCGGCCGGTCCAGTCAGCCTACAGCGCCACCTGCATCTTCGGAGGAGCCCATGCAGGTGGGACGAGCCAAACTCAGTCCGGAGGAACGGCAGCGCCGCCTAAGGGAAATGAGGTGTTTTTACTGTGGTGAACTGGGACATTTGTTGAACAGCTGTTCAGTAAAAGACAAAGCTCACCAATGTAAGAGAGGACATTGGTGAGTTGTACCACTCCTATGAGCCGTTCCTCTCGTCCATTGTCGACGGTACAATTGTTGGTGCATTCCCAGTGGCACTCCCTGCAGGCTTTGGTTGATTCTGGGGCAGATGAGAACTTCATGGACATTCGCTTGGCTGATGAATTGAAGCTGGAACGTGAACAGCTTCAAGATCCTATGGAGGCTAGTGCACTGGATGGGCGCCTACTGTACAGGGTAATTCACCGAACTCAACCTGTTCAACTCATCGTGGCAGGTAATCACCTTGAGACCATCAGTTTTCATCTCCTCGACTGTCCTCTTCATCCTCTGGTTTTCGGGCTCCCTTGGCTGTCTTACCATAATCCTCACATGAACTGGGGTACTGGGGAAGTAATTTCTTGGGGGAATAACTGTAAACTCATCTATCTGCATGATTCTTCTCCTGAGTCTATGAAGGATCCGTCAAGGAGCAGTTTGCTGGGATCTTCCAGGACCACCCTCCGGCAGCCTCCCCGTTCAAGGGAGGAGGATTTTCCAGATCTCACCAAGGTTCCCTCATATTATCTAGACCTAAAGGAGGTGTTCAACAAGGCCAAGGCCACATCTCTTCCGCCGCATAGACCGTACGACTGCTGCATCGACCTTCTGCCAGGTACAGCGCCTCCTAAGGGCCATCTCTACTCCTTGTCTTCACCTGAGCGGCTCGCCATGGAAAAGTACATTGACGATGCCCTTGCTGCTGGGATCATCAGACCTTCTTCTTCACCTGCAGGAGCTGGATTCTTCTTTGTGGATAAGAAGGATGGAACACTTCGGCCCTGCATTGACTACAGAGGACTCAATGACATTACTGTTAAGAACAGATACCCTCTTCCTCTTATCTCCTCTGCATTTGAACTGTTAAAAGACGCTGCAGTATTTACTAAGTTAGATCTTAGAAATGCGTATCATCTGGTGAGGATAAGGGACGGGGATGAATGGAAAACTGCGTTTAACACACCCAGTGGTCATTATGAATATCTGGTCATGCCGTTTGGTCTTACTAATGCTCCAGCAGTTTTTCAAGGCATGGTTAATGAGGTATTACGGGACATGCTGAACCGATTTGTGTTTGTGTACCTTGATGACATTTTGATTTTTTCTCCAGACGAGACTTCCCATGTGCAGCATGTACACCAGGTGCTAGAACGTTTGCTCATGAATGATCTGTTTGTGAAAGCTGAGAAATGTGAATTTCATGTTAACACTGTTCAATTCCTTGGTTATGTTGTATCACCTGCTGGTATACAGATGGACCCGAGCAAGGTCAGTGCTGTGGCCACCTGGCCTACACCCTCCAGTCGTAAGCGACTTCAGGGGTTCCTTGGGTTTGCTAATTTTTATAGGAAGTTTATCCGGAACTTTAGTGTCACTGCTGCACCACTCCATGCTCTTACCTCACCCCACGTGCCTTTCTCTTGGTCCTCTCAAGCAGAAACTGCATTTCTGAGACTCAAGAGGAGCTTCTCCTCAGCCCCCATCCTGGTTCACCCTGACCCGTCACTCCAGTTCGTGGTTGAGGTGGACGCCTCGGGTGTGGGCATCGGGGCCATACTCTCACAGAAATCCCCCACAGATGGTCGATTACATCCCTGCGCTTTCCTCTCAAAGAAGCTTTCTCCTGCTGAGAGAAATTACGATGTGGGTAACCGTGAACTGTTAGCGGTTAAAACAGCCTTGGAGGAATGGAGACATTGGTTGGAGGGTACCAAGCAGCCGTTTCTAGTTTGGACAGACCACAAAAACCTGGAATACATCAAGTCAGCCAAACGCCTCAACTCGCGCCAAGCAAGGTGGGCTCTCTTCTTTAATCGATTTGATTTTGTACTGTCTTACCGCCCTGGTGCCAAGAATGGCAAACCTGATGCTCTCTCCAGACAGTTTGATCCTGACCCATCCCCTAAGGTTTCAACTCCCATTCTGCCTGCTTCCTGTTTTGTTGGGGCGGTTACTTGGGAGATTGAGAAGAGAGTTTCCGAGGCAACTGCTGGTGTTCAGTCTCCGCTAGGGTGTCCTTCTAATCGTCTGTTTGTTCCCGAGTCTCTTCGTTCACAGGTGATTCACTGGGCTCATACGTCTCGGATCTCCTGTCATCCCGGTGTCCGCCGAACCCTGTTTGTGGCCAAACAACGGTTTTGGTGGCCTTCCATGGAGAGGGGGATTAAGGAGTACGTCGCCGCCTGCAGTATTTGTGCTCAGAACAAGACCTCCCGTCGGGCCGCCTTTGGCCTCCTGAATCCGCTGCCTGTCCCCTCACGCCCCTGGTCAGACATCTCCATGGACTTTGTCACGGGCTTGCCCTCTTCTGAAGGTAACACCTCAGTCATGACTGTAGTGGACAGATTTTCTAAGATGGTCCATTTCATTGCGTTGCACAAGCTTCCCTCCGCCAAGAAGACGGCAGAGGTCATGCTGTCTCATGTTTTTCGCATTCATGGATTTCCCAGAGACATTGTGTCTGACCGGGGGCCTCAGTTCGTGTCCAGGTTTTGGAAGGAGTTTTGTTCTCTGTTGGACGCCACGGTCAGCCTTACATCTGGGTATCACCCGGAATCCAATGGACAGACTGAACGTCTTAACCAGGAATTGGAGACAGGACTGCGGTGCTTGGTGGCACAGAACCCTTCAACTTGGAGCAAACACCTTATTTGGGTGGAGTATGCACACAACACACTTCCTTGCTCATCCTCTGGTCTCTCTCCATTCCAGTGTGCCTATGGTTATCAACCGCCATTGTTCCCTGCTGTGGAGAAGGAGTCCAGTGTGCCCTCCGCTCAGGCTCTCGTCCGTCGCTGTCGCAAGGTTTGGAATGGGGCTCGTCAGATGCTGTTGCGCAGTTCTGCGCGTTACAAGAGGATGGCTGACCGTGGAAGAACGCCGGCTCCAGTATACTCGCCTGGTCAAAGGGTGTGGCTCTCCACTCGAGACTTACCGCTGAGGGTGGAATCCCGGAAGTTGGCTCCTCGTTTTGTTGGTCCTTTCCCCATATCGAAGGTCATCAATCCTATGGCGGTTCGTCTCAAACTCCCCCGTGCCATGAGGGTCCACCCTACTTTCCATGTCTCCCGTCTGAAGCCATTTAAGGAGAGTCCTCTGGTCCCTGCCTCCACACTCCCTCCGCCCCCCCGGTTCCTTGATGGGGGTCCAGTGTTTACGGTCAGCCGGTTGTTGGGGATGCGCCGGCGTGGTCGTGGTTGTCAGTATCTTGTGGATTGGGAGGGGTATGGACCTGAGGAGCGGTCTTGGGTGCCAGCTCGCAACATATGCGACCCGGAACTTATCAGGGACTATCGGCGCCAACATCCTGAAGATCCTGGGCCGTCAGGAGCCGACCGTGGAGGGGGGGGGGGGGGGGGGGGGTACTGTCAGGTCTCGCGTTTGATCTAGTTTCTGTTTCTTATTGGTTTTTAGTATTAGAGTTTGCATTCTTGTTTTATTTTGGTGTCTCACATCTCCTCTTGTTTCAGGTCCCATTTCCTGTCAGGTCGTTTACCCTCATGTGATTGTTGGCCACGCCCTGATGTGTTTCACCTGTGTCTCGTTATCCCCTGCTAGTCTGTTGGCCACGCCCTGATGTGTTTCACCTGTGTCTCGTTATCCCCTGCTAGTCTGTATTTAAGCCTTTTGTGTTTTAGTTCCCATTGCCAGTTCGTGGTGTATGCTACTTGGTATCACCTCGTTCCTGCTCTCGAAATCTTGTGACCTTGTGATCTCGACCTTTGCCTGTATTTTCGACCACTGTTTCTTGCCTGCTCCTATATGGTACTGTTGCCTCTGTTTTGCCTACCTGTGTACTGACTTGGACCGATTAAACGCCGAAGACTGATCTGCCCTGTGTCTGAGCCTGCATTTGTGTCCTCCTCCTCCTCGTTCAGTTCTGACAGGCACGAGTTATTGATAGGGGACGATCAGCCATGATCACAATGAATGGCGGTGCTGGCTCGAAGAGCCGAATGTCCTCTTCATGCACCTATTTTCTAAAAAGTTTTTTTCTCACCTCAGTCTTAATTGATCTCCCCTTTATTCTAAGATGTCATGTTTGAGATCAAAATCCTTGTGAGTTTATTACACCTTCCCGTACAGCGATCATGATACCCACAGCGATCACTGCATAAAAATGATATCAGGAGAAAATATAAAGTCCAATTCGTTTACTGCCGTCATTGGCAGTAAGCTGAGGACAAAGGTTATTTTATACTGCTGGATACATTTAAACACAATTATCTCCCAGTATAGATTAGTTTAGTTTAGTTTATTGACATATAGATTCAAAAGTTCATACGTGATAAGAGAAGAATTAGGCCATTCGGCCCGTCAAGTATACTCCGCCATTCAATCATGGCTGATCCATCTCTCCCTCCTAAGCCCAGTCACCTGTCTTCTCCCCATAACCCATGACAACCGTTCTAATCGAGAGTCTATCTATCCGTGCGTTAAAAGGGCGGTGCGGTAGAGTTGCTGCCATTGCGATGAACCGCCAGAGACACGGGTTCGATCTGGTGCTGTCTGTATGGAGTGTATACCTATTCCCCGTGTCGGTCAGCAGAGCCGCGGGGCTGGAGACCGCCAGCGAAGCCGCGGAGCTGGAGAACGCCAGCAGAGCCGCGGGGCGGCAGAACTCCACCGGAGCCGCGGGGCTGGTGAACGCCAGCAGAGCCGCGGGGCTGGAGAACGCCAATGGAGCCGCAGGGCTGGAGAACGCCAGCGGAGCCGCGGGGCTGGAGAACGCCAGCGGAACCGCGGGGCTGGAGCCCGTCACCGGGGCCACGGAGGCGCGGAGCAACGGAGCGGCAGAACACCAGCGCGCGCCAAGCCAGCTCGGCCGACCGGAAGCACCAACAGACGGCGACGCGTACGAAAGCACCGCCGGGACGCAGAGGTGAGTTAAAGGCCAGGTTAGAGCTAGCCCCACACAGGCTAGCGATTCCTAGCCTTTTCCTCGCCAACGCGAGATCACTGGCAAACAAAATGGACGAACTCCGGCTAAGGATCCCCTCCCACAACTGGATCAAAGACTGCAACATCCTGATCTTCACGGAAACTTGGCTCAATATCGATGTTCCTGATAGCGCCATCCAGGAGTCATTTACCCCGAGCGGACAGGACAACAGACTCCGGTAAGACCAGAGGTGGGGGGTCTGTGCATTTATGTAATTAAAGCATGGTACACGGACTCCGCCATCATCGAGAGTCACTGCTCAGCTAACCTAGAGTTCCTCTTGGTTAGATGCAGACCGTTCTATCCGCCCAGAGAATTCACCTCCACTGTTGTGACTGCAGCCCAGTTCCCTCCTGATGCTAATGCCAAGCTTGCAATGAAAGAGCTGCATACTGCCATTGGCAAACAGCAGACTCACAACCCCGAGGCAGCCTTCATTGTTGCGGGTGACTTCAATCACTCTAACCTGAAGACTGTTCCCCCCCAATTCCACCAACATGTCTCCTTCCCAACATACTCCCACTAGAGTAGACAAGACACTGGACACAGTCTACACTAACATGGCTGAAGCTTACAAAGCCGTCCCCCTCCCCCACCTTGGTCAGTCTGATCACCTCTCATTGTTCCTGCTCGCTAAGTACTCCCCACTCATCAGAGGGTTAAACCCATTGTGAGGCCAGTTAAAGTCTGGTCAGAGAAAGCGGAATCCACACTTCAGCAGTGATTTGGAAACACTGACTGGAAGGCGTTTGCAGCCCAGGCCACCCTTGACCCCCACACGGACATTGATTCCTACACATCCTCTGTTCTGGACTTTATAAACTCCACCATCAATAGTGTTACCTCCCTCAAACGGGTGACCATATTCCCGAATCAGAAGCCATGGATGAACAGCGAGGTCAGGCTACTGCTGAACGCACGGGACACCGCTTTCAGGTCAGGCGATGCTCGAGCCTACAGTTCATCCAGGGTTAACCTGAAGAGGGGCATCAATAAGGCCAATCACTGCCATGAGCTCAGGATCGAGGAGCACTTCAACAATAACTCCGACCCCCGACGCATGTGGCAAGGCATCCAGGCCATCACGGACTATAGACCCACCAACACCGCCCCCACATCCAGCAATGCCTCCTTCCTTGAGGAGCTTAACCACTTCTATGGCCGCTACGACAGAGACAATCTAGAGACAGCCATCAAGGCTGTGCTCCCTGCTGATCACCAATCCCTCACACTCACCCCCTACGACGTGTACGTGGCACTGAGTAGGACTAATGCACGTAAGGCTGCTGGCACTGACGGCATCCCCGGGCGCGTCCTCAGGGCCTGTACTGCGCAGCTGACAGACGTCTGGACTGACATCTTCAACCTGTCACTTGCCCAAGCAGTTGGCCCCACGTGCCTTAAAACCACCTCCATCGTGCCGGTACCACAACACTCCACTGCGGCAAGCCTCAAGGACTTCCGCCCAGTTGCACTTACTCCCATCATCCCAAGTGCTTCGAGAGGCTGGTCCTGGCACACCTCAAAGGCTGTCGACCCCCCACATTGGATCCCTATCAGTTTGCCTATCGCAAGAACAGGAGTACGGAGGATGCCATCTCAACGGCACTTCGCTCCGCCCTCTCTCACCTCGACAAGAGACACTTACGTAAGAATGCTGTTCATCGATTACACCTCAGCATTCAACACCATTATACCCTCTAAACTGATCACCAAACTCGGTGACCTGGGCATCGACCCCTCCCTCTGCAACTGGATACTGGACTTTCTAACCAACAGAACCCAGTCTGTTAGACAAACATACTTCTTCAACCCTCACCCTGAACACCGGCGTTTCACAGGGTTGTGTGCTGAGCCCCCTCCTCTACTTCCTCTTCACCTACGACTGCACATCTGTACATGGTACTAACATCATCATCAAGTATGCAAATGATACAATGGTGATTGGCCTCGTCAGCAACAACGATGAGTCGGCCTATAGGGAGGAGGTCCAGCTCCTAGCGGCATGGTGCGCTGACAACAACCAGGCCCTTAACTCAAGAAGACCAAGGAGCTCATTGTAGACTTCAGGAAGTCTACAGGCGGCACGCACACCCCCATCCACATTAACGGGACGGAGGTGGAACGTGCCTGCAGCATCAGATTCATCGGGGTCAACATCTCCGATTACCTCTCTTGGACCCACAATACCTCCTACTCTGGTCAAGAAGGCTCACCATCGTCTCTTCTTCCTGAGCAGACTGAAGAAGGTCCATCTATCTCCTCAGATTCTGGTGAACTTCTACCGCTGCACCCTTCTCTCCTAGTTGAAATTTTTCCATCACCGAAAATAAATATGGCCATTCTACCTGGTCAAATGCTTTTTCAGCATCTAACGAGATAATTGCTAGCTCTGCGTTAGGGATTCTATTGGAGTATATAATATTAAATAATCTTCTCAGATTATAAAATGAATACCGTTTGGGGATAAACCCTGTTTGGTCGGGATGTATTAATTTGCTGATCACTAAGCTCAATCTATTAGATAGAATCTTAGTTAATATTTTCTGATCAGATTTAAGAGGGCTATAGCTCCGTATGAACCTGGGTCTTCAAGATCCTTGTCCGTTTTTGGTATAAGTATGATTGTAGATTAATTTAGAGTTTCTGGGAGTTTCTGTTGAGTATAAGCGTATTTGTACATTGTCTGTAAATTATAAAATTCCGTATTTAGACCATCGGGTCCTGCCGACTTTCCGTTTTTTAAGGACTTTATTGATTCTTCAATGTCTTTTATCGTAATTTCAGCCCCTAGCAATTCTCTCTCTTTCTGATCGAGACCTGCAAACTTACAATTCTGTAAAAATGTTTCCATTCCCGTTGATTGTTCTGTTATTTTAGATGAATACAATTTTTGGTAGTATTGTAGAAATCTATCATTAATATCTTTAGGCAGTGTTAATGTTTCTCCCTTATCTGTTCTAATTTTGTTCTAATTTTGTATATTGTTTTTTCCCCGTCCAATTTGCGAAGTTGACGCGCTAATAGTTTTTGTGGTTTGTCACCAAATTCAAAATTTAATTGTTTTGTATGTTGATAAAGTTTTATAACTTGGTCTGAATAAATCTTGTTCAATTTATATTTCAATACTGCAATACCGTGTCTTCTCCTTGGGGACCTAATTTTAAGTTTACCAAGGGTTCCCGTGTATTTCCTACACACCCCAAGGAGTGGAACCCCTGACCCCCCTATTCCTCCATCAGTGTGTACGATTGTCCTTCATGCCATATCTTTGGACATTCTCTTTTAAAGTGTCCTTCTTTGTGACAATGATAACACCGGGATGGCCCGGTGCGCCATCCCCCTGATCCTTGTTCTTTATTTCCCGGAGGACCCCAACCTTGGTCCCACCATTCACCCCTTCCTCTTTCTCTTCTTTGAAAGTTTGGGGTCCCTGGTTCTCGCCCCCCCCCCCCCCCCCCTCACGGGAGGAGCAGATGCCCTGACCACGGGGGTTCTTTGGGTTGGGTTCCAACGCCACTTATTTCTCAATCCGACAACTCTTCGGATGTCTCAATAAGCCAGACGCACACCTCACCCCCCCCCCCCCCCCCCCTCACCCCATCCGTGCAACATCCGCCCCAATGGACTATCAGGCGGAATGTGCGGCTCTTCACCAGTTTGAGCCTTTTTCCCCGGGCCCTTACTTTGCCCGTTCCGGTTACCCATCCCTGTCAGACCTTTTCCCGTCCAACAGAACCCAATCGCCCGAGTAATACTTAATAGTCAATATTCTTACCCGAGTCCTGTGCACAGAAATTGCTCGATTGATTGATCCCTTTCACCGGATTCCCTCTTGTTTCCAGAGTCTCTTGTCCGAATATCACTCGCTCAAACCGCTGACGGCAAGCAAGGAGATCAGAGACTGCTGAAATCAGCAGGGTGCACCTTCCCTTCCTTTCGTGCCTCCGTCAAGCGGCCGGAGTGGCGATCGCGGACGAGCCCCCAACTTGTGAGATATATTGTTTGTGCTCACAATCACTACTCAGAGACTAAATCGTGGAAACAAGAAATGCTTTATTTGCGAGTCTGCAGAATCGGATGCCTCTCCAAGTTGAGACACACCGAGCTAAGGAAAAACGTCTATTTTTATACAATTCAGTATACAGTCTTTATTGATCGGACGCCTCCCCTTCTGACCCCTTCCAATCAGGATACCGAGGTTCACAATCTTCCAACCCTCCCCTCCGTGCGTCATCAATCATTCCCTCTCCTCCCACATCATACATCGCATGTACATTTAAATTAGGTTCTTTGTCATGAGGGGCGTAAAGTTAATATTCATTTAACTTATTAAGCATGCGCAGTATCTGTTGGCCTAACCTATTTAATTGCCTTTGACCTAAAGAATAGCGTCTGTGTTGTCAGCTACATTCCTTACCTCATCTTGTTATTCTACAATGTTATCAACAGCTCTGAAGGTCTGACTGTTTGTTCGAATCACAAGGTTGGTGATTCCAGCTACTCGGCCCATCACAAGGTCGGTGACTTCAATCACTCGGCCCCTCGCAATGATGGTGGTTTAATCATCTTATCCCTCACACTTACCAACTGTATCACAGTATGTTACGGCAACTGCTCTGTCTCCGACCGGAAAGCACTGCAGAGGGTGGTGAAATTGCATTACGCATCACCGGTTCCTCGCTCCCCTCCATTGATTCTGTCCAAAGCAAGCGTTGGCTGTGAAGGGCGTTCAGCATCGCCAAGGACTGCTCTCACCCCAACCATGGACTGTTTACATTCATAACATCCGGGAGGTGCTATAAGTCTCTCGGTTGCCGGACCAGCAGGTCCAGGAAAAGCTTCATTCCTGCGGCTGTCACACTATTCAACACTGTACCTCGGTGACTGCCAATCATCCACCCCCCCACGGGAAAAACACTATGACTGTATGCATGTAAATAGAATTATTAATTGAAATCATATTCTATGTCGCTCTTCCAGGGAGATGCTAACTGCATTTCGTGAATCTGTACTGTACACTGACAATGACAATTAAAGTTGAATCTGAATCTGAATCTGAATCTAAATATGTGTTTAATTGCAAAATTGGAGCTCATTCTATGACTTCCGCTTAGTGGCAAGATGGCGCCGATGAAGCCATTTCCGGTTAGTGGCAAGATGGCGCCAAATGCTTCATTTCCGGTTTGTGGCAAGATGGCGTTGATTGCAGGAGGCCCAGAATGAAGACGCCGTTGAATAATTCTCTGTATATGGTGAGTGTGTTTGTTGGACGTTATTTAAAGCACGTGTTTGCTTCAGCAGTAGCCTCTACAGAAGGCTTTAAACGTGTGAATCATTCGGTTTACACACTGTATGCTTGGTTACTTGGCATTTTAGTATTGGTGGTGTGTGTGAGTGAGTCTCTGTGCGTGCGTGTCTGTGTGATTAAGTCTGTGTGTGTGTGTGTATGTCTGTGTGAGTGAGTCTGTGTGTGTGTATGTGTGTGTGAGTGAGCCTGTGTGGTAGTAAAACCGTGTGTGTGTGTGAGAGAGAGAGTGAGAGAGAGAGAGAGAGAGAGAGAGAGAGAGAGAGAGAGAGAGAGAGAGAGAGAGAGAGAGAGAGAGAGAGAGAGAGAGGAGAGAGAGAGAGAGAGAGAGAGAGAGAGAGAGAGAGAGAGAAAGAGAGAGAGAGAGCGCGCGAGGGAGAGTCTCTGTGTGTTTGTGTCTGTGTCTGTGTGAAGGGCATGTCCCACCAGCATGCGATTGCATGCGTCTCGCGCGACCAAACGTGGCGGCTTGAGGCGTGCGGGCCGGTCCCACTTCCAACCACGGAGCCGTCTGGAGTTGTGCGGGGCTTGTCCCGACATCATACTCACCAATCAGCTGGGCAGGAGGCGGGCCGACTGAATTTGAACGTCGCACGGCGTCGGTCGGTTATGTCATCACGCAACGGCACGCCGGGTGGTGACGTCATCGCGCAACTCCACGGGCGAGGCCTACGCCGTCAAGACACTGCGTACCGCGTCAAGACGCTGCATACGGCGTTAAGACGTTGCGTATGATGTCGAGACGCCGTGTACGCCCGTCGAGACCTGCCCCGCACAACTCCATACGCCTCCGGCGATCGAAGTGGGACCGGCCCCGCGAGGCCGTACGGCTCAACGGCCACGTTTGGTCGCGCTAGCCGCATGCAGTCGCATGCTGTTGGGATAGGCCCCTGACTGTGTGTGAGAGCCTGGCGCGACCAAACGTGGTCGCATGAGGCGTGCGGGCCGCGCGGGGCCGGTCCCACTTCGAAGCGTGGAGGCGTATGTAGTTGTGCGGAGTTGGCCCCGCAATCGCGCGAGGCTCCGAAAATCCAGCCCTGTCCGAAAATTCGCGCACCAACGGCTTGTCGGCCCGCAGACGCATTGATGGCGTACGCAGCGTCTTGACGCCTAGCGCGTGGCGTTGCGCGATGACGTCACCGCCCGGCGTCGTGCGACTCCCACATTCAGTCGGCCCGCCTCCTGCCCAGCTGATTAGTATGACGTAAATTAAGTCACGCGCGAACAGCGCGTACTTACCTCGTACGTGGCGTGTACTTACCGCGGACTTAGCGCGAATTTCGCTTCCGTTTGGTCGCGCCAAACGCATGCAGTCGCATGTAAGTGGGACAAGCCCTTTAGTGTTAGTGTTTCTGTGTGAATGTGTGTGTGTAAGTATGAGTGTTTCTGTGTGTGTGTGTGACTGAGTGTGTGTGTGTGTGTGTGTGTGTGTGTGTGTGTGTGTGTGTGTGTGTGTGTGTGTGTGTGTGTGTGTGTGTGTGTGTGTGTGTGTGCGTCTGTGTGTATGTGGGAGCCTGTGTGTGTGCGAGCCTGTGTGTATGTGTCTGCGTATGTGTGTATGTGTATGTGTGTGTGCGTATATGTGTGGCTGTGTGTGTGTGTGTGTGTGTGTGTGTGTGTGTGTGTGTGTGTGTGTGTGTGTGTGTGTGTGTGTGTGTGTGTGTGTGTGTGTGTGTGTGTGTGTGTGTGTTTGTGTGTGAGTGTGTGAGTTGTGTTAAATAGCCTGATGGCTGTCAGGAAGAAGCTGTTCCTTAATGCGGATGTTACAGTTTTCAGTTTACAAAAGTCAGAGGTGACTCCAGAAGTCGAGCATAAGTCAGTCAGTCCACAAGCCGTGATTCAGTCTGTCAGTCCAGATACCATGAGTGAGTCAGTCTAGAGACCATGAGTTAGTCCCAAGGCATTGAGTGAGTCCAGAGGATATGAGGAGGGCGCTCACCGCCCTCACCCCCCCCCCCCCCCCCCCCCCCCCCCCCCCCCCCCCCCACTGACATCCCCCACCTCAAGACGCTGCCATCCTCCTGACCATAGGATGTCCCCCTCCTGAAGCCGACCCCATCCCCGCTGCAGGACACCCCCATCTCCCTCATCAGCCCACGAGAGCCCCCGCCTGCAGCCGTCCCCATCCCTTGGCTGCAGGACGTATGCCACCCCCACCTCGACAACCCCCGCCTCAAGAAAATGTTTAGCACAAATTCTTCAGTGAATCCAGATGATTGAGAATTACAACAAAACAATGGAATTCTTTCACCAAGAAACGGAAGGATGCACCTTATAACCATATAACCATATAACAATTACAGCACGGAAACAGGCCATCTCGGCCCTACAAGTCCGCGCCGAACAATTTTTTTCCCTTAGTCCCACCTGCCTGCACTCATACCATAACCCTCCATTCCCTTCTCATCCATATGCCTATCCAATTTATTCTTAAATGATACCAACGAACCTGCCGCCACCACTTCCACTGGAAGCTCATTCCACACCGCTACCACTCTCTGAGTAAAGAAGTTCCCCCTCATGTTACCCCTAAACTTCTGTCCCTTAATTCTGAAGTCATGTCCTCTTGTTTGAATCTTCCCTATTCTCAAAGGGAAAAGCTTGCTCACATCAACTCTGTCTATCCCTCTCATCATTTTAAAGACCTCTATCAAGTCCCCCCTTAACCTTCTGCGCTCCAGAGAATAAAGACCTAACTTATTCAACCTATCTCTGTAACTTAGTTGTTGAAACCCAGGCAACATTCTAGTAAATCTCCTCTGTACTCTCTCTATTTTGTTGACATCCTTCCTATAATTGGGCGACCAAAATTGTACACCATACTCCAGATTTGGTCTCACCAATGCCTTGTACAATTTTAACATTACATCCCAGCTTCTATACTCAATGCACTGATTTATAAAGGCTAGGTGACTCCAGAAGTCGAGCATAAGTAAGTCAGTCCACAAGCCGTGATTCAGTCTGTCAGTCCAGAGACCATGAGTGAGTCAGTCTAGAGACCATGAGTTAGTCCCAAGGCATTGAGTGAGTCCAGAGGACATGAGGAGGGCGCTCACCGCCCTCACCCCCCCCCCCCCCCCTTGATGATGCCATTCCAGAATTGCTGCAGGATTTGTAGTGTGATAGAACTGTGAGATATATTGTTTGTGCTCACAATCACTACTCAGAGACTAAATCGTGGAAACAAGAAATGCTTTATTTGCGAGTCTGCAGAATCGGGTGCCTCTCCAAGTTGAGACACACCGAGCAAAGGAAAACCGTCTAGTTTTATACAATTCAGTATACCGTCCTTATTGATCGGACGCCTCCCCTTCTGACCCCTTCCAATCAGGGTACCGAGGTTCACAATCTTCCAACCCTCCCCTCCGTGCGTCATCAATCATTCCCTCTCCTCCCACATCATACATAGCATGCACATTTAAATTAGGTTCTTTGTCATGAGGGGCGTAAAGTTAATATTCATTAACCTTTTAAGCATGCGCAGTATCTGTTGGCCTAACCTATTTAATTGCCTTTGACCTAAAGAATAGCGTCTGTGTTGTCAGCTACATTCCTTACCTCATCTTGTTATTCTACAATGTTATCAACAGCTCTGAAGGTCTGACTGTTTGTTCCAATCACATGGTTGGTGATTCCAGCTACTCGGCCCATCACAAGGTCGGTGACTTCAATTATTCGGCCCCTCACAATGATGGTGGTTTAATCATCTTATCCCTCACAATCCTCCCTTTTACTTTTGCTACGCATCCTGTATTAAACCCCATTCCTAGACTTCCTGCTGTTCCAAAGCTAATAACATTCTTCTTATCTCTCTTTCCTCTGGGTCCTCTCTCGGCCTCATTATCATTATCTTCTGGACGCCCCTTTCTCCCCCATGGGGACTACAACTGCCTGCATTTGGCTTATACTTCTAGTTATAAGAACCCTGAGACATGGTATACAACAGGGGATAATGATCAATGCAGCTAATGCCCATAAAATCACCAGTCCCACCGTTTTCCACCAGGCTCCTCCTAAGATGTAATCCCACCATCCTGCTCCCATGATTGTGTTCCATCTCTGTACCGGGACATGTGCTATTTTTCTGATTCCTTCTGATATATCCATTACTGCTTGCCCGTTGTCATCTATGTTTAGGCAGCAATTGGAGAGCTTGAATTTTCCGCATACTCCTCCCTCTTCGGCTAGTAAGTAGTCTAAGGCCAAACGGTTTTGGTATATCGCTGTTCTCATCTGCGTCTGCTGCTTTGCCAACATCTCTAGTGCAGATGCAGTCTGGTTAGTAATTACTTCCAGCACTGCCTGTAGTCTTATGATCCGATTTAACATATACACTGGGTAGCCCCAGGATCCGTCCTGTGCCCAAGTGGCTGGTCCATAATATGAGATGATTCTTGCAGGTGCCCACTCATCATTTTCCCATTTTCCGATGTCCATTCCTCTCTTCGTTCGGTGTAGATCGTCAAATATGGGTGTTCCTAGCGACCGCCCCTCCTCAGGGGTCAACAGAAAAACCCCTGGTTGTACCAGTCCAATTAAACAAGCCACTCCATTTTTCTGGCAATACCGAGTATGCCTTGTGTCCGCATATCCATAGCAGTCCTTCAGGGGCCGGTCCACTAGAGGTAACATTGTCCCATATGTCCTGCATAATCCAGTCGATTCGCTTCCATCAGTCTTCATCCAGATAGTAGTTTCCTTCATCCTTTACAGTGGGATACGATTGAGGTTCCTCTGGCCACCACACTCGGGATTGATTTGGCCACTGGGTGATGATGCGCTGGCAGGGGCTGCTGCCTACTAGGATGGCATCCTTTGCCCAGGGCCTGGCGATACACTCAGTTCCAACCGGGGTGTGTGTCAGGACCCATTCCTTGGGACTTTGATCTCTTCCCACCGTCAAATTCCACTTTATCAGGTCCCATACCTCAATGATAGTTCCTCTCCATGGCCAGCGTGAGCTCATCAGCGGTCCTCCACAAACCCAACAGTTAGTCACATTCAGGGTTCTGGCTATCCGGAGGGCCAAGTCCACAAACAGGTTTCTCCCCACTTCGGGGATCTCAATCTGCTGCTTTATTTCATCATACATAGTCTGGTGCAGTTGAGGCTGGGAAGGTGGGGGAGGTTTGTTGACTACTGCTTCTGCTAACTTCCCTATCACTACCTCCTTAATCTTGTCTAATGTTTCCTCCCTGGCTCGGAAAGGGATGCCTAACTTGGTCATGCAGACCCATTTCTCCCCTTTTGGGCAGGTAATGTGCCCAACACTTCCTACATGTCCCTTATTTTCTACTACATAATACCCCCTCCCCCCGTCCTGACAAACAGCTCTAGTCCTTAGGTCGTAGCAATCATCACTTACATGGGAATAATAGGTAAATGATCTGGTTGTTCGCCCTCCATATCTGATAGGATGGTAGCACTTATCACAGTTATTAACACTTCTTATAATGGTTACATACATAGTTAGTAATACTACAACTGCTCCTTTCATGCTGTTAGTTTCATACACTTATTTCTTACTGAAAGTTAATGCCAGGGGATTATTCCCTGGTTTTACCGTCCACTGATCGTCTTTCTCGGGAACTGACGGCGGGTCAACGGGTCCTTTAACCCGGGTCGCATGTGTCCGCCCTTTTTCTTTTGTTCGTACTGCTGTCTCCGTTGTCAGCAATGCCAGGTATGGGCCAGTCCACCGGGGCTGCATTTTCTCCTCCTTCCAACTTTTAATCAGTACCCAGTCACCGGCCTTTATAGCGTGTATTGGAAAGTCGAGTGGTGGACTTTGTGCCAACAGTCCTTTTATTTTTAATTCTGCAAGGGAACGAGACACTGCCAGTAAATAGTTCCTCAGGAACACATCGCTGCCTTCGAAGGTCGGCGTGCCCTCTACCTTTCCAAGATAGGGCAGCCCAAACAACATTTCGTAGGGAGACACCGCAATATCTTTACGGGGTGCCGTTCGTATTCTTAATAATGCAATTGGTAAACACTTAGTCCAGGGTAGTCTGGTTTCCTCCATTAACTTAATTATCTGTGTTTTAAGGGTTGCATTCATCCTTTCCACTCGACCAGAACTCTGGGGGTGCCAGGGTGTATGCAATTTCCAATTTATTCCCAAGGTACTGCAAACCAACAGGTGAACCTTAGAGGCAAAATGTGTTCCTCGGTTGGAATCTATGGATTCGATGACCCCGTATCGGGGAATGATTTGTTCTAATAATATCCGGGTTACTGCCTGAGCGGTGGCATTTATCGTGGGAAATGCTTCCACCCACCTGGTGAAATGGTCTACAACTACTAGGAGGTACTTCCACCTTTGTATTATTGGAAGTTCTGTAAAATTTACCTGTCATAGCCAATTGTTGTCCTCCACCAGGGACAGCTCTCATTACCTTCTTGTTAACCCTCTGACATAACACACAACCGGAGACTGTCTGCTTAGCCAAAGTATAGATACCTCGGCAAGCGTAGGTCCGTAGTAGTGTGTCACACAGGGCCTGCGCTCCCCAATGTTACTGGGAGTGCAGTTGTGTCATCAAAGCCCGAGTTAATCCTTTGGTTAACATTTGTTTCCCATCCGTCGTCCACCACCTCCCGTCAGTGGAACGCCGAGCCCCTAACTCATTCATATCCTCCTCCTCCTGTGAGAATACAGGTATCTTTCCTACTCCTTCCCTTAATGGTATTAAAGACAACATCCTCACTGTTCCTTCTGTCGCTGCCTTTTTGGCGGCTCCGTCTGCCGCTCCATTTCCCCTTGCTTCTAATGAGTTCCCCTTTTGGTGTCCCGCCACATGGACCACCGCTATCCTTTCTGGCAAATGTAATGCTTCCAGCGCCTTCTCAATTAGTTGCTCATGTGCCAACTCCTTTCCTCTTGCTGTAATCATCCCCCTTTCTTTCCATTCTCCCAAACGTGTGCACTACTCCAAATGCATATTTGGAGTCGGTGTACACCGTTCCTTCCTTCCCCTCCAACAATTCTAACGCCCGTATTAAGGCATACAATTCACATGACTGAGCCGACCAACTGCCTGGCAACCTGCCCGCCTCCACTCCTTCAAATCCTTCTCCTCCTATTATTGCATACCCACTATATCTTGTTCCATTTATACAGCGGGAAGAACCGTCTATAAACCACCTTTCTCCCTCTACCAGAGGCTGCTCCTCCATATCCTCCCTGCTCTTGGTCTGTAGTTCTATAACTTCGCTACAGTGGTGTTCTGGTCTCTGCCCTACCTGCTCGTCGTCCGCCGAGTATAAAAACTGGGAAGGGTTTAAATTCTTATCGGTCAGAATGGTCAAATCGTCTTTTTCCATAAGTATCACTTCGTACTTTAGGATCCTGGAGTCAGTCAACCACCGGTTGGACTTCTGAGTTAGTATTGTCCGGACCGTGTGGGGAGTAGATACTACCAGGTCACCTCAAAATGTAAATTTTCTACGTTCTTCCACTAATATTGCTGTTGCTGCGACCGCTTGAATACATACAGGTCACCCTCGTGATACCGGATCCAAGAGTTTAGAAAGGAATGCGACTGGCTGTCGCTTCCCTCCTCTCTTTTGTGTCAGTACCCCCAACGCAATTCCATTCTCCGCATTAACAAAGAGATGGAATGGTTGATCGATGGACGGGAGGGTCAGTACCGGTGCGGTGATC
Organism: Amblyraja radiata; assembly: GCF_010909765.2. Lineage (NCBI taxonomy): Eukaryota > Metazoa > Chordata > Chondrichthyes > Rajiformes > Rajidae > Amblyraja > Amblyraja radiata. The sequence goes on from NC_045994.1 coordinate 341,193, forward strand.
AGGCTATTCTTTATTTCTCCAAACAGTTCGTCCTCAGAATCCCATTGTACTTTATCAGTCTCCTCACACAATTTATCATACAAGAACTTGACTTGTCGGGTGTAATTGTCTATCCATAATCTACAGTATCCAATTAACCGGAGAAACTTCCTGATTTCTTTTTTGTTCCTTGGCATCGGCAGCCCGGTGATCCCAGCTATTCTTTCGGGGTTTATTCTCCTTTTCCCGTCACTAATCAGGTGTCCTAGATATTCAACCTCCTGTTCTACAAATTGTAGTTTATTTTTGGACACTCTCAATCCATTTCCCCCTAAAAAGTTTAAGAGGGTTATGGTTGCATCCCTTACTGGCTCTTCTTCTCCGCCTGAGAGTAACAAATCATCTACGTACTGCAGTAATTGTGTCCCATAGGTCCTGGGAACATCCTCTAATACTTGTTCTAATATTTGCCCGCACAGGTTCGGGGATTCAGTAAATCCCTGAGGGAGCACAGTCCATCAATACTGTTGCTTCCTCAGTGTGTCTGGGTTTTCCCACTCGAATGCAAAGAGGTCTCTACTTTCCTCAGCCAGGGGGCAGCTCCAAAAGGCGCCTTTCAGATCTACCACACTGAACCACCAATGGTTAGGGGATATACGTCCCATTATGGTATAAGGATTTGGGACTACCGGGTGTCGAGCCCGAACTACCCTATTCAATTCTCTTAGGTCCTGGACCAGTCGGAACGTTCCGTCAGTCTTTCTTACAGGGAGTATTGGCGTGTTGTAGGGGGACATGCAATTCTCCAATACTCCATCCTTCAGTAAGTTTTCTATAATTGGCTGCAGCCCTTTTCTTCCTTCCATTGAAATCGGATACTGTCTTACTTGTACTACTTCACTTCCTTCTCGCAAGGCTATCCTCAGAGGTGGTATTCTTAGCCCTCCCCTATTTCCCTTTCTTGCCCACACCTGTGAGACTATTCTTTCTTCATCTTCGGTCGTCAATTTATATAGTTGTACTATAATCTGTCCACCTACGGGAGCGGTGCCCATTCCTAATTGAACTTGTAAGTCCCTTCCCATCAGATTTATTCCTGCCTGAGGCACCAGGATTAAGTCTTCCATGGCCTCTCGATTTTCATATCTTACCATTACTCCTTCTATCTCGGGAGCTGTCATTACCGTTCCCCCTACTCCAGAGATTTTGACTTGCTTTTCCCCTAATCCCATTCCGTCCGGTATCCTGGTTACACTTGATCTTTCCGCCCCCGAATCCACCATAAATACCGTGTCTTCTCCCTGGGGACCTAATTTTAAGTTTACCAAGGGTTCCCGTGTATTTCCTACACACCCCAAGGAGGGGAATCCCTGACCCCCCTATTCCTCCATCAGTGTGTACGATTGTACTTCATGCCTTACCTTTGGACATTCTCTTTTAAAGTGTCCTTCTTTGTGACGATGATAACACCGGGATGGCCCGGTGCGCCATCCCCCTGATCCTTGTTCTTTATTTCCCGGGGGACCCCAACATTGGTCCCTCCATTCACCCCTTCCTCTTTCTCTTCTTTGAAAGTTTGGGGTCCCTGGTTCTCGCCCCCCCCCCCCCTCACGGGAGGAGCAGATGCCCTGACCACGGGGGTTCTTTGGTTTGGGTTCCAACGCCACTTATTTCTCAATCCGACAACTCTTCGGTTGTCTCAATAAGCCAGACGCACACCTCACCCCCCCCCCCCCCCCCCACCCCATCCGTGCAACATCCGACCCAATGGACTATCAGGCGGAATGTGCAGCTCTTCACCAGTTTGAGCCTTTTCCCCCGGGCCCTTACGTTGCCCGTTCCGGTTACCCATCCCTGTCAGACCTTTTCCCGTCCAACAGAACCCAATCGCCCGAGTAATACTTAATAGTCAATATTCTTACCCGAGTCCTGTGCACAGAAATTGCTCGATTGATTGATCCCTTTCACCGGATTCCCTCTTGTTTCCAGAGTCTCTTGTCCGAATATCACTCGCTCAAACCGCTGACGGCAAGCAAGGAGATCAGAGACTGCTGAAACCAGCAGGGTGCACCTTCCCTTCCTTTCGTGCCTCCGTCAAGCGGCCGGAGTGGCGATCGCGGACGAGCCACCAACTTGTGAGATATATTGTTTGTGCTCACAATCACTACTCAGAGACTAAATCGTGGAAACAAGAAATGCTTTATTTGCGAGTCTGCAGAATCGGGTGCCTCTCCAAGTTGAGACACACCGAGCAAAGGAAAACCGTCTAGTTTTATACAATTCAGTATACCGTCCTTATTGATCGGACGCCTCCCCTTCTGACCCCTTCCAATCAGGGTACCGAGGTTCACAATCTTCCAACCCTCCCCTCCGTGCGTCATCAATCATTCCCTCTCCTCCCACATCATACATCGCATGTACATTTAAATTAGGTTATTTGTCATGAGGGGCGTAAAGTTAATATTCATTTAACCGTTTAAGCATGCGCAGTATCTGTTGGCCAAACCGATTTAATTGCCTTTGACCTAAAGAATAGCTTCTGTGTTGTCAGCTACATTCCTTACCTCATCTTGTTATTCTACAATGTTATCAACAGCTCTGAAGGTCTGACTGTTTGTTCGAATCACAAGTTTGGTGATTCCAGCTCCTCGGCCCATCACAAGGTCGGCGACTACAATCACTCGGCCCCTCACATTGATGGTGGTTTAATCATCTTATCCCTCACCGAACTGAATAACAGCAACTTCTTAAGGAGAATGGGCCACTGCTGAATGCTGAGCAGAGAGCAGTGTATGCACTCAATTTAACAGAAGGTGAAGACATTCCCCTTCAGCAGACCCAATTCCTCTTTCAATTAAGTTATGCTATGATGATCCATAAAGCACAAGGACAAACAATGCCGAAGATGTTGATCTACCTCGACAAACCGGTATTTCAGCATGGACAACTATATGTGGCTCTTAGCCGAGGAAAGATGTAGGGAAATGCCAAAGTTTCCCTTAAGGATGGAACATCGACCAAGAATGTTGTCATTAAAAGCGTGCTTCGTTTAATTATGACTTCTGAGATAAATTCTCAGATTTTCTTTGTTAAAATTTGAACGGTCAATCTCACTATATTTAAATTGTTCCTTTTTATCAACAGCAAAGAGACATAAAGTCGCAGGGAGCAGCAACAAGAGACACAACAAGAAAGAACAATATTTCTCAATTCACATTTAAAATGTTAATCAATCCTTTTTCCACTTTTCATGTCTGCGTATTCTTCATCACAGTGGGAACCTAATAGGCAGGAATGGCTGCTCTGTGGGAGAGCTCTAAGAGTGCATGGGGGGAGGTTGTGGGGAGATGGGCTGAATGCGTGGGGGAAGGGGAATTGCAATGAGCAGAGTGGGGGAAGAAGTGGTGCCACCACACCAGCCGTGAGTGTCCCCTGCGATGGAGATGGTGAGGTCAAGGAATGGTAGGGAAGTGTCGGAAATGGTCCAGGTGTATTGGAGTGCCGGATGGAAGTTGGTGGTGAAGTGGATGAAGTCAGTCAGTTGTGTGTAGGTGCATGAGGTGGCCACAAAGCAGTCGTCAAGTCGTACATCGCAGGGGACAGACTCCTGACCGACATACATTATAAACCTACTGACTCACATGGCTATCTGGACTACACGTCTTCCCACCCTGCCCCCTGTAAAGACTCCATCCCCTACTCCCAATTCCTCCGCCTACGCCGCATCTGTTCCCAGGATGACACATTCCATACCAGGGCATCGGAAAGGTCCTCGTTCTTCAGGGAACGGGGATTCCCCTCCGCCACCATAGATCAAGCTCACACCAGGGTCTCATCCATACCCCGTAACACTGCTCTCTCTCCCCATCCCCGCACTCGCAACAAGGGCAGAGTCCCTCTGGTCCTCATCTTTCACCCCACCAGCCGGCAAATACAACACATAATCCTCCGCCATTTCCGCCACCTCCAACGTGACCCCACCACTCGCCACATCTTCCCATCTCCCCCCATGTCTGCCTTCCGCAAAGACCGCTCCCTCCGCAACTCCCTTGTCAATTCTTCCCTTCCCTCCCGTACCATCCCCACCCCGGGCACTTTCCGTTGCAACCGCAAGAAATGCAACACATGTCCCTTCACCTCCCCCCTCGACTCCATTCAAGGACCCAAGCAGTCGTTCCAGGTGCGATAACGGTTCACCTGTATCTCCTCCAACCTCATCTACTGCATCCGCTGCTCTAGATGTCAGCTGATTTACATCGGGGAGACCAAACGGAGGTTGGGCGATCGTTTCGCCGAACACCTCCGCTCAGTCCGCAATAACCAACCTGACCTCCCGGTAGCTCAGCACTTCAACTCCCCCTCCCATTCCCAATCCGACCTCTCTGTCCTGGGTCTCCTCCATTGCCAGAGTGAGCAACACCGGAAATTGGAGGAACAGCACCTCATATTCCGCCTGGGGACCTTGCGTCCGAATGGCATGAACATTGAATTCTCCCAATTTTGCTAGCCCTTGCTGTCTCCTCCCCTTCCTTAACCTTCTAGCTGTCTCCTCCCACCCTCCCATCCGCCCGCCCTCGGGCTCCTCCTCCTCCCCTTTTTCCTTCCTTCTCCCCCCCACCCCCCATCAGTCTGAAGAAGGGTTTCGGACCGAAACGTCGCCTATTTCCTTCGCTCCATATATGCTGCTGCACCCGCTGAGATTCTCCAGCAATTTTGTGTCCCAATTAGTCTATTGTTTTCATGTAGGGGTTCCCTGAGACATAAACATTATGTCAAGCATTCCGCAAGGGTAAACATGTTGAGATACGCTGCGTTAGAGAGTTCTTAATTGCATTGCCTGATCATATACAGTTATTTTGCAAAATGCCTGTTGCCGGCACTTTTCATCTGAAGGCCACACTGCCCAGGCATTAAGTTACCTTCAGCTCTGCTCCCACCGGATGTCAATCACGTGACCATTATCACCCTGCTCCTTTGTTATCCCGGTTACAACATGTGCTGGAATGAACTGCTGAGCAGGAAGTCTAGTACCTTCAATTGCCTGGGAGTTTGCCGTGTACAAAATAATTGGGGTGGAATTTATTGTGAATAAATCTCAAGTCCTGAACTGATTTCTCCAGACTATTTCTTGGTCTGATGCAACTGGTGTTAAACATAGAAACATAGAAAATAGGTGCAGGGGTAGGCCATTCGGCCCTTCGAGCCTGCACCGCCATTCAATATGATCATGGCTAATCATCCAACTCAGTATCCTATATCTGCCTTCTCTCCATACCCCCTGATCCCTTTAGCCACAAGGGCCACATCTAACTCCCTCTTATATATAGCAAATTAACTGGCCTCAACTACCTTCTGTGGCAAAGAATTCCAGATATTCACCACTCTTTATGTAAAAATTGATGTTCTCATCTCGGTCCAAAAAGGCTTCCCCCTTATCCTTAAACTGTGACCCCTTGTTCTGGACTTCCCCAACATCGGGAATAATCTTCCTGCATCTAGCCTATCCAACCCCTTAAGAATTGTGTACGTTTCTATAAGATCCCCCTCAATCTTCTAAATTCTAGCGAGTACAAGCCGAGTCTGTCCAGTCTTTCTTCATATGAAAGTCCTGCCATCCCAAGAATCAGTCTGGTGAACCTTCTCTGTACTCCCTCTATGGCAAGAATGTCTTTCCTCAGATTAGGAGACCAAAACTGTACGTAATACTCCAGATGTGGTCTCACCAAGACCCTGTACAACTGCAGTAGAACCTCCCCGCTTTTATACTCAAATCCTGTTGCTATGAATGCTAACATACCATTCGCTTTCTTCACTGCCTGCTGTACCTGCATGCCTACTTTCAATGACTGGTGTACCATGACACCCAGGTCTCGTTGCATCTCCCCTTTTCCTAATCGGCCACCAGTCCAGTGATGTCGCCATCCTACAGTCGGTGAGGGGGTGGATTTTTAGATCCTTCCACTCACACGTATGTCAGTTTCTATCATTCATACGGACAAACTTCTTGAGTTGATGGATCCTGACAATCGGCCACCACACGGTGAGCTGTTCATGTCTCACAAAAAACGGATTCAGAGGCAATGGACGGAGTGAGCCCTCTAGTGGCAACAATTGGAATAACTAAACAAATCACCTCAACCGGTTCCTCACTTCCCTACCATTCCTTGACCTCACCATGTCCATCGCAGGGGATAGACTTCTTTTTTTTTTTTTGTTTTTTTTGTTTTGTTTATTTTATTAGAAGTTAATACAATACAAAACAATACAGTGGCACCTAATTTTAGGTGCCAACTATGTCATACCGTAATCCATTCTATGTACAACCTCTAGTTTTATGTTATGAGTAGGCAAGAAAAGAAAAAGAAAACAATAGAAAGGGGAAAGAGTGGAAAATAGATGGTAGAGAGTGGAAAAATGTGAAGTGTGGATATAAAAAATAAAAATAAAAAAATAAAATAAAAAAGAAAAGGTGGAAAGTAGAAATAGAAGAAAAGGCCCCTTAAAAGAGAATTTTTCAAATCTATATTCGGAGATGTAGATCTATCCACGTCATGAACTGAAATCAGCAATCCTTATGGTACCGCTGCATCACATGATTCCAAAAAGTCGATGAAAGGAGACCAACTCCTTAAGAATTGGTCATATTTATCTATTAGTCGGAGTCTCATTTCTTCAAGGCGTGCTATGTCCATCATATTCCTAATCCACATTTTAACAGTTGGTATGGTTGTATTTTTCCAAAATTTAAGTATCAATTTCTTTCCAATTATTAACCCATAATTAAAAAAACATTTTGGTCTTTATTTAAATTGGTATCTTCTCCTATTATTCCAAATATAATCCATTCCATTTTGGGTTCTATTCTTGACTTGAAGAGCTTTGTAAATATATCAAATATATCACTCCAAAATTTATTCAACTTTGTACATCCTACAAATGAATGTGTTAAATTAGCGTTTTGAAACAAACATTTATCGCATCTGGGAGAGACGTTTGGATAAAATTTATTCAACCTCGTTTTTGAATAATATAGTCTATGTAATAATTTGAATTGAATTAAATTATGTCTTGTATTAATAGAACAGTTATGTGTATTCATCAAATACTTTTCCCATCTATCCTTCGAGATCTTTATCATTAGCTCATGTTCCCAGTCTTCCCTTAGTGCTTCTGTTGAGGGTGATTCTCTATCTAATATATTATTATAAAAGTAAGAAATTAATTTTTGTGAATCAGCCTTAATATTCATTGCTTCTTCTAAAGGGTCTAAAAATATAGTTTGAAATCTATGTATATATTTCTTCATAAAGTCACATACCTGTATATATTTAAAATATTGATTATCCTTCAATTTAAATTTTAATTTTAATTGTTGAAATGATAACAGTTTACCCAATTCATACATATCCCCTACTTTCCTAATCCCCAGTCTATCCCATTGTTGATATGTGTTGTCGATGAGAGAAGGTTTGAATGCGGGGTTGTTCAATAGTGGGGTTAGTACTGATAAATTATTTAATTTCAAGGATACTTTTATTTGTTTCCAAATTCTTATTATATTGTGAATAATTGGGTTCTTCTTGTATATTATACTATTCAATTTTATCGGTGAGAGCAGGATCGTTCCTATATCGTGCGGATAGCACTCCTCTTTCTCCATTCTTATCCACTCCAACTGCTGAGTGGAACTATCCAGCCAGTACATTATGTTCTTAATATGCACTGCCCAGTAGTAATACATAAAGTTAGGTAATGATAAACCCCCAACTTCTTTAGATTTGCACAAATGCTTTCGTTGAATTCTATGTGTTCTGTAATCCCATATAAAATTAGTAACAGTGGAATCTAGTTTTTTGAAAAAATATTTTGTATTGGGATCGCTTGAAACAAATATATTAATGGTGGTAAGAAAGTCATTTTTATAGCGTTGATTCTACCTATCAATGAGAGCGGAAGTGTTTTCCAAAATTTAATCATATCATTCAGTTTATTTAATAGTGGTATAAAATTGGCACTAAATAATGATTTGTGTCTTCTTGTAATTTGAATACCCAGATACTTGAATTTTTCTGTTGCAATTTTGAAGGGGAATTTTAGTAAGTGTCTCGAATCCTGTGGTTTTAAAGACATAATTTCGCTTTTATCCCAATTTATTCTATATCCTGAAAAAGAGCCGAATTCCTCAATTAGTGTTAATAAGGTGGGTATACTCGTTTGTGTATTAGTAATATATAAAAGAATATCATCAGCAAATGGAGGGTTATGGTCTGAGCGCAGGTATATGGGACTAGGGGAGATTATGTGTTCGGCACGGACTAGAGGGGTCGAGATGGCCTGTTTCCGTGCTGTAATTGTTATATGGTTATAGTGAAATTTTATTCTTTGAATCCTTAGTGTTATATCCGTGAATATTCGGGTGATTTCTAATCTTTTCGGCCAACGGTTCTATCATAAGGGCAAATAGCAATGGTGATAAGGCACACCCTTGCCTATTACCCCTTGATAAGTAAAATTTTGGAGATAGCGTATTGTTAGTTAATATTCTTGCCGTAGGTCTATCGTAAAGTAGTTTAACCCATCTAATAAAATTCTCTCCCATATTGAATTTTTGGAGTACCTTGTATAAATACTGCCATTCTACTTGATCAAATGCCTTCTCTGCATCCAGCGTGATAACTGAAATATCTTCATTGTCCTCATTATGAGAGTACATTATATTGAAAAGCCTTCTCAAATTATTAAATGATTGTCTTTTGGGTATAAATCCCGTTTGATCCGTATTTATTAAATTGTTAATATAAATATTTAGCCTTCTAGCTAGAATCTTTGCTAAAATTTTCTGATCCGTATTTAGTAGTGAAATAGCTCTATAAGAACCCGGTTCATCTAAATCTTTATCTTTTTTTGGTATAAGTGTTATTGTTGCTTCTGCTAGGGTTTCTGGTAGTTTATTTTCGGTATAAGCCTGCGTGTATAAATTGAATAATCTTGGTATAATTGACTCCTGAAATCTTTTATAAAATTCATTACTAAAACCGTCTGGTCCTGGGGTCTTCCCATTTTTCAGTGAGTTTATTATTTGTTTTATTTCTTCACTCGTAATCCGTGCTCCTAATTGCTCTTGTTCTAAACTGTCCAATTTTGGGAGCTTGCAATTATCTAAAAAATTTGTAATTTTACTTACATCTGTATTTATTTTAGATGTATATAAATTGTGATAAAATTGGGCAAACCTCTTGTTAATATCCTTAGGCAGTGTTAAAAACTCACCCTTATCCGATTTAATTTTAGTAATAGTTTTTTCCTTTTCTCGTTGCTTCAGTTGCCTCGCAAGTAGTTTATGTGGCTTATCCTCAAATTCGAAGTGTGCTTGTTTTGTAATTTGGAATAATTTTATTACTCTAGCCGATAGTATTCTATTGACTTTATATTTCAATAAAGTTATCTTATTATGTTTATTTATGGTTGGGTCAGTTGCATTGTCTAGTTCTAGTAGTTTTATTTTCTGTTCTATCCGCTGAAGTTCTCTTTTATTTTCCTTATTTTGAAAACTTTGGTAAGAAATTATGACGCCGCGAATATATGCCTTAAAGGTTTCCCATAATAGCGGTGCAGAAATACCTGGCGTGTCATTTATTTCGAAAAAAAAGTTTTATTTGTTCTTTTATATACTCATAACCCTGCGGGTTATTTAATATATGTACATTGAATCTCCAAAAAGGTTTTATACTCGGCATTCCCTCCATTTTAAGTATAAAAGTCAATGGTGAATGATCAGAAATAATACTATTATGATATGATGGTTTATTCGTATACGGGATTAATTTTGTGTCCAATAAAAAATAATCAATTCGCGAATAAGTTTTGTGAACTGATGAATAAAATGAGTATTCCCTACCGCTTGGATTTGCTATTCTCCAAATATCAGCTAAGTTATTATTTTTTATATAAGTATTTAAAAATTCACAGGTCTTAGTTTTAACAAGACGCTTCCCTAGCTTTATTGATTTATCTAAGTATGGATCTATAACACAGTTGAAATCTCCCCCCATTATTATATTTTGATAATTATGCACTGCGATTAAATCTATTATTTTCCTAAAAAATTGTGGGTTATCAAAATTAGGCGCGTAAATATTTATCATAGTTAATGGTGTATTGTAAATTTCTCCCGTGACTATAACATATCTTCCCTCTTTATCAGATATAGATTTCTTTAATTTAAAAGGTATACCCTTCCGAATTATAATAGCCGTGCCTCTTGCTTTAGAGGTGAATGAGGAGTAATAGGTTTGACCTATCCAATTTGCCCTTAATCTGATCTGAGTTTATTGTTTCAGATGTGTCTCTTGTAGGAAAGCAATATCCATATTTAATGATTTTAATTGTGCCAGAATTTTACCCCTCTTAATTGGCTCATTCGCACCTCTGATGTTCCAACTACAGAAGGTGAGACCTCCGATATTTATTCGACTATTATCTTGCATTGGCTATTATTACCAGACTGTATGATTCATGTGATGCAGCCAAGTACCTCGGAATCCCGAATCCAGAGTTGTCCTTCATAATTTCTACAGTACTTCTACATCTCCTGACACTTTTAAATATAAATAAGGGAAAAAGAAAAACATAAAATAAAGTGTACATAAAAATTGTTAAGTCACACAACAAATAATTGTGAATAAACAAAAAAGTGAATGTAATTTATCAAAAAAGCGATAAATTACAAAAAAGCCACCTAAGGTAGCTAGATTTATTTTTAAATTGACCTCCGTCGATGAAATTATGCACTGGGCCTTGTCCCCCTATTAGAATTTGACCCAACGTTAGTCGGTTCCCTCTAATTGTTACCAAAATTATCATATCAGGTCAACAGCTGAACAGCTTAAAATAGAATAAAATAAAAGGGAAGGTAGAAGATTTGGATTAAAATTAAAGTAATTATGGGTTAAAGTACCTCGTCAATAATGACACTTTTCATTTACCTGTATGTTAAGTAATTCATAATTAGTATTTAGTATTTAAAATATATGTCTAACCTCCCCCATCCTTCCTGCTATATAGTTAGTCGTGTTAGTATAGTACATTGCGCCTTTAACGTTAGTTGAGTTTATTGCGCGTAAGTGGTTAGTTAGTTAGTTAATTATATATATAAATAATAGGTCATATATCATATAGTGTGGAACAGATGCCTCATAATGGCCATTTCAAAAGGAGACGGTCTCATAGTTCTCCGTGCTGAGGGGTTTGTTGACGAGCTTGCGACCTTGAGCTTCCATCTGTGCTTTCAGTTCAGAAGTTTAATTCGGCCTCTGTTATTGAACAACACATTCTTGCCAGATAAGGGGGATAGACTTCTGACCGACAAACACTACAAACCCACTGACTCACATGGCTATCTGGACTACACGTTTTCCCACCCTGCCCCCTGTAAGGACTCCATCCCCTACTCTCAATTCCTCCGTCTACGCCGCATCTGCTCCCAGGATGAGACGTTCCACACCAGGACATCGGAAATGTCCTCGCTCTTCAGGGAACGGGGATTCCCTTCCTCCACCATAAATGAGGCTCGCACCAGGGTCTCTTCCATACGCCGCAACACTGTTCTCTCTCCTCATCCCCGCACTCGCAACAAGGGCAGAGTCCTCCTAGTCCTCACCTTTCACCCCACCAGCCGGCAAATACAACAAATCATCCTCCGCCATTTTCTCCATCTCCAACGTGACCCCACCACTCGCCACATCTTCCCATCTCCTCCCTGTCTGCCTTCCGCAAAGACTGCTCCCTCCGCAACTCCTTTGTCATTTCTTTCCTTCCCTCCCGTACCACGCCCGTCCCGAGCACTTTCCGTTGCAGCCGCAAGAAATGCAACACCTGTCCCTTTACCTCCACCCTCGACTACATTTAAGGACCCAAGCAGTCGTTCCAGGTGCGACAAAGGTTCACCTGTATCTCCTCCAACCTCATCTACTGCATCCGCTGCTCTAGATGCCAGCTGATTTACATCGGTGAGACGAGGCGTAGGTTGGGCGATCGTTTCGCCGAACACCTCCGCTCAGTCCGCAAGAACCTACCTGAACTCCCGGTGGCTCAGCACTTCAACTCCCCCTCCCATTCCCAATCCTACCTATCTGTCCTGGATCTCCTCCATTGCCAGAGTGAGCAACACCGCAAATTGGAGGAACAGCACCTCATATTCCGCCTGGGTATCCTGCGGCCGGCGGAAATGAACATTGAATTCTCCTAATTTTGCTGGCCCTTGCTGTCTCCTCCCCTTCCTTAACCATCGAGCTGTCTCCTCCCACCCCCCCCCCCCCCCCAGGCTCCTCCTCCTCCCCTTTTTCCTTCCTCCCCCCCCCCCCCCCCCCCTATCAGTCTGAAGAAAGGCTTCGGCCCGAAACGTCACCTATTTCCTTCGCTCCATAGATGCTGCTGCACCCGCAGAGTTTCTCCAGCATTTTTGCGTACCTTCTATTTTCCAGCATCTGCAGTTCCTTCTTGAACACGATTCCTCAACAACTTGGGTTCGTGTTTTCCCTCAGGAGCCACCTGGTTCCACTTCCCGACGCCGTGCGTTTGTTGGAGCGCCGGACTTGACGCGAAATTGCAAACCACTATTCAATAAACAAAAGACAATACGAGCCCTACCAAGCCCTCTTTTGAAAGTATCCAGAGAACCGGCGTCCACCAAACCACCAAAGAATTACACAGACTCTCTGCGTGAAAAAAGTGTTACCACGTCTCCGTTCTAAATGCTTTACCCCTTATTCTTAAACTGTGGCACCTGGTTCTGGACTCTCCTCTTATCCTTCTAAATTCCAGAGGACACAAGCCCAGCCGCTCCATTCTCTCAGCATATGATAGTCCCACCTTCCCTGGACTTAATCTTGTGAACCGACGCTGCACTCCCTCAATAGCAATAATCTCCTTCCTCAAATTATGGAACACAACTGCACACAATACTCCAGGTGTGGGCTCACTAGGGCCCTGTACAACTGCATAGGACCTCTTTGCCCCTATACTCTACTCCTCTTGTTATAAAGGCCACGATGCCATTCGCTTTCTTCACTGCCTGCTGTAACTGCTTACTTTCATAGACTGATGAACAAGGACCCCCAGACTGTCATATGCTGAGAGAACGGAGCAGCTGGGCTTGTACACTCTGGAGTTTTGAAGCATGAGAGGGGATCTTATTGAAACATTTAAGATTGTTAAAATGTTGGACCCGCTAGAGGCAGGAAACATGTTCCCGATGTTGGGGGAGTCCAGAACCAGGGGCCACAGTTTAAGAATAAGGAGTAAGCCATTTAGAACGGAGACGAGGAAACGTTTTTTCTCACAAAGAGTTGTGAGTTTGTGGAATTCTCTGCCTGTGGAGGCCTGGATACTTTCAAGAGAAAGCTAGCTCAGGCTATTAAAGATAGCAGAGTCAGGGGATATGGGGGGGGGGGGGCAGGAAAAGGGTACTGCTTAGGGATGATCAACCAAGATCACATTGAATGGCGGTGCTGGCCCGAATGGCCGAATGGCCTATTCCTGCACCTATTGTATATTGTCTATACTCAACTCCGCTTGTTATGGAGATATGTTATGATTCGTAAGTGGTGAAAGTGGACCTCCACAACACGCATTCGATCCAATTTGTGATTCCAGCTACCAAGACAGATGTGTACAGCAATTCGTTCTTCCCCCGCACAAATAAAGCATGGAATAATCTTCAGCAAACCATAGTTACCTAACCAACTAAATGCAACTAAATTTAAGGTAGCTCTTTCTTCATAAAACCCTTTCTGGCTTAAGTCTTCCCTCCACCACCTCCATTTGGAATAGTTTGGAGGACCAAGAACCCAAGAAAGCAAGACATTCCGGAGTCACCGTCCAGAGGGAAGTGATTCAAAGAGTTTGTGGCCAGGCTGAGAGGGGTCAGAGATGATCTTGCCCGCTGGCTTCCCGGCCCTTGCAGTGTACAGTTCGTCAATGGAGGGGAGGCTGCAGTCAATAACCTTCTCTGCTGATCGGACGATTCGCTGCTGCGTTCAGGTGTCGTGCTTGGTGGCTGCGCCAAACCAGACCACGATGGAGAAGGTGAGAACAGACTCTACGATGGCCGTGTAGATTGTGCTTCCTCAGCTGCCGCAGGAAGTACATCCTCTGTTGTGCCTTTTTGACTGTGGAGTTGATGATAGCCCCCCACTTATGGTCCTTGGAGATGGTGGTTCTCAGGAACTACCCACATGTGATTCTTGGGGCCGTGGGTTGCCGACCCCTGCTCTAAAATCATCTAAAAGACTCCACAGATGTGACGGTGGTGTTGTTGATGGTGAGTGAGGTGAGGGGAGGGGGAGACCTACAAATGTTTCCAATCAATGCCATTGTCTTAAGACCATTGAGCTCCAGGTTGTTGTGATGGCACCAGGACGTCATGTGTGTCACTTCCCGTCTGCAGGCAAACGTCTTGTATCCATGTTGAAATACACTATCGCTCGGGTAGATACATCAGAACTAACCTACGGAAATTAGTTTTGTCACCAGAGTGTATATAATAAATAACCAAAAGTGAGTAACAGCGGGCAGGAGGGCAAATCCACTGTACTGAGGGATGTGGTCATTGGAATCCACGCTGTGGACAGTATTGCAAGCAGATACTGAGCGCTGCAGCTCACAGAAATACAGCCCGGAAACTCAATCATTAAGCTGGCATTAAGCAAGGAGAATAGACACTAGAGAATAGGTGCAGGAGTAGGCCATTCGACCCTTCGTGCCAGCACCGCCATTCAATGTAATCATGGCTGATCATCCAAAATTTACCCCGTTCCTGCCTTCTCCCTATATCCCCTGAATCCGCTATCTTTAAGAGCCCTATACAGCTCTCGCTTGAAAGCATCCAGAGAACCGGCCTCCACCGCCCGCTGAGGCAGAGAATTCCTCAGACTCGCAACACTCTGGGTGGAAATGTGTTTCCTTACCTCCGTTCTAAATGGCTTGCCGCTTATTGGGGAGACAAGGGGGAAGGACGTTCCCCTAGCGGCAAAATTTGAAAACCAGGAACAGCAGGTAAGGAGACTCTGCGTTCCAGAATTTGAAAGTCGGGAACAGCAGGTAAGAAGACTCTGCGTTCCTTCCACTTGCCTTTTGGGTGGAGACATGGACCGGATCCATGAAGGCTGCGGGAAAGCTGGCGGGGGAGAACCGCGGAGTAGCGGGCAGCCGGCAGCAGCAGCAGGTAACGGCACGCTATTCTCCCGTAATGGGAACAGCTCTGCCCGACTTTTGCTCCCGACTCGCTCCCGCACCGGGCCGGGCGGGAGAGGTAAGCAAACTAATGTTCCCCGCGCTGGTTTCACAGGGGGGGAAGCTGGACAATATAGTGTCCACAAGGGCTGCTAGGAAGCTGGCTGGGGAAGACAGCGAAGTTGCGGGAGCCAGCAGCAGCTGAAGGATTATCGCCTCACGCTATGCAACAAGTCAGCATAGGAGAGGACGTCTCCCTCAAACGGCAGTATTTAAAAGCCGACAACAGCAGGTAAGGGACTCTGCGTTTTCGACTTATTTTAGGTGAAAGATGGACAGAGTAACGCGGAGAAAGGCTGCGAAGAAGCTGGAGGGGGAGAACCGCGGAGTTGCGGGCAGCCAGCAGGGCAGCAGGACAGCAGCAGCCGACGGCACGGGAAACTCCTGAATTGGAATGAGCTGTGCCCGACTTCGCTTCCACTACGGCGAAATCCACTTCTCGGCCGGGCGGGAAAGCGAAGAGAAAGACCCCACGAATGCCGGACTCAGATGAGTCGGACTTTGAGGAGCCGCGAGCGGCCAGTGCCCGTGAGCACCGGGGCCGGTTTGACCGGCTGCATGACGAGGAGCAGCCGCGAGCGGCCAGTGCCCGTGAGCACGGGGGCCGGTTCGAGCGGACGGGGCAGTACGAGCAGTCGGGAGCGGCTAGTGCCCGAGAGCACTGGAGCCGGTTTGACCGGCTGTATGACGAGGAGCAGCCGCGAGCGGCCACTGCCCGTGAGCACGGGGGCCGGTTAGAGCGGTTGCTCCAGGAGATCCTCCAAAGTGGGAGACTCCGGGAGAGGGAGGCTAGCCACAGTGGGCACCTAATAAGCCCCACAGCGGAACCCCTTGCGTGGCTGCATAGTGTCTCCTCCTCGTCAGAGGAGAACACGGAGGATCTGTTCTGGGTAGACTCTGAACGGATCACAGAACCACGGAGGATCTGTTCTGGGTGGACTCTGAACGGGTCACAGAACCACATACCCCCAGTAGTCCTGGGGTGAAAAAAGGCAAGCTGGATATGGTGCACAAATTCTTCCAGCCAGACCTAACCGG